>NC_046161.1:25066947-25421114 GCF_011064425.1 Rattus rattus | reverse complement strand
ACAACGAATTGCCAACTGAAAGTTTACTTAGGTAGCAGCTGACCGCGGAGTCTCTTGTATAGATGTATCCCACAGCAAAGGCACACTATGGTGGGACTTGGTATGGTGGGAGAATATGGCGGAAGGAGAACCCAGGGAATGGTGTGTGAGTCAATGACTTTCTATTCCCTATTTCTGCAGCTTCCCTGACTCAGAAGCTGAGTCCCTGGGTGAATGAAGAACATAATTTCCATTGTCACTCTGGAAACCCACCACAGCCTTTAATCCCAGCAGTAAGGGGCAGGTGATTCTCTGTGGATTCAAGGATAGCCAAGGCCAAGTACTGAGACCCAGTCTTAGAAACACAACAAAGGCACAACAGTAAAAGATACCCCTGCCTCCCAAACCCCATACATGGCAACACAGCCTAAGGGCGGACCCTTTGCTCTTGACCCTTTCTGCTCTTGATGAATAACTTTGAATTTAGTAATTTGATCTTCTCTCTCCTTCCAGCCTCCTTCCTGCCTTCCTCCTTCCTCCCTTCTTCCCTTCCTCCTTCCTTCCTCCCTCCTCCTCCCTCCCTCCCTCCCTCCCTCCCCTCCCTCCCTCCTCCCTCCTCTCCTCATTGACTCCTTTTCCTGGCTTCTTAGTCCCCATCATTTCAATAAACAGGGAGGCTGAGCCAAACACATGTTAATTGTATGCTCAGCAGAGCAGCCCAGATGTTCGAGACATGGGTCATTTTAGAGGACAACTTTCATCATCTGCAGGGTACTGTCACTCTCACCTCCAACTGTGCTTTGAAGTTGTCGAGATCCCCAAGTGTTCCTCGCACTCGAGTTGCCTATGGCTTGCCCTTAGTTTATGGCAAATGTGCTGTCAGCATTCTGCCCTTTGTCTGACTCTGAGACGTGTCGCCGGGCACAAATTACGATTTCTCTGAAACACCGAGCTTCCGAGCTAGTCTCTACTCTGATTATTGCCACTATTAATAATGTTATCAATGATCCACATAGAAATATTCGCAATCTCTGTACCACGATGTCCCCTGTGCCACCATTCACAGTCCCCATTACTATATTTCTTTTCATCATTTTGTATGACAGCCCCCAGGGGCTGTTCAGACAATTAAGATCCAATAATGAAAGGAAAGAATAAGTAAAATAATACTAAGAGAAACAGAAACCAGTTGACAAACATTGAAAAAAGCCAAGGAAACCTAACCCAGGGCCTTATTTCACGGTGACAGGTGTTAATAAGATCAACTAGAAATGCACGACGAAGCCCTTCCCGGGAACTTGAGAACGCTCTCCTCCTTTCTCATCAGCCTTTTTGCCACTGAGGTCTCGAGGGCTCCTGGATTGTATCACACTTATTTAGCTGAAGCTGCCAAGAATGTGCTACGAGGAGGAGCGATGAATAAAAGAAAGCTCTCTCAGTATGGGAGCCAGGCTGAAGAGAAGTCTCCCTCTCCAGAAGGCGACAATCTGGCTGGTCTCCCAGGTTTTCTTGCAGATACCCAGACTCTGCCACAGCTTTGCAGAGCTGAGACGTCCCCTTTCCCTGTTTCATCTGCTTTGGTCCTCAGTGGTTCCATCCGAAAAATGGAAATAGTGTTCGGGTGCACAACTTAAGAAAAACGGGTGAAAGATCTGCCGATAGAGAGACTAGGAACATGGCGGGTTCGTTTTGATGAGGGAATTGGAATTAAAAACCCGAGCAGAGGGGTTCAGCAGTTAAAGCCTGTGCTGCTCTTTCAGGAGACCTGAGTTCTCTGGGTGACTCAAAACTGCTGGCCACTCCAGCTCCAGGCCTCTGACTTCCTCTTCTGGTTTGCCTCCTTGTCTCTTGCTCTGCGAAATGAAATCATGTGGAAGAAAAGAAGAGTGATTTATGCCAGTTTAGTTTCATGTATGTCCTAACCAGCAGCTTGATTCTGAACTACGAACACATGCACGAGTGTTGCCTCCAATAGATGCTTAGTTCTTGTCTCTGGGTATAGGGTGCTGTGCCGTTTTGTTTCCAAGCTCCGGTGCTCCTTGGATCAGCTGATTGTGTGACTAAGGTCAGTATAGTTAGGCCCATCATGAATGTGGTAGAGAAGGCAATGGCCAGAGATTACCAGAACTTAGGCTTCCACATGATCGATGTGGTAAGTGCCTGTCTCCAAGGCGATGCTGTCAGGAGATGGCCTTACAGAAGAGACCTCGTGTGAGGTAGTTCTATAAGACCACAGCTCTTATAGAACTTATTTCTATTGTTTTCTAGTTCACTTCCCAGCCACAAGGTGATCAATTTTGTGACACCCACCCCCCCACATTTATAACTGCTACAGACTCTAAGCAAATGGATCTTTCAGCATGACAAAATTCATACTCATATATTAAATCTCCCTAAGCCAATAATAGACTGAAATCTCCAAAAGATGAAAGCCACCGCAAACCTTTTCACTTAGTAAGTTAATGTGCTCAGGTATTTTGTTACAGTAAAGGAAAGCTGATTAACGGGATCTTTGGCCACTTCTGTGGGTTTTTTTTATGAGATAGATAATATTCCGTAGTCATTTCTGTGGATGTACTTAATGTAGCGTGACTATCTTCCTGGAGTCACCCATTCTGAGTCCAAGATTTTTCAGGTAAAAAAAGCACATGAGGTAAGTTGCCCCTGCCAAGTCTCTCTTCTGTCTGTTTCACAGATGAGAAACTAAGGGGCAGGAAAGGTGACTTGTCTGAAGTCACAGTTCTCAGTGGATGTTCCACTTGTGACAAGCCTGCACAGTCAATTCTAGAATCCAGTGTTATTTCTAGGTCACCAAATCACCCTGTCTCCAGAATGACACAAAATTAGTTACCCTGTCCTTCTCAGACAAGAACATAGCTTTCCCATCTTCGTAGGAGGCTCCACCAGGCCTGGAGCTCGCCAGTTCATAGCAAATTCAGCCTATTAGGTGACTGAAAACCGCATCATCTGACGAGTATCGCCCTGTCCTCTACTCGCTAAGCTGCCAGGCATCTTGGAAGTGGCAGGCCAGCCTCACCCACGCCTCCCTAACCCATCAGCCCAGCCATCGTGGCTTCTTCAAATGGGTTTTACTTTCCGTTCCATCTCATTTGACACTTTATCAGCTGGAAATGGCTCTGCAGTGGTATTCTGTCAGCTCCACACCTGCCAGAAACTTCTCGCTCTCTGGGAAGATGGGGAGGGCACAGTAAAGGAAGAGAAAAAGACATACACTGCTAAGCTTAACTTCGGGAAAGTGGCAGAGAACACTGCCTGCTTCTCCCGCGGTCTTTTGTTGTTGCTGCTGCTGCTGTTGTTTGGGGGGTTTGTCGTTGTTTTGTCTGTCTGTCTGTTTGTTTTCTGTTTTTGTTTTTGTTTTAGTTGAGAGTAGTATATGAAAAGAAGGGAGAAAGAGCACGAAGTGAGGAAAATGTTTTCCCCTATATCCATTTGGGAAAGCAGCTTCTCAAGTTTATTTGAAAATTCAGCCTAGGTCTTCCATGTTCTTGTGGCTTGCACATGAAGAGACATGCCAGTGTATGATCACCACACAAAGCACGAGTCCTCAGGGAGCGCGGAGTTGCACTTGGAGTCTGACATGATGCTCCTATAGGTTCTCTTAGATAGATCCTTTCTCTGTAAGTCAAGCTGTTGAGCCAATAGCATCTGTGGGGGTGGGAGTGGGGGTGGAGAGATGATGGACCTTGAAGCATGGAGGGGGATTTCCACACATTCCTTCCAAATTACTCCTGAGAGATGGGTTTTAACTACTGCATGTAAGCGAGTTTTGGAGAAGATGCTAAAGGGTTTGGAAGGATTCCAGCCAATCAGAGAGATGAGGAGGAGCTGCAGGTGAGACTGCAGTCCGCACTCTTGAAAGAACCACCCCTCGCTGGGACCACAGGCCAGAGTTCCAGAAGGACAACTAATTTCCATTAATATACCCGTACCACTCTGTCTCTTGGTAGAGCAGAAGCCGGGCAGGCTATTTGCTTTTGGTCCACATCTATTTTTATCTGCTATCAACTGTGTTGATTTTCGCAGTGCTTTCTTATTTGTTATCTCCTTTGCCCTCCAGAGCTCTGAAAAGAGCAGCAGAGCTGTTTTAGCGTTGCTCATTGGATCCCGGGGAAAGACGAATGGCTCTGGGTGTGCAGAAACCTGAGCTCGCTCGGCTCCCTCTCCTCTCTGTCTCCTTCATGCACCTCCTCCCCTACATCGTCACTTCCAAAAGATCTTCCACTTGGAGTCAGATGCTTGATTTCTGCCCTGGAGTGAGCAGGTTGGGAAATGTTCCCAGGCTACTGACAAACCCTGTCCAAGTTATTAATACCCAGAGCAGGGCTGACATTGGGGCCCCAGGTTGCCATCCTTGGCCTTTTCTTGCCTTTGTTCTATTTGGTTTCACCACTTAAATGGTTTCTTTTTTTGATATGAAAATTAATTTCTGGACAAAAAGAAATATACCTGCACTGGGGCTAAATTTGTGTTGTCTCCCAGCACGGCTGTAATTACACTGTAGATCAAACTGACGCTTTCGTTTTCCGTGGCTTTTCCCTCTCTTGATGTCCCTGAAGCTGCCAGGATCGCCGGCAGCAGCAGTTTTCATTAGCAGGGAGCAAGGGGATGCGGATGGATGGCCCAGGTTAGCCATCATCCCTCCCTGTCTGTCCTCAAATTCTTCTTTGGGATGGGCAGGTGCAACCCAGACAAACCAATAGCCCCAGAATTCAGGCTCCTGAGCTTCTATCCTTGGTGTTGGGATGGATTGTGACAAGAGAGGAGACCCCTGACTCTGTTGCCTGCTCCTCTGAGGAACTTAGAATGCCTTGCCCACCTTTCCCGTGTCATCACTGAGGAGTGACACATTGCCCAAAGGTCTCTCTCCACTTTTCCCATTACCCTCCTTCCTATGAAAAATCAAATTCACTTGAGGACAGTGGCCACTGCAAAGTAGTTTCAAGGTATGAACTTAAGAAACAGAGCATTGCCAAGGCAAACCTCTGCAGAACAGAGAGTAGATTGTTACATGGTATTGTTAAAACCTGTGACTACTTCAGAGGATATTAGGAAAGCCATGGTACCCATCTGATCTCAACGGGCATGGATGATGATGATGGTGGTGGTGGTGGTGGAGGTGATGATGGTGATAGTGATGGTGATGTGATGATGATGATGATGGTAAGTTGTTCTCCTGTAGCTCTGCTAAAGCTTGGCTGGTGTAATTAGATACCATGACCTTTGACCCTTCATTTCCACTTTGCCTCACCTCCAACATATCTCATTGACCTGAGTGATGTCTGCAATTTGGCATTCCTCCATTTACCCCATCATGTGCTAAATCTAAATGGTTTATATGGGGGAGACAGGAGTGTTTGGTTGTACATTCTTTAGAACACCAGCCCGGGTCTAAGGGACAGTTCCCTTCCAATGAGTCACACACTGAGTTTATACATTCTCTCAGACTGAATTGAGGCTAGGGGGTGTCAACTTCCATCTCCGTAGCCTTGCTAGTGACCTGCAGTGGCCAGCCATTGAGATTTTCCATTGCCAATAGAAGTGCCAGTGCTCACCCCATGCCAAGTCCCCTGTAGCATCACAAGGATGCCTCAGGGAGTCTGTAAGTAAAAGGCTGCAGTCGAAATTCTTTCTTACAACCTCATCCCAGCTGATCCAAGATGTCAGTACTCGTATTCTTACCAGGTATTAATATTATGTTACTCTTTTACAATGCCTCCTTTCCAAATCTAAAAGGTAGATATAAGAATGCCTGCCTCCTAACGCTGTAGAGGTAATTAGCTTCTGTCACCACCACCATTATTATTATCACCACCATCATCGCCACCATCACCATCATCACCATCATCATCATCACCATCTCCATCACTATCACTATCACCATCACCATCACCATCATTTTGTGGTGCTGAGCATTTAACACAAGCCTTGTGTATGTAATCCTAGTACCCCACCACTAAGTTGCATCTCTAACTTCTGCCTGTCATTATCCAATTAGTCGAATACCAAATTGGAGATTCTCAGCTGCATTCCAGCCTTATGAAAAACTTCTCCCCACTACACACTTTGCTGGCAAACCCGTGCCATACTCCTGCTTCTCCATCTTGCTCCGGAGAACTTTGACAGACCAGGGAGCTCAGTGCTGGGGTCTGACAACCCTCTAAGAAGCCTCACCACTTGCTTCCCGTGGATGGATGGAATGCTATCCCTGTCTCCCTTTAGGACAGCTCCTGACTAGATGGCAGTGTGCCAGCAGAGGGATGTTGCAGTGTTGCCCACAGTTACAGGTTGGAAACTGCAGTGGCCAGAGGTTCCCTCAGGGTGGGTTCCCTTGCACATCTAGTGCAGACAGAGTTGCAGTAACAAGTGGAAGAACACTAGAAAACTTGTAAGTGAATAGTTCAAAACATCTGAAACACCGGTGACAGGGAAGTAAATCCAACGGCTTAGACCAAGGAGTGTGGTAATTTGGCACTTTGGTTTAATGGGAAGAGTGTGTGTTTAAGGCCTCCCTCATCTGCTAATTGGTTGAGAACATATCAGTTATGCTGTTTATGTTTCTAAAGACTTATACCAAAATCCATGGGTTGTGTTCATTAATTTCAATTTTTTTCCTTGACCCTACAACTCTCTCTCTCTCTCTCTCTCTCTCTCTCTCTCTCTCTCTCTCTCTCTCCATGCAGTAAAACAGAGCTGCAGGCAGTCAATTTTGAGTCAGTGGGCTGTGAAAAGCGGCTAGAATAATAGTTTATTGACCCTGAATGTGGCAGCTGGATCGGAGGGCAGGCTGGGCTCTGGGAGACATAATCGCCACAACAGAGATTTGATCATCTTTGATCATTTTCTCGACCTTTAAGAGACAGGATGTCTGGGTGGAGCCTGGTGAGCCCCTGTGGAAAGCTGAATGAAGGGGGGTGGCTTCATGCAGGAGGAGCTGTTCTAATTTCGAGAGACCCTTGTGCTCTGCATCCCCGAAAGGAGGGAACTGCCATTCGTAGAGTGTATGCTTACCTGGGCTCGGAGGTCTCCGTGCTCCATTAGTGACATCATCAGAGCCACGGGAAACAGTCTTCATCAATGGGACTTTCTTGGTCCTTCATTCAAGTGAATCCCACATCTGGGGACAGACGTCATTGTGAAATAAAATTCACATGGGTTATTTCTAAACCCATTTCTAATCCAAACTTGTCAGTAGCACTTCAGCAGTGTAAATGGTTTCATTGAAAGTGGAATTGTAACCAAATGGCTGAAAGCCAAGCATAAAAACCAAACAAGGACTTTGGCAAATAATGAGTGAATTAATGAATGAATGAATGAATGATGCACTACAGTTTTATAATTTGTGAATGAAATATTGTTAAATAGATATATTAGAATATATTGTCAAAGAATTTCACCACCTTAGGCTACAGACGCAAAATATATAAAGTTGAGGGAAACTTAGAGAATACTTTCACGGTTTGAGCTTCGTCTTTCTTCTGTGTGCTCCCTCTTGACATCTGCATGGATTTATTTACTGTGTGCTTCTTTGCTTCCTCTGCTGCTCCAGTGTGAAGGCTGTAGGTTTCTTTTCTTCATTTTAAAAGCAAAGTACCAGGACAAATAAAGAGCCCGCGTGTCTTTTGGTATTTGTAATCTGAATTACGAAGTTGTTTTTCCAGGGGCTAGACAAATAACCCACGTGAATTACATAGAGTCTCTGATTTTAACCAAGCTATTTTCAGCGTTAGATAAAAAGGGCATTTTCATTAGTTGAAAGGTATTGTGGGCTCTGCGCCAAATATTTGGAGGAAAGGGGGTTAATTATTTCTTTTTATTTTTCACCACTTAAAATAGAGAAAGTCTGGTAAACATGCTATTATCCAGAAGCCAAAAGATTCCTTTGTGAATAATGCATGTAAATAGAACTGATTGCTATGGGAGAAATGAAGGGCTACATACTTAAGGGAAATAGAATCCAGGTGAAGGACAAAAGCCGAGGAACAGAGCGGCGTTTTGTTTTGCAGAACAACAGTTTGGTAAGTGCACAGGTTCAAGTTGCCAGGCTGGAGTGTGCAAGCATGGACGTGGACGAGGCGCTAAGCTGTGTGAGGAGGGCTCTCCTGTGGTTCACCCGCGAGCCACAAGGCCTCAGCTTGCCTCCTTTCACTGGGTTATACACTTGTGGGAAAAGTCTTCAATCTCCATTTGTTTTCAGCCCAACCATGACCAGGAAAATGGTCTTTATCGCTTTGCGTTTCTCTGGTACCAGATATGTCAGTGTTTCAACAGGCGTTGAGAGTTTATGCAAACCCCCTCGCCCAGGACCTATGCCTAACAATTGCTTAATAATTTTATAACCGTTTACTGCTAAACCCCCACTGATGTTCTGGCTAGATCTTTTGGTGGACTGGACACAAACCAGGGGACTCTGGGAAAACAGAACTTCAATGAATAAAGACTTCTGTCAGCTAGACCTGTAGGCAAATCTGCGGGGCCATTTTCTTAGCTAATGATTGGTATGGGAGAACTCAGATCACTGAGGATGTCGCCCCTGAGTCAGTGGTCCTGGGTGCTATAAGAAAGCAAGCTGAGTAAACCATCGTGAACAGGCTAAGAAAGTGCCATTGCTCCATGGTCTCTGCTTCAGTGCCTGCTTCTAGGTTCCTGCCCAGAGTTCCTGCACCGGCTTCTCTCACTGATGAACAAGCCATAGATGAAATAAACTCCCCCCTCCCCAAGTTGCTTCTGATCATCGTCTTTAGCATGGCAACGGAAAGCAAACAAATACAGCTGGTCTTGTGTTTTATTGGTTATTTTGGCTGGGTGGTATCCATTTCTGGTAGCTAGTAATTATTTAAGCACTGGTTTTCATAGAGGTAAAATGGAAGAGGAAATAACTTTAATGTGATTTTTAAAAAACCCTGAAGAGGCAAATGGCCACAGAAGTTATGAAACAAAGTAAAAGCCAGTTCCACTATTTGAGCCTTCACGGTAATTTTCCTAAAAGGGATAATTCGATGTGTGAATTTTATGGAACTCAGAACCAGGGATCCCAATAACAACTCCACGACTGTAGGGAGAGTTCCTACCAAGTGCTTCGACAGAATGCAGGTTGATCACCTCATAGTCCAAACACATAGGTGGATGGCCACTAAGTCGTTCTCTTTCTGCAGCCCAGGAAGAGTATGTGATGAAAATCAACATTGGGAGACCTTGTGAGACGGCAACAGTCACACTCATTGTTTTTCTGAAACCAAGCACATTCTTTAGCACAATACCAAACACTGGGAATCTTAAAATAAGGGCCTCTGGGAAGAACTACTGTGTCCAGTGTGACTATCCCATGCACACATCCCTTAATCATTTGAACACATAGACCCTTGTAGTTACCTGCACTTCTCCCCGGTGGGTACTGAGTCTCTCTATTAACCTGCCAGCATCTAAATTGGCTCTTCAGCCCAAGCCTAAATGACTGCTTACCCTAGAAGCTCTTCATGTTCCAAAATTAGCTCTCAGTTGAAGAGTGGGTCATGTTGCTTCCTGTCTTGGGTGATAGCAACTTTCTCTGCCACTGGAAGCACATCTCTTAACCTTTCCTGACTTCCCCATCTGTGATTTGCAGTTAATTATTCTGAACATTAAGGGGCGATGGAGAGGATTAATTTGTTAATGTTTGTAAAGTACTTTAGATATGTAAAGTGCTAAGTATTTCTAAATTCCACACAAATAAATTGCAATTTGGGATCTAAGGGGAATAAATAGTTGATATCATTTAACCAATCTCTAAAAAATGTAGTCCTAGCCATCCAACATCTGTACAGAGGTGATTATTACATATAATGCAGAGCATGTAGATCAAGTGAGTTTTTCTACTCAAGTTCATAAAAATTTGAAAGCAATGGGTGTCATTAGAAGCCAAGTATTCATCAGAGGGCAAGTGTCTCCCAGTTTCAAATATTGGGGGGATTCCCTCCTGCAGCTGTCTGCAGAAAACCTGTCAGAGACAGCAATAGGAGAGGTCCAGTTAGGAATTGTATCTGCCTTAGATAATCAATGTTTATAAAAAAGAAAGAAGAATTTCCTGATAGTATTGTTTGTTATGAGACTCTGCAATACTTTGGGTCTGAGTGTCCTCTGTAGTTATTTATGGAAGATACACACCTCACGCCCAAGCCCCTTTCAGGCACAGTGAAAGGAGATGGAACTGAGTGGACTCTCCTTGGCCAAGGGACACTCAAATTGTAATCATTGCTACTTCTGACATCACTGTGCTTATGTGAATGTGTTGATAAAAGCGTTTGTATCATGCGTGGAAGACCATGGGCTTCTAGCTGTGGATGTGCTTATCTTGGGGGGCAGATAGAAGCATTTTACACACTGACAGAGGGTTAGACAAGTCCCCAAGAGATGACATAACCCAAGTCACTTCTGGTATATAAAGGGCTGGCATTCCTTAAACAAACCCTGACACAAAAAGGCTGGGACTTCCACTGGGACTGTGGTGACATGCTCTCTGATCGAGGGTGCCACCACAAACCACTTTGAGGAGTTATAGCCTTGGGTGACAATGATTATGGTTTATATTCCTGGGGCTATGTTTCCTAGAACTCTCTACCTCTGGGGAACTCAAAATCATTTCGGATGAAAACGGAGCCTCTGCATCCTGTGCTGGAAATGAGGAAGGTGCAGCCACACTGACTGGGATGGGTCAGTTCCATATCTCTGCCCATCTGATCATGCTCTATCTCCCTTCCAAATGGGGAGCAGCAATCAATACAGAACATCCCTCTTATAAGACAGAATTAGCCCTATGCAAACACCACAGTTTCAGAATTTTATGTTTGCAATGATGAAAGCTTTGCCAGGCATTATTTAGTGTTCTATGCTCCCTCATTGGCCTTAGCTCCCAAATCATGACCAAGGATTCAGCAAGGAACAGAGAGGAGAACCAGGGGATAGTGTCCAAGGTTCTGACTCACTCCTTCCTGATTAGCTGTAAAAGTCTTAACCAAGTTACCAGATCTCAGTTTTATTTCCTGTAAAAAAGATACTTTATCATAAAACATTGTTCAAATCTGATAGGATGACTCTTAACCCTTCCTGGGTAGTATTTCTAGCTCCTGGGGAAAGTCACTTCTTCACAGAGAACAGGAGATATTGTAGCCCTAGGATACATACCTCCCAGTAGATAGTGAAACCCCGTGTTTTATTTCAATTTAAGAAAGGCAGCTCTTCTTTAGGAAACATGCTCATTCTTTAATCTGTGACGCCCCCCTTCTGCCACTTCCGGTAACATTCAAGCTGGTGGGAAGGGAGGGGAGCCCGCGTTTCCTTGGACAATATCACTCATTTCTTAGGGAATCCATCATGTGCCCTATTTGGTGGTCTTCCTATTCTCTCGCCCCTATGAGTAATGGGAAGGACAGGGAAGTGGCTGTGGTAGAGAAGAAGAATAACAAAAACCTCTTCCCTAAGAAGGTGACTTTCAGGGCTGGAGAGATTTAATTTATTTCTCGGTGGCAACCATCAGGGACAGACATCTTTCACAGAGCTGGTTAGGGACGTTTCTTTGCACGCTGGCAGGACTTGGATACATGCTGCTCTTTTTCAACTCCGGGAAAAGGAACCATTGGCCCTTAGGGAGTACTCCATCGATGTATCCAACCTGTGCAAGAGGATACAGTGTAGCCAAATTGGCGTAGGGAAAGTTTTACCGACAGGAAAGGAGGGGGCTCCAAAAAAGAAAAAAAAAAGTGGACGGATGCTCCTGAGTGCATTTGCTCATTATGTACCCAGGCCTTAAGCCTGCCTTTCTTCATCCTTATGCTAGAATATTCCAGATCAAGATCAGCATGAAGCAGAGTCTCTCTCCGCCTGTACAATTTGCAGTTTTGTGTTATGCTCAGATGGTGAGAACTGTAAGTACGCAGGCATTAATAAGCCTATGCATTTAAATAACCTTTATCTTCCGAGCTCAGCACTTTATAAATGATGAGACATTCTCTCTGTCTCTCTGTCTCTGTCTCTCTCTCTCTCTCTCTCTCTCTCTCTCCTACCTTCAACCTCTGCCTCTCTTTGCATTCTTATACAACTTTCAACTTCACTCTCATCCTCCCAAGCCTCCCGTGCCATAGGAGGAGCCCCACACAAAGAGCCCCAGAACAGTGAGATCCATCAATTATAACAACGGGTTGGGGATACAGCAGAAAAGAGGCAGAGGTCTAGAGCTGAGGTCTCCGTTCTCCGCTTTCTCACGTGCTGCAGTGTCTTAGCCCAGTCGCTCACCCTGTGATAATCGCATCGAGATAGAAATATATAACCTGTAGGGCTGTGATGAGAGACTCAAGAGATACCTAGTTTATGATAAAGCAATAGACACATAGACTAGGATCTTATATACATTTCTTGGAAGGCACTGCGTCTCCTGGGAACAGTTTACTTTTTATATTAATATGCCAGAGGGAAACTAAGGCACAGATGGAGAATGTATTTTTTTTCCTAGTACAATATATAAACTAACAACTCTGGCAACTACCCATGCAGTCGGTCTCTCCTGTGGGTTTACGCAGGCTGGCTCATTGAGATGCTGGTGGAATAGCTAATGAGCTGCTGCTCAGTGTCTTGGCTGCACTTCTCCTGTGGATCTATTCCTCCTCCTGGGCTTTGCCTAAGAAATTATCCAGTCTTCCAGTCGTCAGCACAGATACCTGTGACCCCACCCCCACGCCCACCCCCAGTCTTCCTCCCATTCATCTTCTCTTCGCTATTCAAGCCCCTGACATCATCATGAAACTTTCCCGATTCGCTAATAAATGCAGAACTTTGACATGGGGCCCCATCTCTGTCTCCTCCTTCTTTGCCCTCGAATCATCCTTTGCATCCTTCCCAGGGCAAACTAATCATGCCACTTCCCAATATAGAACAAGCCTATGAAACTACACAGCCTTTAGAAGCTACACAGCCTGTAGTGTAATCACAAGCTTTTTTTTTTTTTTAAAAAAGTGTCTGTGGGTGAGGAGACATTGAGCATGTAAATGTGAATGTGTGGTAGGCACATGTGTGTTGTGCCTGGGTGCACAGGTGCATGAGTATGTGGGCATGTGAAGGCCTGAAGTTAACATCGGGTGGCTTTCTAGATAGTTCTCTACTGATGTTTATTAGAGCAGGGTCTCGTGCTGAGCCCAGAGTTCTCTGATTTCCGCTAGAACAGATAGCCAGTTTACCCCAGGGACCCCTTGTCTCTTCCTCTGCTGGGATTACAGGAGGGCCACCATGCTTGCCCAGCTTTGATGGGAGCCCTGGGGATCTGAACTCATTTAATCCACTAAGCCATCTATTCCAACAGTGAGCATTTTAATCAGGAGATAGAGGGCTCTATATCATCTGGCCAACCGAACAGCGGCTCCTCACCAGTCCTGCCTTCCCACGCATCTTTGCACAGCACCATGGGAATTTTTTGAAAGCTCCCTGCAACTTTTCATATCCTTGCCATCGACATCCTGTCTTTTTTGCATAGAACCCCTTCCCGGTGTTTCTCTACCTGGCAAGCTCCTAGTTATCCTGTAATGTCAGGAATGCCTCTACAAGACACAGCCAACACATTACCTCATGTCATAGTGATTAATGATGGGCCTCTCCATTGCCCTGGCTGCCAGGGCAGCTTCTGGCACTTGCTGCTTCACGCAGTGACTCTAGCCTTACCTGATACATCGTTCTCAGAAGAACCCGTTGATTGGCTTGGAGACATTCTGATGATAATGTCTGTGTAAGATTAAGGCACCACAAGCTAAATTCAGTCAGTATTTGCATTACAGCTGTGCCTCTCGGTTCCTAGTCATAGGGCTCTGTCAAGGGTTTAATCTGAGGAAGTTACTGTAGTAGATCCTAGGTAATTCGAGGGTGTGAGGCTTCTCAGTAGAGCTCACAGGGAAAGAGACCATTAGAGGTGTCAAGTTCTGGGTTTGATGTCCCAAATGTGCTCCTTATACACACTTAAATGAGGACACAAGCCTGTCAGGCTGGCAAATGCAGCCAAAGAGAAGGATTCTGAGCAGCAGGGGGCAGTGCAGCAAAGCAGACACCTAAGGCAGGAGCTCTGTCTCGAATTAACACCGTTCAAAATAAACCTTTCTGATTTATTTGTAAAAATTCACATCCTTGCCTTTGGGGACCAAACTAGATCTATTCATCCTCCTTTTGTGGCTTTGTAAAAAGTGTGCCTCCTGTGACCTGCTACCCTCTCCCTGCACAGGATACCTCTTCCTCCAACCAATGAGGCTCTAAGAGCATTGCACAACCGTTTCATATGACTTTCTGTGTTGAAAATGTCTCCAGCGGAGCGCAGTATCATCTGACCAGCAAAGCAGACACAGGAACATACTCCCTCCCTTTCCCCCTCTGGCACACCCTCCCTTCCTCTCTCCCTTTCCCTCTCTCTCCTCACTCACTTGAGACTCTGAGTAGGGACCACAGCATCATGTGGGAGTGGCAATAGCATAAGTCATCAAGTGACCTTGACTTAGCCTTTCTTGGGTTTCTCTGTGGCCTGCTTCTCTGTTTTGTTTGGACATGGGGCAGGGAGTGGGGGAAGCCACAGAGCAGTGTGTGACCTCAGGACTTAGACATACAGCATTGCATATAGAGATCCAACTTTCTTTGGACACTGCAGTCCATCAAGAGTTAGCCACGAGTGGGCCTTCCAGAAAGAAGAAAGGGTGACTCAACTGTGCTTCCTGATAAATTTGGTCTGAATAGCGCAACATCAAAAGTCTTGGACTAATCAAAATTGCCTGGGCTCAGGGACTGCATAGTCCTGGCACTCAACTCAGCTATCTTCTGAGAACGAAACCTTAGGCAAACTAGATTGTTTAAGCCAAGGTTTTCTAGGAGATCATAAGAAGTTGATGACCACCTCCATCACCACGGTTGCTAGGAGGGCAAGGTGATACAGCACTTGCTCCATTCCTGTCAAAGAGTGAGCATCCCAAAGGGCAATTTCTAGAATTTGTGATCAATTCTAGAATTTCTAGAATTCACAGTGATAGAAAGCATTTGTTGTCTTTGTTTTACATTGGACATTTGAGTCATTATACGGCCATCCTCCCTCCCAACCTAGATCCCCGTATTGGGGTTTTGGCACTCAGTATCACGAGACTTAGCAGCAGCTCTACGGTGCAGACAGTGAATTCTCAGTATCTTCATAGCTCAGCTGGTTAGGGGATTTCAGGTAGAGTAGTGTGCCCATTAATGTCTGGTGAAGAAAGGCAGGTGAGATGGCCAACCAGAAACCACAGCGGCCTTTCTTTGTTTACTTAAGAACTCAGAGAGTCCAGGTAATAAAGAAGCAGACACCAGTCAGCATATGACAGAAGGAAAGCAGTAATCACTTTCCTGTTTCCATTTCTCTACAAAAGTATCTTCTCAAATGTCTGTCTCGGATTGGCTTCCCTGAGATGTAGTCTCACCCTGTAGCCAGGCTGGCCTCTTGCCTTAGCCTCCAGAACACTGGGATACAGATGTACATACGAATGCCACCACTCCTAGCCCTTCATTTATTTCAGGATGACTTTCACTTTCATTTGCGACTCAAGATACTGCCAGCTGTGGTCAGTGCTATAGCAGGTTTGCTCAGAGCAGGTTGGCTCAGGCTGGATAATGCGTGATCTGTGCTTCAGTAGTCCTCAGTGTCCAGGCAGAGGCACTGAAGTCACAGCATTAAGTCAAATGCTCATCTCCAGTGGCCGGTGCATTTTTACTCTCAGGTAAAATACTACTGTGATAACAAGCTCATCACTATCATGTCCACTTGGCAGATGACTGTTGCCATATACTGTTCTCCCCAGTCTTAACCTCTCTCTACCTGGAAACTCCACCCTGCTCGAACCTGGGACCAAGAACCTTCCACCAGTACCATTGTTTCACTCCTGTTGCCAAAGTGAGGCCAGCTTATTTTATCTTGATGCTACCTCCATATTTCATCGTGAATTTCTGTTTTTGCTAACTTTGCATCCAAGAAAGCCTGTGCCTTTCAGTGACAGCAGTGGCATCTAGCTAACACCGTATCCTCATTAGAAGCCCAGGGAGAATCTAAGCGCACATCTGTCCTTGGGTCACTACCATTCGCCCATCAATGAGTGACCATGCCACTGGAGCTGACGCTAACTGCTTCTGAAAGATGCAGAGCTTGATGTGCCTGACTGCAAATTTAGCTACAAAGTCCTGCTGCCCATCCCAAGAGGCCAGCATTTAGTTCTCTTCCTTTTCTTCTGTCTGGACCATTTCCCAATTCACCACACTGTCTCAGCTTCCCTATCTTCCAATCACCGTTAGACGCTGTGTTTTAAATGGTCTTGCAGAGAGCACATCTCTTGGTCTTGCCTCATTTGGGTATTACCTATTTTCTTAGTGTGATTTATGTGTGGCTATGACACTGACTAAAATTTCAAGGCTGACCACAGGCAAGTGTTGGCAAGGATCTTCAAGAATGCTCACTACTGACATTAGAAATGTAAAACACCGGAGGCATTTTAAAAATCATGTGCAATTTTCTCATAAAATTTTCCTTGATAATTCCTCACATTTATCCAAGACAGACAAAAATCATATGTCTACAAAAACACTTTCACACAAGTGTTGACAGCGTCTTTACTTGTGTCGTCCAAATTTGGAAACAATCGATTACCACTGAGAGATAAGTGGGTGGACAAATTATGGTAAACGTACGTGGTGGGATCCATTTGAGTAATTAAACGGGATGAAGTATTGACGCACACAATAACATGGATGGGTCTCAAATCCTCTTGAGTATGAGACCTCGAACACAGAGAAGGACTGGTTGCAAACTTCAATGATTTTGCAATTTCCATGAAGTTCTAGAGAAGACCAAACAGATCTGTAGGGACAGAAAACAGAAAGTGGTTGAGGCTGGCTATGGGGTTGGATAGCCAAGGCAGCCAATAAGAGTGATCTCTCTCCAGAGTGGGTCGGTGCCTATGTAGATGTACACACTCCTGAAATCCCCTCAGGCCATACTACCCAGATTTTACATTAATTATTCATGAATTTATCTCGATAAAATTGGCTAAAAAATGTCTCAAGTGTACATGGCAGGACCGCTTAACTTTAGATGGGTGCAAAGATCTCAAATGTCACTCTTGGCCTAGGAGAAGATCCAGTTGCCCTTGGGTTGCAACTGACAATGACACTGAAAACGGAGCCATTGCGTTTCCCTTGACAGCATTTGCAGCTTGCCCCAGCCAACTGAAGCTGGGCATTCAGGGCATTAAGACACAGATGGACAGCCCTAAGGGTTGCACAGGAAAAGAAAACAGCGGTATATGACCAGCTAAGTTCCAGTTGCTGGTAAACAGCAAGTGATGTTAGCATAGTACACCCCATGCAATACCGGAGTCATTTACATTAAAACGTTCATGAATCTAAATTTTGAGCTTAACTGGGCCTCCTGTGTTTCGATTTGCCAACACTGGTAGCTTTTCTGGCATGCCTTCTTTTCTCTGCAGTGTTTGAACTCTCACGTGGAATGACACTTTGAACAAGGCTTGCATGGATGGTGCCAGTCACTCAGAGCTAGACTCCAGAGTGCAAACGACATATACTCCTTAGCCTCTCTTCAGAGTGAGGATTCCTGCCTGAGTTCAAGCTTCATGTGAGGGGTGGGGACATAGATTTGGCTATAGCATTCTCCTTGAGACACTCTTTTCTTACTAGCAGCAGAAATCAGTTTCTCTTTTCCCAAAGAACAGTAGGCACAGTAGCACTGGTAGTGGACAGGAAGTAAGAGCAAGCCATTGTCAGTACTCGATCACAGTCTAATGGCGGTCAGGGCTAGAGTTTTAGTTGTTACTGCTAATGTCCGCGCTCACTGGTATATGTAAAAGGCACATGCTGTAATGGTGGGGAAGAGGGTGAGACTGAAATGTCATGGTCATGGTCACAGTCTGCTCATGCTTCCTTTCAGAATGTGTGTTGGGAGGCATGTATGTGGTAGGTATGGGTGGTGCATTCATGCATAATCATGCCTGACTTTAGAAATGTGTGTACAAAATAGAATTCTGGATTTTGTGATTGTAAGGCAAGTGCTCTCATCCAGCTCATCCACTGAGCCATCCCTAGACCTTGCTTGTGCTTTCGGATAAAGGCATCCCATCTGTAATGAGCGAGGAATACGGAGGGGTCTGGGCAGAAGCTAGGAGTCTCTATTTGTTATGGAGTTACTACACACTGAGATTACTTGATCTCGGGAAGAAGAAAGACTGGGTGTTCAAGAGGAACATTTACAGTTACTTCCTGCCCCTGATCTACTTTACCTGAGCACAACACAGAAACACAGAAGCACTGTGTGAAAGACGTGGTCATCGACCTCCCGGACATTATAAGGAAATGCGTCTTGGCTTGCTGTGAGAGATCACTGAAGCAAAGAGGCCGGATTTTTAAAAGGTGACACAACAATTTTATTAGCCTTCAAACCTTGACCACCGGTACAGCTGAGAGTCGGAGAGTAAATACCAGAGTATCCCTGAATGCCAGGTGCCTTCGGAGGGAGCAGGCTGTCTTTGAGCAAGTTACTCCCGGTTCAATACCTTTCCACATTTTTTCCTTTCAAGAGATGACGTGGCATCTCTAGAAATTGCTACACAGCCTTTGTATTTGTAATTCTTCTTGAAGTCGCAACAAGGTAGTTCTAGCTGCTGCCAGCAGGCTTGCGTGGTGGTACTGAATACATTGTTTCTTTCTTTTCACAGCCGCACTGGTTTCCAAGCCCTACCCCTGTGGCTGTTTAACTGATCTCAGTTCACCCATCCTTCCACTTGCCCCACACACCTTTGTGAAAAGATCCTAGTGTTAAATTGATGCACAGGAAACTGGGTATGTGAGCTTTGTCAATCAGACGCCCTCAATGGTGTGTCTGGGAGTGCTCTCTTCCCTTCTCTTCCTTTCTCTTCCCTGGGGATTTTTGCCTATCACACCTTATCTAAACAGAACTGATATATTAATTTTGACCTTTGAAAGTACAATGCCAAGGCAAATTGCAATGGAGGAGACGCTCATCTCTTAATGTTACGGAGTCCATTTTCAGAATTGTATGAGGTCTGTGTTCAGGGTCACGTGGTGAGAAGAGAATCAGAAGGTATCTGGCTCAACTTGGCAAGGGTGGGAGGTGCCTGGGGACGGGGTGTGCATAGGAGCACTTTTGCTGGGACAGCATGGAGTTAGATCCCTGGGGGACTATCAAAAGTGTGAAACTGTGCTTGTCTTTTTCCCCCTTGACTGGTTTTGTTTTAACACGGTGTTGTCCCCAAGGCATTTTAACAACATCAAATTATGAATGAGTGGCATCAAATGATGGTGCAAAAGAACCTAACCAGAGGGTAGGCGAGGGTTACAAATCAGATCTAGAGATAGAATGTGGGCAAAGGACTTAAAGTTTAGTTACTCCTTTACTAGCTTCAAGTTTGGAACAGATCTTCATTGAAAAATCCATCTTGTTAAATGAGCCACGCTTCAAGGAAACCCCAGATGGTCACTGTACCCTGTAGCATCCCAGTGAGATCAAGTAGTCTTACTCAAGCAGTAAAAAGGGAAGTCTGAGATTTTTCAGTCCAATGTAGACTACTAAATTCCACTCTCCATTGTCCTAATTGGTTGCTGAGAATACGCTTCATTTAAATATATGGCTGCAAATGTTACTATTCGTTTTCTACTCTGATCCTTTAACCCAACTTCTGTCTTCTCTTCCCACTAATCATTGCTAACTCTAATCATGTTTGTGAGCTTGTAGTGGAGACATACTTCCTCTGAAGACATTTGTGGGAAACTAAATGTTATTTACATTTGAAAAATAAGTTAGTTCATGCTTCATACCCACTTCCAAATTCTGTCTCTGAAGTAACGTGTCCCCACACAACAAAAAGAGGTGGGATAAGAAGGGAGGAGAAGGAATCGAGAGACGAAGAAGTCTGGGGGAAACACCCTGTTCTCGAATAGAAAGTTTTTATGTTTTGTCCTACAAGTTTGGTGCACATGGAGTTTTCCGGCTCATGTTTGCTTAATGTGCTTTCGTGTCTAAAGGAGTCTTAGTGGAAGCAGGGATTCTTGGAAGATGAATACATGGCCCTCTTTCATTGGAATAATAATCCTGTCTAATATCTGCAGCCATTTCATTGTAGGATGTTTGCTCTAAGATAATCCAAAGAGAAGAACAAGAATTTGTCCTTACTGCTATTGTTTGGAATGGGGTCTTCAAAAGCCCTCCCATTTTCACATTTCACTTAGAACCTGGTAGCCATAGTGGGGAGACTCCCAGCTGTGTGGTCTAGGAGCCTGGAGAAGGCTGTGGGGCTCACAGGCGTACTGTACTCGAAAATCCCTGAATACTATTTTTTTTGTCGTATTTATGAGTTCTCTAAAACTTGCTTGAGGCTTTCCAGGGGATGAGAAAATAATTCCATCCTCTTGCTTCCAAGCAAAATATTCCTAGGGCTGCAAAGACAATCTCGAGAGGCTGAGATTGCCGGGCATTCCAGAGCCCGAGCACAAACAGGAGACAATAAGCAATTTACACACCTTTGCAGATCTTACCCAAACATGCTTTGGGGCAGCGACCTTTGCACCGGCTTGCCTCCTTCTCTCTCAGCTCCTCCTTTCCTTAGCTTTTCTGCCCTTCCTCTTTATTTCTGCCTCATTGTTTTGCCTTTGGAGAACACACGCTTAGGATTGTAACAATTCCATTTTTCTATAGTAACACATTTACAAACACACATAACAAATTGGTAAGTGGTTACAAGAAGGGCTCTTCTCTCCTTAGGTGGCCAATTGCCTGAGAGCGTCAAAAACCTTCCTTCGGGATAGCAGGCCTTGGCCTGGGCGGGCTCATTTTTACAGCTGTTTCCAAACTTTGTGGGAGACACTGTAATTCATCCAGGTCAATAATTTCCTTTCCTGAAAACTAATAAGATAAGAGGCAAAAATCCACTGAAACCTTGGTCCCAAATGGATTTCTCCCTGCAGGAAGGGATCCAACTTTGCCTTTTATTTTATTGCATTTAAAGGTATTCGTCATAAGAGGGAGCTTGAGATGTGGAGGTGTTAATGAAAAAACTAAATAACTCTCCGAACATGAACCCATCATCTGAAAAACAGAAGCTAATTTTGAATTATTAAAGGAGGCTGGATCACAACTCACTACTGAGAAATGGAGGGAGGGAAAATGGTGTTTGGGAAGTCCAATTATTTCTGAACCAGAGACAGTCTTATTAAGTTGGGCAGAAAATTAATTAGGCTAATTAGAAAACCTCATTGGAATTCAGCAAGGAGTTATGAGAGGCAACATGACAACAGTGGAGGTACTGGGAGACGGAGATGGTTCTGGAAAGAGTAGAATGAGGTTTTGGGGAGGAAGAAATTGAAGGGTTATTCATGGACATGCGGCTGATCACTGGGTCACGTAAGAGGGAAGCCGCCATGTTTTTATAGACTTTCTGCTCCTAGCTGTAGGTCTTCAATAAGTATTAAAAAATGATGTCTAGTATACGTTAAAAGGAAGAAAAAGGAAAGGGGAAAAAAATCCTAAGATTTATTCTAAGGCTTCAGTGGGATTTCGTATTTATTTTGGTATTTCCGATATGCTGGTTCATCAGCATAGCGCATTGTTAAAAAGTGCTGGGTGGGTGGTTTTTCATCTACATGGATTTATAGAGTCCTTAAAACATCTGTTCCGTTCTGATTCCCCGCTCAGTACAAAGACGTTTTTCAGAGAAGTGGTTTCCACGCACTGGCGTCGGCATCCCGGCGGCTACAGATAGCTCGGCAGTGGTGTGTGGGCCAGGGAATGGCCAGGGGATTCCATCTCTGGGAATATGTTGGTGGGTATCTGGTCCTGTGACACAAGGCTTTGGAGGCTTTCCAGAGAGGACCCCGGGTGGGGGTCACAGAGCACTGAGAAGCCGAGGAAGCCTGCTCCAGGGGAGATCAGAGCGCACTGCCAAGCTATTGGTTGGTGATCACATATATTCTAAGTTTTCAGCACAGTGACCTTCTTCTTCTTAATGTCCCAGAGGAGCCCTCCTACCTCCTGAAGGGTGGATCCGTCTGATGATTTTGTATTGTAATAAACTTAGGTAAAAACGCAGCACAAAAGGTATCTTAAAAGAGATTTTTCTGTATGTAGTGGGGCAAGATGCAACCCCCCCCATCAAAAACAGCAACACAACAAGACAAAGCAAAGCAAAATATTAATAATAATTAATAATCAACAACCAAAAGAACCCAAGACCCCTTGAAAAGGACAGGAAGAACGCTGGGGAACAGACAGTGGATAGCCTCGCGTGCATCGGGTTTTCCCACACTGTCTGGCCCCTTTCTACATCACACTCCCATGCAGGATGCACCATGCTCGTCCTTTCGGGTGGGGAGCTGTCAGGGAAGTGAAGTCACACAGAATACACACCTGATAAAAACGGAAGCAAGAGTTCCAGCCAAGGCATTACGTTGTAACTCTAATCTCTAATTCGATGCGCTTTGGAAATTGGGTCTTCGGGGGAGTAATGGCAGTTAAATGTAGTAAGTGGGACCTTCATGATGGGGTGAGTGGGTGCTCTTGTTCTTTTTCTTTTTAATGGCTATTCTCCTGCTTCTCTTCTGAACAACAGGACTATAGTCATGAACCGCCATGTCCTGTTAGGGGATTAAAACGCAGGGGCAGGCCAGGAACACTCTAACCATGTAGGGGCCTTAACTCGTGAGTTTCAATGTCCCTCACAGTAAGAAATATATTTCTGACTTTTTCTTTAAAAAAAGCTGTCCAGCCTATGATATGATGGTACAGAAAGCCCGAGCTACTGTATCATGTTTGCTTGCTTTGGAATCCCCAGGGAGTTCACAGTACCAAAGCGCCACAGCACCCTGGAGCCTGTCCGATGGAGCCAAGGAGCTTAGCATCCTTTACCCGAGGTTCTCAGAAAGTTCGAAGCATGGCTCAAACAGGATCCTTAGAGAAAGATCTTGCGTATCATCACGGGAACATGCTGATTCCCCAATTTCCCCGAAGATAAGGACCCTCCTTTCAACTTCCTTTTGGGAAGGGTGCAGAGGACTTGTTCATGGGACTTAAAAGGTGAACTCCTGGGGATGGAAGGATGCTGCGAGATCTAAATTCTGTGTCCTTCATCATCATGCTGGTGTAGGACACAGGCAGATGGCAGCACAGCCTGCCCGTGGGCAGGGGCATGTCAGAGCTGCGTGTTGGAAAACTGCAACCCGGGCTTATGGGGCTGACACTGGGCAGACTGCTCGGCCTCCCTCAGGCCCAGCAGGTGCAGTGGCCTCCCGGCCCTTCCTTGGTGTGGGCCATACTTCTGAGGCCATACTTTTCCAATCCTTAGGTTTGCCTGTCAAACTGAGCCAAATAACGAGACAGGAGTCAATTAGTTCTCCCCAAAAGAATGCTCCCTTGTCTATCCCTAGCCTCCCAGGTGACCCCATTATAGTAATGGCCCAGCCCGGCTGCTCTCAGAACAGGTCTGATGGAGAACGGAGAGCTTCCTTCAGATGTGAATTACAGAGAGACTGGCAGAATACAGCTCTGTTCCCCGCTGGCTCTGGACAGGAGCCTTCTGCCTCCCCATTGTCACTGCTGAGTGATGCCATGTGCTTATTCATCCTGCATGCTGCTGGCATCCCAGGAACATCACGTCGTGCCATTCATTCCAACAATGGGCTCAGTTCTGCTGACACCCAGGGAGACAGGTGGATTCAGAGTGCAAAATGTGTTGCTCTCCCTCTGGCTTCGCCCTCTGAGCTCCGTCTTTACAGCAGGTGCCTGTTTGATGTCCTTAAGTGGAGGATGATGTCCCTCACTCCAGATCCCAATAAATGCGCCTTTCTGTAAAATCCAGGCGGCTTGACTACAGACCGCAGGGATAAAAACATATTAGCAAGTCAGTCCATCATCTGGGTATTTGATTTAATACCAAATATTGTGGTCTTTCCAAATATTGAGATATGTTAATACTGGGATAACACAACCAAAGAAACGTCCAGGTATGGTGATTGTCTCAATCACTTCCACAGTGATTTCATTTTTGGTCTCCAGCGAGCATTTCTCTTCAGGAGCCCCTACTGGTTCTTGAATCAATGCAGGTAACTAAGGAGTCATTTTCTAGTATTGAGTAAGAACTTAAGAAATACCGAGATCATTTGAAACACATAGATAGAGTATATGTAACGTGCGGGTCATTTTAGAGTATTATATTATCCAAGTGATTTATAGCCTTAGAGAAATTGTCTTGTATTCTGAGGCCGATAAAATAAATTTACATACATGGATCTAGAATAGGAAGCAGAGAACTAACTGTCAGGGCCCCTCTTGTCAGGGCCAACCCTACTTAATGGTTTCCTTCCTCTCCTGTTCTGCAGACTGCTTTAGATCTGCATGTCTCTCTAGTCCTGCTATAATTTATTATTTAATTATGTAACCATTAAATAATTTTCCAGCTTTAGCCTTCAATGTTTCTATTGTTTTTAATGTAACTGCTAGTGAGGCGTGTAAGTTTTATTTATGGTTCCCATTGCAGAGCAATGATTATGTAACTCCGCAATTCTGCAACTATTATTTCTATTTGTTTAATTACATAACTATCATAATATTAAACCTCTAAAACATCCGGTGATAGATTTATAGGGAAGATGGTAGAAGACAGCAATAATAATGATATATCAGACTAATAGTAAAATTAAATAATAGCATTAATATTAATATTAATGGCAATAACAGTAATAAGCAGCAATAGAATCATTTACTTTTCCTTCATGCTGTATTTGGTCTCTTTAATGGGTTCCTTCCCAGATCACTGTGGTTAATTAGCTATCTAACATTTGGTACTCAGCAGTGGGTACAAACTCATTTCCAGACTTTACCTGGCAAAGCTGGACCCTACAGAATGCCAGATGGAAGAGGTCTGTTTTGTCCTTCTCTGGAAAGCATGGAATGGGCAGATTTCTTTCTTCTCTATGTGCCCCGGCGAGCTCCCATGTATGCTACACTTTATGGGTGGGAAAGAGAGGTTTTAGAATCTCAATAATCTGAGATGCAATTGGGATACCGGCATTTGTATTGCCTATGAGTCACCAAGGTGGAGAGAGTTTGGGGATGGATTTCAGCAGATGTAGACTGAATTCTGGCTCTGCTGCTAACTACTTGACCTTGAACAAGCTACCACACCTTTGTGTGGACTGCATTTTCCTCAAGCCAAAGTTGAGGGCAATAACACAACGGAAATGCAGTGGTAACACGACTTGTATTGCAAGACTGTTGGGAAATTCAATACAATACTGTGTGAAATAACTTTGAGTGCAATTGCTATCTGTTAGTAACTGTTCTTTGGGAGCTATTGAATGAAGGATTAAAAGCACAAAATGCAGTTCAAAGTTGCTCCTTTCCACATATAACACGTCCTGACTTCAAGTTCTGGCCAGAAACTCTAAAGGTCATGATGACAGTTAAAAAGAATTGCAATTTTATGACGTGGCTGATCTCTATGTACCAGATTCATCATAGACAACACCTAACAGTCCATTCTAAATGGGTGCTCTGAATATTATCACTTAAGTGAAAAAATTGAGGCGCGGGGAGGCTAAGGACTACTGCGAGGTAATCAGGCTTACTGATGTCACTTAAAGTGTGGGGAACCCATTCTGTCTATGTCCAATTATTCTGAACATCCTTACTGGGTCTAACTACTGACTAGGGCCCACTCCAGCTTCCCTTGTGTCTTACTTCCATCCGTGACACACAGGGCAGTCAGATGGAGCACCTTAAAATGCAAATTAAGATCCATATTCTCCCTTTCAGTGCCCTGATGACTTTCCCATGCTTTAAAAAAAACATCCAAACTCCAACTTTCCAAAATTTAGATATCTGTGTGTTTTGAGCTCTGCCATTTCAAACTCTCTTCTTCCTACCCCCATTCTATCCCAAGCTTCTAGACCATCTCTACTGTGTTCAGTCTATTTCTCCCAAATCCCTACCTAGAAGCCCCTCCTAGACTCAATCTAGCTCCTTACCATATAAGCTTTACTCTTGTTAGCCACTGAGAATTTACCCCAAATTCCTCCTAAATGATTCTCAGTCAAAAGGCCTGTTCTTCATTATCAAATGTCCCAACTTTTTATATATAGCCAGGTCTGTCTAGGCAGTTTGTTGTAATTTCTGATCATCTGTCTCCCACCAAGATATAATTCTCAGGAAACAGCACTGTGTCTGACTTTGTCACAGTGCATCATCCAGACCTCTACAGTGGGCACAAACTAGGCTCTTAGGAAGTGTCAGCTGAAGGAGACTTTGTCTATCTTCATTCAGGTAGCCGTATGTTTTGTTGAAGTTTCAATAGTCATGTAGTGTGGGAATCAAAGAAGGTAAGTTTTTTTTTTTTTTTTCAAGAAGAGTCCTTAAAGGGCATCCAAGGAGTGGTGCGACACTTATCTTCAAAAGCTAAAGTCTTGGTAAAAGTGCCTTAGGTACTAGAAGCCAGGTTCTATGAACGCCTAGGGCAGTGGGGTGTTCAGCCTGAGATCAGAGGGACTGGGAGTTGGGGGAAGAGAAACTATACCAGGTACATTTGCTGGGCTCAGGAAGAGACGGCTTTTCACCAGTAAAATGATTGGAAGACAATCTCTGAGTTTCCCACCTTACTTCTGAATGGAAGTCTTCAACACAAAATAGCCACAGAGCCACAGCAAATAGCCATTCTGCCAAGAATGCCTTTTATTTGTACCGTTATCAATGAGTCTATTATTCTGCCTGATCCCCAGTTACTATTTGAGTGAATCACTGTCCATCCTTGAGGGGGTGTGTGTGTGTGTGTGTGTGTGTGTGTGTGTGTGTGTGTGTGCCCCCATGTGCATGCCAGCATGTGTGTGCATATGCATGTGCATGTGTGATTTTAATAATATGAATAACATTATTTATAGTGATGTGTTCATTCTCTTTTCCACCAACCTTTTATCTTTTAATCAGACTCTCTTCATTCTTACACATCCCATTTTAGCCACTGCCACATAGATGGAGGGCACATAAGTATTCAGATCTACCCTCCTTTGTCCCCCTTTTAATTCCCATTTTTCTTTCCATTCGCTTTCAGGAGGATATTTCTTCCTTTTATCTTTAACGTTGTTCCTATCACTCTGTCTTCTTGGACAGTCTTCGGCTGATTTTATCTTAAAATTATTCACTCGCATGGCCAAGCAGTAAACAATAAACCCTGTACCCCATCTCTTTACAATTCTTTCCTTTGTGCCCAGAATTGAGTAAGATGGTAAGCCCCATGGGAAGGTTCATAGGCTGCAGAATCTATTACTGGCAGATTCCTCTTGCCTCTTGTGGTTTGCTGAACACCCAAGACAGATTACTCAACCTGGTTCTTCTACTCAAATTATAATTTGAGTGAAGGTGTAGGATAGAGTAGAGGTAGCTGGGAAATACACTATAAACATTTTTGGACTATATTTGAATGTGGGTTTGTATCATTATGCTTAATACTATAAAATGTTCTAAATACATGATTTTTAAAAATTGACCAGAGTAATCCATGTATTATATAAAGATATCTATCTGCAATTCTTTAAAGTTCATCCTGTAACTATAACCTATAATGAGATGACTTTAGGCTATGGGGCCCTTGGTTTAGGCAAAGTCATGAAGGTTATGAGCCCAGGATTGGTTCAGGGTGTGCCTCAGAAGAGACTAGAAACACGTGAGGTGATGAGAAGGACGTCAACACTCTGTCCACACCTACACTTCTACCTCCCAACCTGTGAGAAAGGTTCAGGAAATAGGAGCGAGAACTGAAAAGTAGGATTGAAGATCATTGAGCAGCTTCTGCACAGCAAAAGAAAGCATCCAAAAAATAAAAAAGTAAAAAACCCGCAAAGATAGTTTATCAGATGAAAAAATTGTTTCTCTTACTAGTTCATCCTATATGGGATTAATATTCAAAATATACAAAGAATATTTTTGAAAATCAAAGTCAAAAGAGCAGATCACCCAGTAACTAAGTGAGCAAATTATTGAAACAATTATTTCTCAAGTGAAAAAGTAAGTGAACAAAATCATATGAAAAAAATCAATAATTTTAGCCTTTGCAGGAGAGGGAGAATGCAGATCAAGCTACATTGAAATTCCATATCAGTCCAGACAAAACACTATCATCAAGAAAACCAAGAGCGATAAGGGCTGGCTATGATACTCACAGAGGCACCCGTACATACCACGGACCATGGACACCTCAGCCATTTTGGAATCCATTATGGTGCTTCCCCAAAAATAGAGCCTGCTGTAATGATTCAGAAACACCACTTCGTCAACTATACCGGAGAGAACGGAGGTCAACTGCAGACTTCCCTATGCACTAATGCTTATAACGGCACTGTTCCCAGTATCCAGTCTATGGACTCAACCTCAGTGTCCATCACAATAAATAAGGGAAGAAAATATGGTATATGCAGTTGTATTCAGCCATAAAGGAGAACGGAGGTGGGTAGATCATAAATTAAACAAATCAAACGGTCTCACAATAACAAATACAGTGTTTTCCCTCATATGTACAGTTTATGGAGGAGAAAAGACAATGAAAGAGGGAGTATTTAGAATGTGGAAAGATAAATGGTGTGTGTTGGGGGATAAGAGAGTGCACCAGGGGAAGATGGCTATGATCTAAGCACATCTGATACATGTATGGTAACGCCACAATGACGACTCACGTGTTGAACAATCAATATACATAGATGAAAAGTCAAACTATAAAAGGAGAGAAAACTCGCCTCTTAACCATCCACCACTTGTAATATCCATCATATATATCTGCCTGATTAAGGCCCCAGGATCGTGCGATATTTAATAATTTCTCAGTGTATCTGAGTCTGTTGCCACGGCTTGCTCTAACCATAACTGAAGCATGTAGGGTACAAACACTCCAAGACTGTAAGCTTCTCTACCTAGTCTGTAGGCCCCAGGTCCCAGGGTAGGGTAGAGATAGCTGAAAAAATACACCCCAAACATTTTTGGACTAATTTTGAAAGTGGGTATGTGTCGTTATGTTCAATCCTATAAAATGCTCTAAACAGACAGATTTCACTGGATATGAGTGAATGCTAATGCTAAGAAAAGGATGGGAAATGTTGACAGATGTTTCCAAGTGCAAAGGCCAGATGTGTGACCTATCTCCCTATTCCCATCCCCATGCGGAGAGCTCCCTCTCTGAACAGTAGGTATCCGACCCTGTAATGGTGTCTCGCCTAGAACCGGGTGCTTATCTCGCAGGGCTCTCTCCTAAGTTCTCCCTCCGTTTAGTATTTCACTGCAGCTCAGAATCCCCTGTACGTTTTTCTTTCTCTCAGCTCTTACTTTATTCTCCAAGATTTTGTTATTTTTAGTTTCTTTAGGGCTAAAAAGTCTCCTACGGAAAGTACTCTTTCAATTAAGTCAAAATGCACTCAAAACCCTCTGAAAGCTTTATACCTCTGAAAATGCCAACAGAGAAGCTCCTGTGGAAAGCCAAGATGAGAAAGGAGACAAGGAAGAATGGAAGGGAAAGAAATTAAAGCGCAAAGAAGTATAAGCACTCATAGGCAACGGATTCTTCTGGTATTTACAAAGCATTTACTTTCCCCCCTGAGATCAAGAAACGCTGAGTTCATTAATTAGAGACATTTTGATAGTGCGGTCCTATATGAGCCCACACAAGGCTTTTGCCTGCCTAGTTAATATCATTGAGTTTCTTCCACAAATGAGGCAACATGGAGGGTCACCGCATGGACAGAAATGTTCAAGTCCACACAGACAGAGACTTGGATCAAAGCCTTGGGTTCCAAACAAGACACTCTGCATCCACAAGTGGGGACCACCCCATTGTATCTTTATCGTCATACTGTGAACCAATTGAGAAATATACCTAGAAATCAATCAAAGAATGACAGACAGCTTTGTTTCTGATAAATATCATTCAGTTCCAAACATCTCTGGTGTGCAAGCCAACTTCCCACTTCCTTACTATTTGACTCACAGCAGTATACAGTCTGGAGACCCTTTCCTGCCAGAGCCCAGCTCACATCTCAGCAAGAGTCAGTGACCAGCCATTTAGGCAGGTTTGTTCTTGCAGGGGAAGGGGTCAGGGTCCTCAGGAAGTGGCTTAAGGACAACTATAGGTCATGCTCTTTTATGGAAATTAGAGGGCCGAATGACGAGTTCTTTCTGAATCACACATAGTGTTATTTAGGTAGAAAGACTCATGTCCCCAGTCACCTGATTTGCCCTTCACAGATGGCCATGCAGAGAGCCCGGCCTTAAGCTCAGACTGGACTAGACTCTGATGTTGAAGTAAGGGGGAAATGAGGTCATGCAATTGCAACCTAGCTTAATTTGGATGCCCAAAGTCTTCAACCCAGCTGACCCCCTCCCTTTCACCAACTGCAAAAACACCCTGGTTACAAATAATGATACACACATCCCGGGCTTCCCAGAACAGTCAGTACAGCTGTTTTACGTGTGAACACTTTGGGGAGTCTAAGGGAGATGAAGTGCTTAGTGCTTAGGCCCCTAAATTATGACCACTCCTGTGTATGTTGTGTTAAAATTTCCCTAACAACAACAACAACAACAACAAAAATGGTTCTAAATTAACTCCCCAGCCCATGAGTGGAAAAGATAACTTCATTTCTAGAAATCTCAAATTCTGATGCATGAAACAGAATGGGAGCTGGGAGTGTGTCCTCTTGGGTATTTTTCTCCTGGAACTTTGACTTCGATCTCTGGAGAAATGGGGGGCATTGGCCTTTGACAAATAGGCTATATAGCTTCGGAGGCAGAAACATCAAGATTGGCATTGGATCAACTTCCTTCCTCACCTCAGTTAGTATTCTCTGTGTGACAAAAGGACACTGTCCATGTCTTCTCCCATATTTAGATCCCCAAGCTTTTGCTGACACAGTTCTTGCTGCCGCTGTCCTGAGCACTGGGCAGCATCCATTGGAGGTGCTTAGTCTCAGAGGCAAGCTCCCTTTCCATTGATCACAGTACCAGTCCACGAGTCCCGGCGAGGAGGCCCTCTGTGCATGTGTGTAGCAAAACTAAGAGACACTTCTGTGAAGCAGCTATAAAATGCCACCAGCCACAGCTGTAAAACTGACATCACGCAAGTCTGGCAATAAAAATGTGTAGTCTCTCGATACAAGGGATCTTGGAAATTCTCAAAATGTTTCTTCCATCTTGGGCTGTGGTTTTTATAAATTACATTACTCTTGTTTGTGACTACAGTAAAATGGGTTGGGTTTTTATGTGCTTCTTCAGGAATATTGCAGGATGTGAAGGTCCTATGGTCTGGACCATGAGCTATGTCCATTACATAGATGACAAGGTTAGAAATGAAGGTCAAAGGGTCGTCTTTGTGACTGTCCAGAAATCTTATTAGGATAAAGCATCCAGGGTCCTATATTCTGGGGCTCAGGTCACCTTCATTTTTTGACTAAAACTGCCAGAAATAATATGAGGCACCTTTTGGACCTAACTCCTCCTTGTTTCATAAGGCGATTCTTCAGAAATAAAGATACTTTTTCAGGAAAACTGCATCTCAGCAGCTGTACTGATGCACAAATGCTAGCCCCAGAGCCTTTTATTTTCAAATGCTTTCCTTCTGAAGTTGCCTTCACTGCATGCAAGTGCCTCAAAATTTGAAAGCCTGGAGAGCATGAAGTCCATCCCTGATTCTCATGTTGCTTGTCTTTGATTTTGAAGTGGACAAATTGATACTTCCATTGAAGTGATGTAAAATACAATATTCTTTGTTAAGAGTTCTGGAATGTTCCAGGGGACCCGATGCCCCCTTCTAGTCTCTTCACACACTGTACTCACTGGTACACATTCACACATGCAGATAGAAACATTCATATACATACCATAGATAAACAAGCCTTCGATTTTATTTAAAATAGCCTCTAACCACCAATATATTTGCCAGTATTTCTTCCATGACCAGTTCCACATTTTCCTGTTGTCTATTGACTGGCTTATTGCTTTTTTTTCCTGTCAATGTGTATCTGAAAAGCCATTGAATATCTGTTATTGTTATGTTGAGTCAGTCTTGTTTCATAACCTAGGCTGGCCTTGGCTTTGTGAATCTCCTGCCTGTTTATATGCTGAGGTTACAGGCGTGGCCCACTGTGCCCAGTTACAATGTCCTCACATTCACTACAATCCAGGGAAGCTAGAGAGCAAATAGCCCCTGTCTTTATAACTTCAAATGAGGACACAGCCAGCTCACACCTTGAATTCAGCCTCTTGCCACCTCAAGGAGGCTACACCACTAAGACATAACAAACTCGGGAAAGAGAACGTGTTTTATTTTAAAGTCTTAAATGTGTTGATATGTTTATTCGTTGTACCAGTAGAATGTTCACATGTAGACTTAATGCTCAACACAAGAGGTTTCAAATGGGGGCTAGCTCTCCATGGGAAGGCAAGGCGATACGTGGGGTGACTTGGGAAGAATGGGGATTTGCCAAACAGAAGGGGTGCCATAGAAAGTATGTGTGTCCTGCACCTGAAACTCTTGGTTTTCCAAAGAGTCACAATGTAAACCAATTTTCTACCCCCTAATACATATAAGCTGTTTATAAGGAGAAAATGTTTGTTTCCATTCACAATTTCAAAATCTGTAGGCCATGGTCACTTGGTCCCTTGCATTTGGACCTGTGGAAAGTAGGCACAACACAGTGAAGGGTACACATCAGAGCAGACCTGTGTATATCATTTTATCTTGGAAGCAGGAAAGGGTGGGGCATCTTGAATTACACAATCCCTTTTAAGTGTGTGTGTGTGTGTGTGTGTGTGTGTGTGTGTGTGTGTGTGTGTGTGCCTTCAGTGACCTGCAGATGTATGCTAGGTTCCACCTTTTGAAGATCGCACCAAGCTGGAGACCGATCTTTTAACACAGAGGAGTCTTGGAGGACATCTTAGATCCAAACTCCAACATTCTTTTCATGTATCTTGATGCTATGACAAAATACCAGAAGTTGGGTAGTTTATAACTAATAGAAATTGATTTCTCGCAGTTCTTTCAATGAATGGGCTAAGGTGCTAGCAAGTCAGGATCAAGGTATGTCACAATCTGCTCTGACACTCTAAGGTAATGCCTTCAGCAGTGGACATACTATGCTGTCACATGGATAAAGGGTTAGAAAAGCTAACAGGGAAAGACAGCCTAATTCCTTAATAGAATTAGTTCCACGCAACTATGGAAAGCCATGCTTCCCAAGACTAACCCTTTGGTGACTGGGTTTTTAGCTATACAATTTGAAGGGACACATCCATTAACAAACACAGTGAAAGGGACCTATGCTTCCATTTCTTCTTTGGTTATGCAACTTTTTCACAGCTACATTCATGACCCATGTGTGCAAGGAAAGGAAGCTACCATCCCCCCACTGTCCTGCTGCTCACTCTCTTCTCCATGTCAGGCTTCTCCTGACACACTTTTAAGTGAGACGGTCCATTACCAATGCACACAGAAAAGAACCGAATGTTCATTTTGACGCTATCTTAGGGCATTTTCTCTTTTCTCAGACTGTCCACATTCTCACATAGCTAACCTGTTATTTAAGTCTCCTAACCTTGGCTGCCCCAAACCACACATTGTCTTGTCAAATACACTGCTCTTATCCAAGAGTGGTCGGTAACGTGAGTCTGTTCCGACCTCAGTTATGTCATATGTTTTCACTAAGGGTGACTAAGCAGTGCGCGATCTCTCTGCCTTTATTACACGGTCTGTTTCCTCGTGCATCATTCTGTCAGCTAGGATGGTGGGACGCACCGCGCAATTCCCACAAGTGTGTTAAAACTTGAATTCAATAGTCTTAAGGACCTCCGGTTGCCGGCATCTTCCGTCGTCCCATTTTTAAACAAAATAGTCCACAGCCTTGATGTGGCTGACTTTCCTTTCTTCTTCTTCTTTTTTTTTTCCAAAATTGCTCTGAAACCTTCCCCCAAACTAAAAGTACTTAATCGTCAGTGGATTCTTCATAAATGTCAGTGGAACCCCATCTGTTACAAGAGTTTCCCTTTATCTCAATAGCCTTTATTAAGCCTCCTACCCTGCAGGCATTGGGTTTTGCCCCTTACAACCTCAATTTCTTCTTTGGTAGCAGCATCGCAGGGAGACAGCCCATGTGCTTTATGTCTTCCTCTCTCGCATTCTGCCTTCCCCTTGGGGAAGCTCATTCTTATCACTCACACTAACCCTTGACTCTGCACACAACCACACACACACTTTCATAAGGAGCTGGAGAAATCATTTTCAAAAGTCATTCTCTCATAATTCACTTTGGTAGAATAACATACATTTCTCCCACCTTCTACTCCCTGGAATAATGGTCTCTACCTGTGTTATTCCCTCCAGGCCAACTGAGGCACAATTTGCCACAGACCCATTCATCGCATGCAAAATAAGCGAGGGTATCCGATCTGGGGGACTCCAAATATAATTTCCACTCTCCATTCCAGATACCCATGTCGTCACAAAGAATCCCGGTGAGAATTCTCTTTGTGGAACTCTCCATTAGAGAGCACGCCTAAGAGTGGATCTCACTGCAGCCTCCAGAAATGCATTAAACTGAAGGTGAAGATAATTTGCCTCGGTATTCAGTGTGACTGCGTCACTAATGATCTGAGGGCTATTGTGGGCTACTTTCCTTCCTGGATGCCTGCGGTTTTTAAAGCGCGCTCAGATTTCAGATCTGCTGAGAACCCCAGCCTGTTGTAACATTCCCATGATATCTCCTGAGGGAAGAGGGCATGGGTTCCTTGCCCTTTTCCTGTTCTCTCCTTTCCTGCAATGCATGCTTAAGGCTTAGAGATATGCTTCTTTCTTGGAGGTTTGTCCTTACGGGGTTAGGAAATAATCATTCTGAGACGAATGCTCGTGCAGGTGACAGAGGGGCCCACCACAGTTGCTATCCCAGTGTAGCTTTGGTACTATCCCAATGTCCCTGGAGTGTAACTCAGGACAGCACTCCTCCAGGGGTGCACTGCAATGACAGCTAGTTTATCATTTACAGATCATGTTGAGTTGTGCCTTCACAAATATGCGTCCTAACAGTTTTACATAGGCTCTAATCCCAAAAATGTTACATTTGAATGGCACTTTATGTTTCAAATGCAGCTGGCTCCTTAACCCATTAGACTATTTGGTATATGTCTCAATAGAAGATCACCTTGGCTATAAACAGTTCCTGCTTAGAAAGGAAAGAAAGCCATGTTCTTCCTCCCAGGAGTTAGACTTTTTAGTCTGTAAACAGAGAGGCAGAGGGAGAGAGAGATACTTCCAGTGAGCGTCAGACAGCAGAATTAATAATGAAGTGTTGTGTTGGCCTTAAATCCCCACAGGAAAATATTTGGGCCTGGATTTCTCCCCCTATTATGGTCAAGATCTTTTTCCAGTAGAATTGCTAATGCCCAAAGTCTTGTTGTGTTGGCCTTAAATCCCCACAGGAAAATATTTGGGCCTGGATTTCCTCTCCCCTATTATGGATACCACCCCTGGGGACCCAACAGAAGAATACTGTCTACTTTTACAGATATTAGGTTTCCGTTAACTCTTCTGTGCCCAGTGGGTCATTTGAGGGTCAATAATCAGCAGGTGCAGCTTCCCTAAACAAAAATGAAAATTTTTGGCCTTTGCCACTGTTTTTCACATTCCTTGTCCTTTAGGTGTGATTTCAGATGAGCGCATGACTTTAAGAGTCTGGTCCTTTTTTTCTTTTTTTTTCCTGTTTCTTTTTGTGTGCAAACCAGCTAATTCTATCTCAAACTCATCTTTCTTAAAATACCTTGCCAAACACAGCAAGGGAAGATCAACATATGCTAGCATTCTGCCTCTTTCCAACTACTTCCCTGAGCTGCACCAGCTCAGTAGGCACTTGGTCTGTCTTCCATGTTAACAAGGGTGACAGTTTTACCAAATGTTTCACTACAGCAGAGCAGGGATTTCCAGCTTGCTAGATCTGTTTCCTCACTGTCTACCACTAAACTGCTAAGCTGGTGTCAGAGAGTGTAGACTTTTTAAAAAATATATAATGACAGCATCTACACAAGACCCTGAGTTATGTATTAGTTAAGCTAATATTATTTGGTCTCAAAAAAATAATCCCTACGCTTTAATGTCATAACAGACTGTGAATGTTTCTTTCATCTTCCCCCAAATTTTCATGCACACTTCAGTGAAGAATGGAGAGGTTGCTTCCCTCCACATGGTAGATGCAGAAGCCCAGGCTTCTCTGTCCCATGATTCTGTTATTGTATCAGTCCCTTTAGCCCCTCAACGACCAACAAGCCGGGGAAAGGAAAAGTGAGGCTTTGGAGAGCAGTCCTGAAAGTGGTGAATCTTACTTCTATCAGATTTTATCCTGCTATGACTCAGGAAATGATGGATGGGCAAAGTCTTTCAGCCCTTTCCCAGAAGAAACAGGAGAAAGTGTGTGTGTGTGTGTGTGTGCCATTTTAGATGAGACTGAACATCCTTAGCTTTCAGTATTTTCAGGGGATCCTGGAGTCACCCATAGATGCTGGCTGTATTTATCAGTGTTTATTTCTTTATATTTTGATGCTGTGTTTTCAGGCTATATCATCAGGAATCTTCCCCTTTCTTGAGATAAAGTCTTATATATGGCCCATGTTGGTGTTGAACTCACTAGGTAGTCAAGACTGGCCTCAAAGTCCAGACCCTCCTCTGTTAGCCATCGAGTGCTAGGACGGTAGGCATCAATATCACACAGCACAGCCTGTGGATCTTGAATGAAGCCATTTTGCTATGTCTTCTACTTCTTTGGTAAGGTGTCAACTATTCGTTGGTGTCAGATAGATATCTTAGTTCAGTTCTGCGTTGATGTTATGGAAAAACCTTGGTTTCAGTGAAGAAAACACACATCATGCAGAAGCACTGACATGCCTATTAAATAAGAATCTTTTAACGAAGAATATTATTCTAATTATAGTACTCCTTATTACATAGGGCTTTTACAATTAAGTTACAAGATCTGTAAGCCATGTGTTTCTACGCCTCACTTTGGTTAGTAAAATGTTCAAAATTTTGTTGTGCAATGAAGCCTGTAGTAGGGTGGGTTCTGCCAACGTTAAAACACTGCACACCATGCAGCCATGCAGTGAACTCACTTCAAAGCGTAGCATTTTTTTTTTAAATCCCAGTTTTTGCCAAAAGAAAAAAGAAGAGCTCCACAGTACTGTTCACAATGTACCACTTCATTCTAATTTCCTGGCAAATTGACATGCTTCGTTATTACAGTTGCTAGCAAGTTCTTGGTTGTTCAGGAATATTTACCTTGTATTAGTGTAATGATAAAGTATACATATAACTGTAATGATAAAGACAGCATATAACTGCAAACACTGAAGCATGCATTTCCATTATTAGAACACCATTGTGGTTGTTATTTTTTACCTTAGTCGTAAAGGGGATTGATAATTGCCTATGGGATAATTTTTTTTACCTATGAGCAAAAAAAAAGTGTTTGACCCAATTCTGCTTGCATGGTGAGGGATGAATAATATATTGAATTATGATACACAGATCATTGGTGGATTTCAGGATAGAAAAGGAGCTATCCCAGGGGACTACGCCATGAGTGAGCAAATGTTAAAAATTTGAAAGCTGATAATACTGTCATTCCATCACCTGTCACAGCTCAGAAGTGTAATCCCATTCAATACAGGAGATGAAAAGGTAAACCTGGCATGTTCGGTAACATTAAGCACCTGTCATTCAAATCCTAGGATCCAGGAGGATTTGTCGAAAAGAAGCAGGCCCCTCCACAGTGAGACAAATGCCTATGACTGCGTTTGGTGACTGGTTTTCCAAAAGGTTAAACTGAAGCTAACACAACTGGTTTCTACCCACTTATTCTTTACCAAAAGGTTGGCTGTCAATCTTACTGTAAAAACCGTCAAGTATAATCTTTAAAACTTTAGGATTTCACTTAGGGTTGATCAAGCCGAGGAAGACATTTGAGAGCAACGACTCAGACTTAATACCCACGTCAAGTCCCTTTTCACATATTTATTCCAAGGCTGAGGGTTTTTTTCCCCTTTGTTGCTAATGAGTAAGAGAAGGAGGCAATTATAATGCAGAAGAACACCCCTTTAGCTGTAGTCAGGAATTCTACCATAAATTACAAGTTCCTCAATTTTCATGTTCATTTATAGAAGAAGAATTTAAACACCCAAAATAGCTCTCGCATATAATCATGGTAAAACTCTTATCTTGTAAACATATTTAAGATCTCCTTTTATCTTCTTCCTTAAGACTGACTGTCTTTCCTATCTTCCTCAAGCCTGTTATACTGGCTAGTCTTCTGTCAACTTGACAGCAGCTAGGGTCATTTGAGAGGAGGAAACCTCAATGAAGAAAATGATCCTACCAAACTGGGCCACTGGCTCTTCTGTGGTATGTTTTGTTTTTTTTCTTTCTGATGGGTGGTTGATAGGGAAGTCCTTGGCTCACGGTGGGTAGTGTCACTTCTGGGCTGGTTGTTTTGTTTGCTATAAGAAAACCGCCTGATCAAGTCAAAGGAGCAAGCCAGGAATCAAAATTCCTTTTTAGCCCCTTTTTCAGTTTCTGCCTTTGAGTCCCTGCCTTGAGTTCTTCCTCTGACTTCTATTGATGATATGTCATTACTTGGAAGCACAAGAAAAAAAAATAAACCCTTCCCACCATAACTTGTCATTGGTCATGGTGTTTTATCATAGCAATAGAAACATTATCTAAGACCCTTGTGGCCATTTCCATTTTTCCAGTCAGTTATTGTGGCACGCAGAATTCTAAAGATAATCACTAATATATCTACCTCCCATTGTGATGTACATGCAAACTGCTTCTGTCTTTGAATGAGGACACAGCCTGTGACTCGGATGGAATAGTCTCTCTCTGTTCCTTGGTCAGGTTGTTCTATATGACAAATGTTGAGCAGAGGGCCCCTTCTGTGGTTGTGTGGCATTGATAAGAAATGAGGCAAGCTCCTGTTGACTTAGAAGAAAGCAAACCACATTACTGTAGCTTGCCCATGTAATGCTATGTGGTAAAGAGTCACAGCCAGCTTGCAGCCACTGGATAGACTCAGATGACATCTATCAGGAACATAGTGCCTCTAGAAGCACAGAAGGTGGACTGTGCCCACAGTCAATGACTTGGGAGGGAGCTTGAAGCCAAACTGAGAACTGTGGATCAGGCTGACATTTTCCTTTCAGCTTGGACAGATCCCGAGTAGAAGATTACTGGATTTCCCACTGTGAGACAATAAGTACTCATTACTTTGAACTGACTAGTCAGTAATAATAGATTTTTTGGTTATGGGAACCAATATAACTCTGCAGAATATTTTCTGATTAATGTTTAACACATTGTTGTATCCCATACTTATTATTTCTTACAAAGAACAATACCCACAAAATAAGAGACAATGTACTGGAGACATTTTCTATGATATAGACTTTGCCTTTTAAGTCTTGTACAGTGGGGAAGAAAACGAGCATTGAAATCAATTAGGAAAGCACCACGCATGCTCTGAGGGTAGCGACATCCTGATGTAGCCAGTGAGCAGTGTGGAAGCATGGATAGGAGAGACAAATGGCAATCATTTGAGTGCATCTTGGATTGGATGTGGAGAGAGAAACAGTTGTTTTTGAAGTGGAGGGGGGATGGAAGACCATGCAGACAGAGAATATAAGAGACAATTACAGAGCTTTCTCTAGAAACTGCAGGTAAAACGGGGGGAAGGGGCACACATGCAGTAGAGGAATAGATAAAGAACTGAGTCTACACATGCATACTTATACATGGATGCCTTAGCAACGTACTACTTTGAGTATCATGAAATGCGGCTGTGTGGGCATGTAGTTGGAATGCTTCAGACATGCAGACTCCCCAGCACACACAGACATTCATGTATAATCAGATTCTGTGCATTCTTCAAAGATGTGGAAAGCAGAGGTCATGTTCACAGCAGTGCTCTGGGCAATGCATCTGTGTGTTCATTTCAGAGACAAAGGTGTGTTTGAAATGTTTTCCACTGGAACGAGTTGAATTACTCTTAGAAGAAGCCTTGAGCTGGGATTACCCATTCATCCCAGCCTTTCTGTGGCAGAGGCAGGTGGATCTCTGTGAGTTTGAGGCCAGGCTGGTCTGTATTTAGAATTCCAGGCCAACCACGGTTACACAGTGAGAATCTGTCTCAAAAATTAAAAATAGAGGGGAGGGGGGCTTGGAGGACATGGAGAAGCCTAAAAAAGATGCAAGATAGAAGAGCAAAGAAGTTCATCAGAAGCAAACATAAGAAGGAGGGCAAAACTCAGAATGGATAGAAGCGAAGACTGCCCGGCAGGCAAGCTCACTGCAGCTCACGGCATCATCTCGAACAAATTCCCGGGCTGCCTGGGTCATTGAGATGACAGTGCTCTTTCCAACCAGAGGAACTCGAGGAGAAATTATGAGTTTCATTTCGGACATGCTGAGTTTGAGATGCCTGTGGTACCGAGCAGTGTTGTTCTAGAGGAAGTGGGTATACAGCTCCGAAATCACATCACAGACTGGGTTGTTAATTCAATTGTCAGAGATGTTCAGGGACTCTCTCAGGTGCCATGAGAGTGAGTGGGTGGGTGAGTGGGTGTCTCTAAACTGATAGTTCCTATTTAGAGTTCTCTTCTAAAATCCCGAGACTTTCCGCAGTACTCGGTGTTTCTACTTGAGGACTACCCCACCTTATTTGAAGACCACTCAGGAAAATGAGTAGTTATGGGAAATGATAAGCCCATCATGTAGCCTTTAAATGTATGGGAACAGAGGATCCTATGGTTCCACCCACCCACCAGTGTTTACATAAATACCTTCCCTATCAATGCACAAGGAGAGATTTAGTGGTCACAAAAGCCTTGTAAACAAGATGGATGCTAGTATACTCAAGCATAAGAGAAGCCATTTTGGTTCATTTTTCTTGTTTTAAACATGCTACAGTTCTGCTTAGTAGTGAAGCTCTGTAATCTTAGCTCCTTGGGAGGTTGAGGCAGAGAGATTATAAACTTAAAGCCTGCATGGGTTACAGAGAGACATCCAGGTCCAGGTCAGCCTGTGGGAGACGAAATACAAAGGGGATAAAAATACAGCTTATCAGTAGGGTGCTTCTCTACTGTGTATGAATCCTGAATTTAATCCACAATAACACACACACACACACACACACACACACACACACACACACACACACACACACTACAGAAACCAGAAGGCATCTTTAGTGAGCATCTTAAAGAGAATTTCATAAAGACAAAAAGAGCCAACCAACTTTCTGAAAATGAAAAAAAATAGCACACGATGTAGCAGCGAACTGAGTAAAAAGGGGAGTCTCATTATATCAAGAAATATTTAAGGAAACTAAAAATGCCAGAGAAAAAGTACAGGACCGAAATAGCGATCTAAAATTTAATCGGTGATGCAGAGAACATGTTTGAGAGTGGCTTTTTTTTTGCCTTCAAAAGTTTAAAAGAACAAAGAAATGAATAGAAGAAAATGCCGAGCATTGCAGCTCTGAACTGAGGAGAATTTGTGTCTTGTAAGGACAAAGTATACCTATCGGGAGCAAGATCCGAACGATACATAATCATTTCTTCAGTTGAATAAACATTCTAATCTTTAGGTTGAAAATATTAAGTAAACACCAGGTGAGATAAATGAAAACAAGAACATGGTGATGTATGAAACCAATTTACATGTTTTATTATATACTAATTTATTATTGTTAAATGTGTGCCACTGCTGTAAGTGCTGAATAAGATCCTGCTGTATTAATTAATTGAAAAACAGAAAAGAGACATCAGAATGCTAATAGTAAAACTCATAATTTTGCTTGTGGTCATGTTATTAATTTGCACCAGAATCCCCTCCAGCCGTAAACAACTACAAATGGCACAAGTATATTTTTCATCCAATAGTCAGTGAGGACTGTGATCTTTGAGAAATGAAAATAGATGAGAGAAACTGGTTGCCTCGCACAGTCTTCTGCATACAAGTCCCTTCTGAAAGTTGACTGGTCTCCCTGAACTGGATAGATAGAGCAGTGTTCACTGAGGATAAGGAAACTAGAGAGGTCTCAGGGGCAAGGAGCTTCCGAAACTGCTATTGGAAGCCTAGTGCTTCTCCTGTGGAATGTGAAAGGGGAGCCCTGTGCAAAGGGAACATGGACCCAGCTATCATCCTTAGAATAGGTAATTTCTCAGGAAAGCCTTGTAGACATGTCATTTCTGGCCAACTGTAGTAGAGAAGTTCCATTGTACCTGTGAAATAGTCCATGGGGATACCAAGGATCACAGGACAGAAAGAAGGTAGTGAAGCCAAATGTTTAATCTTTGGAATGATTAATAAACCGAATGGTTGATTAATAAACCCAGGTCATGATTAGCAAAGCAGAAGTTAAAGGATTGCCATAAAGGTTCAAATAGTGAAACGTAAGAAGATATGACAGAAATTATATGATAATAAAATCTGCATCTTGGGTGTAATAGAATCATATTAATAGAAAAAATTATGAACATTGTCACAAGACTAAATAAAAAAATGAATATGCAGTGATATAAAATGTTCCTTCAAAGAAAATTCTAGACTCGTATGTCTTTAGCATTAATTTTGCCAAGTAGTGAAGGAAGAAATAATACCAAATCTACTGAAACAATTTTGGGAACTAGAGAAAAAAGAAGCAGCTCTTAATTAAATTTATGAAGCCAACATTATATAGATAACAAATCCAAAGAAATTGCACGGGTAAAAAAATCTATAAGCCAAAATTACATCTAAACATAAACACAGCTACCTTTGACAGTACGTTAGCAAATTGAATCTAGAAATATATGAATAGGGTAATTTATCATGACAAGTAGATTTTTAGTCTGAGAAGACCAGGTTGGTTTAATATTTGAAACACGATCAATAAACTTTCCTATACTAACAAAATATGAGAGATAAAAATCAATAGAAGCAGAGAAGCGTTTGACAAAATCCCACATTATTTGCAATTACACCTCTTAACAAACTAATGCACAAAACTTGCTTTCTCAACCTGATAATGGCCAAGTGTAGGGAATCCATATCTATCATGGCACTTAGGAGGAACAGTGGGTGTTTTCTGTCTAAGGCTAAGTGAAGAACGTCTGCTTTCATGACTTCTCTTCATCATGGAGCTTGAGGCTCTAACTAGTGCAATAACATAAGAAAAAGAATAATATACAAACTTCAAAGGATGCCCAGGTATCCAAAATTACAAGATATAGGTAGACATACGTTAGATAGGGATAGTGATAGATAAAGATGTAAATAATATAGACATAGATGATATAGATGTAGGTGATATAGGTATAAATATTCTTTCAGCAATCTACAACAAAACCCTGATAACATTGATAAGTGAATTTAGCAATGTTGAATAATAAAAGGCCAATAAACAAGTTAAGTGAGTTTTGCGTGCTAAAGGTGATTTTGAACATTCGGTTCTGAAAAATCACATTTACAAATGCAAAATTCCTGAGAGTAAGGCTTATGCACATGAAGCTACAGAGCATTGCTGACAGTTCTTTAAATGTAAAGTCTGAATCAGAAGAAAGGAGATATATCATGTCCCCGGTTTCAAAGAAAAACCCTTTATATGCCAATGCTTCCCAAATTGTAATAAGTTCAACCAAAGTCAAGTCAAAGTCTTGATCTGTCTGTCGTAGAAATCAGGATCCAGACTTAGAACTGTCAAGCACATAAGCGCAGGGGTGCTCTGGTAATTGAGTGGAAGGACTGGAAGATTCTTTTCACTGTATACTATCAAAGCCATTGCTGAATTGACACATGGAAAATACAGTACATCATCTCTGTATGATATGTTCCATTTAGAAAGACGGTAGGTACAAAACTTAAAGACGAAACTTGTGCAAAATGTGTATAAAGAGATGTAGAGCTGTGAATTTGAGCTGTGAACTTGAGACAAACCTGGAGACACTTGGGAAGAAGCAGCATTAATTGAAGAATTTCCTCCATCAGATTGGCCTGTGGCACTGTGTGTGGAGCAGCTCCTTTATTATCAGTTGACATTGAAGAGTTCAAACCACTGTGGGCAGTGCCATCCACAGGCAGGTGGCCCTAGGTTGCATGAAAAGACAAGTTGAGCAAACCAGAAGGAGAGAATGTCTGAGGTCGTTCTTCCTTTGGTTTCTCTTTCAAGCTCTTACCTTCCGCTCGTGCCTTGACTTTCTCAACGATAGATTACAATCTGTAAATTAAAGTAAATTCTTCCCCAGTCACCTTCGATGATGACGTCTACCATGGCACGAGAAACCAAACTAGAGCTAGAGATCTCAGACAATCTTTGCCACCCGTGGCATATTATTTATTTCACCATTGATTGAGACAAAAAAAACACCTTTTCAGATCAGCAAAACGGAAGGGATGGTTTACTCTGGATCAGTTTAAGGAGACAGCTCATCAGGGCAGGGGAACCATATAACATGAGTGTAAGGAGGCTGGTCACACTGCATCTGCATTCAGGAAGCAGCAACGGGTGAGTGTTGGCACTTGGATCCTTTTGATTCAGTTGGAGAGCCTAGCGCTTGGAATGTTGCTGCTTGGAATTAGAGTGGGTTTTCCTGCCTTAGTTAGCCGAAGCCAGAAGCTCCCTTATAAACACACCCAGATGCTTATCTTCTAGGTGATTCTAGATCCTGCCAAGCGGCCTATGAGTGTAAGCCTAGCATCTGGAAGACTGAGTCAGGAAGATCCTGAGTTCCAGACTAGCCTAGGATACACAGAGAATAATAGGGCTACCAAGGCTACAAAACCAAACCCTAATTTAAAAAATACAATAGAGATAATGGAATGACTAGCCATGAAAGTATTCTTTATGCCGCATGTGAAAATTGACTTTTATCTATAAAGCAATGTCACAATTCAGTAGTAAAGGGCAAAGAGTTCATTCAAAGTGGCTTAATGGGGAAAGTCTCTAAGCAAATACTCACAAATGATCAGTATGTAAAGCTGGCAATCAAACGAGACGTAGCTCAGCAACAATCAAGCAAATAGAGCTGCAAACGGGCTGGATTCTTCGCTCTGCCCTTCAGCGTGGGATGCAGAAGGCTAAAGGGGGAACAGCCATTAGGATGTGGGGAGCAGCAGAACTCTAATCCACAAGTAATAGGAATGATGAAGTTACACAGGCAGTTTGAAAAAGAAATCGGTGGTTGCTGATAGAATTCAATATACTTTGACATGTGATCTGGTAATCCCCGGACACTTGTCCAAGATGAATGAGCACATGCAATACAGAATGCACACAACTGTTCATAGCAGCTTCGTTCACAACAGCTTAAAAAAAAGCCAGGAATGGTTCAAGTGTCCCCCAGAAAGTGAGTGGATAAAATATTACATTACATCCACATAGTGGAATCCTATTGAGTAATGAAAAGAAACACTGGTATACAAAACCAAATGAATAAATTCAAAAAACATTATGCTGAGCTAAGAAACTAGACACAAGGGCAAATGTATTACAGATGCCCCTCAACTTGTGATACGGTTATGTCCCCAGGAGCCTTCAAAACTTGAAATACCTGAAGTACAAAATGTATTTAGCGAAACTCACCTACAGCACATCATGGTTTGGTCTAGCCTAATTTAATGTGCTTAGAACATTTATACTGGGTTATGGGTGGACAAAACCTTGTCACACAAAGCCCCATTCTATAATAAAGAGTTGAGCAGCTAGTGTAATGTATTTGCTACAGTACCCTGTGGAATGTTTCTTGTATCCCCTCACGGTAGTGTGGGCTGACTGGGAGCTGTAGCTACTGCTGCTGCCTGCTATCCTAAGACAGAATTATGCTGCATATTGCTAGCTTGGGGAAGAGAGCAAATCCAAAACCTGAAGTATGGCTTCTGCCGAATGCATATTGCCCCCACAAGATAACCAGTCTCCCAGTGCTTAGGTGCCTTGTATGAAAGAAACTGATTAACACTTGTACTTTAAATCATTTCTAGGTGGCTTATAATACCTAGTGCAGTGTAAACATTATGTAAAGGATTTTTAGACTGTATTGTTTAGGAAGCAGTAACAAGAAAAATCTGAATGTTTTCAATAGAGACACATTCTTTTCCGATGATTTTCAATCTTCAGTTGGCTGAGTCCACAGGTAGATTCCATAGAAATGGAGTGCAAAGTGTATATGGTTGTAGGATTTATATTTTTTCCAACAACACAGTGGATTCATCATTTAAAATAAAAGGAAACCCAGCAGTGGATGAAAAACATTTAGATTTATAAGTCTCCTTGCCGGTCTTCGAAGCTGACCTGCGCGCAATGTCTTGCTTTGCAGCACAAGGTCATGGGCACTGACAGGCAGGTGTGATTGTGGGAGGAGGGCTCAGGGGGCAGGGCAGCAAGCTGACCAACACAGAATGAGGACACCTGAGTCCTGGCAAGGCCAAAGCCTGATAAGAGGGGAAAAAAGAAAGGAAAGAAAGAAAGGAAAGATGAAGAAAGAAGAGGATGACGTGGAATTTAAATAACTAAAATGAGATGGAGATTAAAACCATCAAAATTCTTAACACAGAAGTTGATCCTTCCATACACCCAGGAAAGATAGTTTTGTATTTGGACCTTAGCATATAAGACCAGCAAGGAAGTCACACAGCATTAGTTACTCTTCTCAACAGAGAAGAGGCATGCCAACCAAGGGTAGAAAGTGTGCTCCTGGGGCAGAACTCAAGACAGACTTGCTGTGAGGATGACTCTCTTCTAGCAAGAAGGCAAACGGTGCCTAGCAGACAATCTCACAAAAACAACAGAGGCACTTCAAGGCTCTGTTATCATGACCAAGGTAGCAGAGAGGACTCCAAGGAGAAACAATTTTGGGTCAAACATTTACAGTATCCTTTTTTTGTGTGTGTGATAATCTAACTTAACATCATTCTAGTAAGAATGGGAGAAAAGAAAGGGAAAAAAACTGTGAACATCACTATCAACCAATCTTATTAAAAACTTATCCGCTGTGTTCTGAGACTCATTGGCTAACTCTGGGACTCAGACAATTAATGACTGAGTCTCTAACAGGTGCCTGTAGTGCAGGCCTCCTACGTGGCTGTGATGGCCATATGCTTGAGACACCAGATGGGGAGGGGATGTCATTGTGCTGCGAACAGTGAGGAGCCAGACAGAAGGCTACCTCAGTGCCGAACAGGTGCAGACGGCAGGGCGTCTTTCAGGTAGAGCCAGCGTTTTCTTCAGGGAAGCACTTTCTACCTTCTAAATTATTTCAGCCAGCGTTTGCTTAGGAGCACGAAGTTATTCACAGCCTGCAAATGAAAGACTTCAGCTGAATCTTATTTAATTTCTTGGTACTAGAGATTAAAGCGAGGGTGTCATGCACGGGAGGCAAAGTGTAGCACTGATCGACAGCCCAAGCTCAAAGCCTGAAAACTTTAGGACAAGCTTATAGCTGGCTACTGGGCGAATTCATGTCAACATGGAGTGGTGGCTGAGTGTTAGACTTTACCTTGATGTGCATATACGGATGATTCAGTTGCCAAGGCATGACAGCCGTGAACTGGTTATTGCTGTATTATGCATGTCTCCCCGAGGTATACAAGTGAATCCTGGTTCTCAGAGGCATGACTTAGATGTGCAGTGTTGAAGAGGACTTTGGGACCCCAGTCACACCTCACTCTCGCTCTCACTCTCTGTTTTCTCTGCCATGAGACAAGTGGTTCTGTTCTCTATTGAGCTTCCACTACAGGATATGTTCCCTGACTATGAGCACAAGGGATGGGCCAACCAATCATGTGCTAAAAAAAAAACCCTCAAATCTGGGAGCCAAGATACAAGTTCCACAGTGTGAGTCTACTTATTGAGCGGTTTTAAAATTTGCATTTATGTATTTCTTGGAACGGAGGGGGTGGGGTCCACATACCATAGTGTATGTGTGGAGCTAAGAGGACAGCATTTACGGCTTCATTGTCTCCTTCCACTACGTAGGTCCTAGGGGTTTGAACTCGGGTTGTCAGGCTTGACTGCCAGCATCTTGCTGGCCCCACCCTCTTTTCCAGACATTTTTTAAAGTAGAAGAAATCGAGAATGGTAGCGTAAGCTTAGTGTGATTATACTCACGAGCACCTCTCAGAGGCAGTACTGTTCGCCTTTGTGTTAAACGTGGTGAGATGCTTGAGTCCAGATTTTTCTAAAAACAAACAAGCCAACAAACAACAAAGGCATAATATCTTTTAATAGCAAAATACAGGAACAGCATAGACATACAAGGGCCAACTCAGACCGGCATGGTGAACGGAAGAGTCTATTGTGTGCTAACGGAAGTGACACAGGGGATCAGGATGATAGCAGGCAGGTTAGCTCAGCACTATTTTAAGACCTACAAAATGACCGAGCTCCCGCCCAAGATGGAGTGGTGATGGACAGAGAATGTAGGAAGTTATAAAGAGGAGACCTTTTAGGCTTAGTATGTTATCTAAATAAGGCAAGAAAGCTAAATGTCATGTTCAAACCTAGGTCTGGCTGATTGCACCTACAGGGGGCTGCTTCCTGTTGTCAGCACTGTTTGCAGGGGAGTTCAGATAGGAACCAGAAGGGATATTCACTGAGGGGCATCTGTTGACTGGAGCTATTCATGTGCATTGAGCTGCTTCAATGAATCCAGCAAAGAGGCTTAAGTTTAATTATCACATCCTTTATTTCTGTAAAAAGTTGTGAAATTGTTTAAATGGAACTAAATAAACAGGTCCTACTGTAAACATCCATGAGTCTCTCATCCCATAAGCGTTAATATACGAAATCTTTCCTTGCTGTTAATTGCGTTTGACAGCTAAGACCAAATCTTTGACTACAGTCACTAAATTCTTAAAGGCAGAGGTTACCTTTCAAGGCTCCTTAGCTGAGACAATTTCCAATCACTGGCTTCTTTTGCTCTTTTGTTTAGGGCTCCTCCACCCTGGCTAGAAACAATATTTCATTGTAATATAGCACATTTTAGCTAACAGCTCAATTCTCTCCCCGATGGAATTACTACTAAGATCTCGGCGCATACATGAAAGACTGGAATCAATTCACAGTGTTTCGATTAGGTCCTCGCCTTAATATAATACAGATTCATAAAATTGAATTTGAAATTTTTATTTGTTCTGTGGCCTAGAATAGTTTGAACACCAGTGGAATTTAAAGGTTAGTGAAACCTCACTTGGGAGCCCTGTCCCAGTCGATGACGAAAACTATGGGTCCTTCACTGTTCCTATCTGGGTTTCCACCTCCTGGCTGACTTTGGCCCCTGCCATTTTGCTGCCTCTGGGTTCCTACTGAGTTTCCATTTAAAATACCTTAACACTCCAGAGTCTGCCAGGTGCTTGTTTGGGGGAGGAGTCTCAAAAGTTGTGTCTACATTTGTTTGTGTGTGTGCTGCCCCCTTAGTCGGGTTCACTAACAGCTCGTCAGCGAAATCGACTTTGTTTATTTGTTTTTAACTAATGCTTGATTGCATCCTCGTTAAGTCCTTTTTGCTAATTCTGTATCTTTCACAGTTCATTCTCTGCCTTCTCAAAAAAAAAATGAATCTTTAATCTTCATATCTCCTCATTAATAATAACGAAAATCAGGGATATATTTACTCCCACTGTCAGAAGATTAGATGCCAGATCTCTTTATTTCGTTTGCTTCTTGGATAAATTAAAATCCCCTTGTTTTTTGTTACGGTTGTTTTGCAGCAAATAGGACCATAATATCTTGTTTATTTTAAGCAAAGTTTCCAATGATTGTTTCATTATTCTAATATGAAAATTTGATCTGATAAGATTACCCATTAGAATCTTTAAAATGTATTCAAGTTTCCTTATAGCCAGTGAAAGGTCTCTCTCTCTCTCTCTCTCTCTCTCTCTCTCTCTCTCTCTCTCCTCCTCCCTCCTCCCTCTCTCTCTCCTCTCTCTCTCTCTCTCTCTCTCTCTCTCTTTCTCTGTGTGTGTTTGTGTGTGTGTGCAGGTGTGCTTATCTGTGACTGCACATATGGAGGTCAGAGGTTAACATCGTGTCTTCCTCCATCACTCTCCACATTATTATCAATGTTATCATCATCATCATCATCATCATCATCATCATCATCATCATCATCATTATTAGCATTATTATCTGGTACTGAGTCTTACAGTGAACTGAGTCTTACAGTGAACTGGGAACTTGCCATTTCAGCTGGAGTGGCCAGCCAGCTAGCCCTTGGGATCTGTCAGTTCTTGCCTGATCAGTGCTGGGGTCACAGATGTGTGCCTTCACATCAGGATTTTTACATGGATGCTGCAGAGGCAAACTCAGGGCCTCATACTCACAGGGCGCTTTACCCAGAGAGCCTTCTCTCAGCCCTTCCTCATTTTATAGATGGTACTAAGGAGTAACTCAAGAGCCTCATCATGCTGGGCAAGGACTCTACCACTAAGTCCCCATTTTCTTTGTTTTATTTAACAATCAGTATAATGTATTAGTGTGTGTGTATTATATATAATATATAATATACAATGTATATTAAATATAATACATATTATATACATACATATATATATGAAATAACATTTATTTTCACCCACACTACTAAATGTTATGCTTTTCTCCAGAATTCATGAAGCTTATTGTCATGATATTGCACCTAACTTGTGCTTTATACCGAGGACCAGGCTAGCTAAGGTTATATCACAAGATGACCTTGCTGAGATCCCAGGCTTTGTATAGTGTTCTAGACACTTTGCAGAGTCATTAATGAGGGTGCCCTCCTCCTTGAGGGTGGGTTAATCACACACCTGAGCAATCTCTCCTTATCCCTGGTTGGGGGGAAGGCAAGGGCGTAGCTGGCTCCTTACCCACTTCTCTGTCTCTTGTCTTTCCCATGTTCGGGCCTCATTCTGGTTTGTCTTTCTGTTTGAGTTGCCTGTTGGACTCTTCTCGAGTGTTGTCACACTTGGGGTTGACATGCAAAGTTCTGTATGAGTCAATTCTTTCATCTTTGTCCTTGAGGGCAACTCTGAGGTTGAGCACAGGATTTTGTGTGTAGTGTTTTCTCTCAGTACTAATGGAGGTTATATCACTGTCTTCTCATTTCTAGTTTACCAGTGAGATGCAAGCCAGTCTGATTCGTTACCCACCTTAACCCTGAATAAAATTGATTTCCTTTGCAGAATATAAGTTGCATGTTTTTGTGTGACCCTGAAATGTATTGTTGTATTCCTGCGTGGTGGGGCACCCATCTCTCCTCATCAACTCAGTCTGGAACTGAGTGAACCCATTGAGCCTCAGGTCTATCCTCAGCTTCCCCACAAGTCCTTCTGTTGTTTGTCTAGATTTTTTTTCCTCACTCTTCTTCCTGTTCTACTTCATATGAAGCAACTGTATGTGTGTGTTCAAATATGTATGTAAAGTATGTGTGGTGTATGTATATGTATGTGTGTGTGCACTTCGGCCCATTCATATGTACAGAGGCAGAAAAGAAAGTGCAGTTTGCTGCTCTATTATTCACCATCCTGTTCCCTTAAAACAGCGTCTCTCAGTGGTAGAGGCCTTGTCTCACCTGCATGGGTGCTCTATGTTCAATCTCTACTACTGGGGAGGTGGGGGATGGAAGGAAGGAGGAAGGGAGGAGAGAGAAAAGAGGAGAAGGAGGTAGCAATGAGCCAGACAGTTTTAGTGAGGTCCTCGTTCATTTTGTTAATCTTTCTAAGGCACCAGTTTTTACCCACAGCCCATGGGACACAGGTTAAATTCATATATGCAGACACACACACCCCACACACACACAACCTTACGAGTGCTGGGAATTTGAGCTCAGGTCTTCATGCTTGTTCAAATACGTTCATTTTCTCACTGATACTATATATATATATATATATATATATATATATATATATATACACACACACACATATGTGTGTGTGTATGTGTGTGTGTGTGTATAATATATATGACTGAAGAGATAGCTCAGTGAGCCATTGAATCTATGCTATGATATACTTTTTCTCTTAATAATCTAGACCAGTAGTTCTCAACCTTCCTAATGCCATGGCCCTTTAATATAGTTTCCCATGTTGTCATGACTCCCAACCACAAAATTATTTTTGTGGCTACTTCATAACTGTAATTTGCCCCTGCTAAGAACCATAATGTAAATATCTGAGATGCAGGGTATCTGCTATGAGACCCCAAAGGGTTATGACCCACAGGTTGGGAACTACTGGTCTAGACAAATAAATGGAATTTCAACACTGGATTTTCTCTTTCTATTCAATTGCAGACCTGAAAAGAGCATTTTTGGTGGAGAAAACATGGGTGCTTTTAAAAATCATTGCAGAAATTCTTCTGTGGTGCGTTTGAATCTTCTGGCTGTCCATCTGTCTGTTTGTTTAATTACTATGTCAATTCCAGCAGCTCTCCTTTGTAGGCATATGCCTTCTCTATTTTGATATTTTAATTTTCTAATCGTTGTGTCTTCATAAATGGTTTTCCCCCTTGTCAATATTGTGAAAATACTAAATAATTTGGGGAAAGCGAAAAGTTATCTCCTGCAATAAAGTGTTAGGAGTGGCTATGGCCTCCAATCTAATACATATCTTAGGTTTCTTTTCCCACTCCTGGCCTTAAGGACAAGAGCATGTTCAGCGCTGTGAGAACCAGAGCCTTTAGAATAGGCTAACATTGAGATGTAGGGCTTCCACCTAGGAGACAACAGATTGCTATAAGAAAAATTTGCTCCAAGATTTGAGGTGTGTGTCTTTCTGGTCCTGAAGATAATTTCCAGTTCACATCCAGCCCTCAAAAATGAAGATCTAGAGAAATATCCTCATAGCAATTCAAGCAGAGCTCCCAGCATCAGGCTACCTTCTAGCAGGACACATGTGGCTCAAGAGACAGATTAAAGTTAAAAATAAGACGTAATGGACACATGCAGGTCTCCGAGGTACTAGGTCTGTTTTCATCACTCAAAAAATATCTTTGAGGCACTCTCCTAAAAGACCAGAATGTAAGCTGCAGCAACAGCATGGACTACTAATTGGTGTTAGTGCTTTCTGCACTAAGCTTTGAGATCTTTGACTTTCTCAAGGAAAATGGAACTTGTCATTCTCTATCCAGCATTTAAGGCACAATATTCATGTTCGGTGGTATCGCTGAGAGAGGACAGGATTAAAATAAGCTTGGATTAGTGTCTACAATCCTAAGTTAGTAATAACAACACAACCAAGGTTTACTTCCTATGTGCTCTATGCTTTTTTTGGGGGGGAGGTTGGCTATTTAAATAAGGAGGTAGAAATGACTGCTACTTCCTAATAAATACAAAAAGTAGTCTTAAGTATGTAATGATTTCTAACAATAGCCTAAGTAGATGCTTAAATATTCTGGTTAAGGAAGTGTGATATCTTCCTAAAGCAGGAAGAAATAAGTCTTTTGCTTGTTTAAGTGTGCATTTAAAGTTTTATGCAGTATGATTTGTGATAGTGGGATATCTATATATACATAGATATTTGCATATAGCTGAAAATCCATACATCATGAGGATACAACTCATAAAATTTCCACATTGAACACATTTGTGTGATTGACACCCAAATTGAGCAATAGCACCCTACAACCTCTGAAAAGGTCCTTCATGCTCCTTCACAGTCGTTATCTAAACCTCCAAGGAGAGTCATGGTCCCTAGCCCCAACAACTTAAAAGACCTTTGCAAGGGCAGTAGATCTTGGCTTTCACTGTCTAACTTGTAACCATGAATGCTTATTGTATGAATTGTAAGTGAATGAAATGGAACAACAAAGCAACTACAAAGTAAAAAGCCTTTTAGAAGATGGAGCTTGCAGTGCTGATCTGCATTCAAATTGATTAATCTGGAGCAAGATATTAAATCTCACTAACCCTTGAGCAATTCATCCAAAGCTGTGAATGGCAATGTCTATTGAATAAAATTTACACAAGCTTTAAGTTAAAGAATATGGAACCTGGTCCTGGCACCACCTAGAGTAGAAGTTAGGTCACTGTTTTTTTCTCCTAGCCCCATACTCCCAGAAATTAAACTCAGACTCAAAATATATTTAGAGATACCTTGGCCAGATAGCTAGACTCTTCTCTGACTAGAACATAACTAAAGACAACCCATTTACTCTAACCTACTTTCTGCCACATGGCTGGTTACCTGTGCATCCTTCTCATTACCTCTCACCAGGCCCAATCTCATCCCTGACTGTATTCCAGAATTCTTTCTCCTCTAGGATGCCCCACCTCTATTTCCTGTTTAAGTCATCAGCTTTTTAATTGAAGATGATTCATCCATACTATGCACAAGATATTCTCTCTACAATTTCCCTTTCTAGTTCAATAAAAGGCTCCTTTTATTTCAAATATAAACTGAATACAAATATAACAATTATGAAACAATGATAAAAGCTATAAGGTATAGTATGTTCATAATGTCCAGTCCATTTGTATTTGACAACTTAGATAAAGTATTCTATCATCTATTCTATCTTATTGACTTCAGAGTTCTCTAAATCATTTTCTATCTTAACTTGTATTATTAACTTAAAAATATTTTTTAAATGTAGAACATTATCATAAATTCTAAACAACTTAATATTATAAGACTATGACTATCTAGTTTTCAAACCTACCAAAGACCTGAAAAGGAATAAGTATTACCTGAGCATGCAGGATATATAGGGACACAGCTTCCAAAATTTATAGAAACGACAGAGACAACTGATGGCCTTTGCAGTCCCCGGTATTCTCTGCTGGAGCATTTATCTTCCGGCTTCTGGCCCAGAATATCTGATAGACCTTGTGTGAAGAAATAATTGTGAAAGACTTGCTTACCCTGACTTGGCAGAGTTTGGCAGTCAACTGTACTGTATCTGTCTGTCTTTTCTGGGCAGCATTTTGTCCCCAGATGAAGTTAGAGCATTTTCTTTGCCCAGGGATTAGCTTTCCATAATTAAAGCCATTCCATACTGAAGTTGTTGATGCTCATCATCTTCTTCGAAGTAGAATGGGGTGCTGTCAGGAACAGACCTGCCTCACAGTAAAAAGATATTTTAATGGTGAAATAATTTTAAATGTCATATTTTGTGGTTCTATAAGGTTTTTTGAAGGCCAATTATCTATCTATAATATATCTGAATTGTTCAATATTGTTTATTCTTAGCTATTTACTATCTGAATAACCTTAAAAATATTCTATAGTAATACTAAACTAGTATCTAATGTAACCATGAGTTTGACTCTCAGACTATTTAATTTGGATTTCTTAACTATACTTAACAGTTCATGATTTGCATTTTTATCATCTATAACAGTTTGTAATAGCAGCTCTCAAAAGGACTGAACTTATATTTTTGAACTTTAAAACTTTAAGAATTATGTAAGTACACTACTTCAAATAAACATTATAAACATATATACATTATGTATTTGAAAAATAACCTTAAATTTATATCAATATACAATAACTTATACTAATGTATCAAAAATAACCTTATTTCTGTATCAATATGCAAAATTATGTATCAGTGAAATAAAATATAACCTCAATTTTGCATCAAAATATAGAGCTTTACCAATGTAAGATTATGGCTATAATTTTTTTAAGAGTAGATTTAATAATCTGACCCTATTTGTCTAATTTATTATAATATTTTTATCTAGCTGACAATAATTAATGCTTAATAATTGTTGTCCTGTTGATTAAAGGATCCACTTATATTGATTTAGAAGGTGGTCCTCTTACGATCATAATTTCTCTTATAAATGGAATTCAAATTCTTTAAAAATGACCAAGTTTCAATACATTGGAAAGGGAGTTTAACTATGCTTAGTATCTTGAGCAAAAAACAAATCATGAATACACACATATGCATGGACACGTGCATGTGTGCACACACACACAGACACACACAAACATGCACGTGAGCAAGCACATATGAACACAAAACCAGAAAGTTTATTGGGGTAGGGTGGGCATAAAGCAACTTTTCATGACATCAGGCATGTTTAGATTGAGATGTGGATTTCTGCTTCTTTGCCTGTCCTCCTTTCTGTACACAGGATTTTCTTATTGACTTTTTTGACTGACAAGCCGTATCTGGTTAAACTGAACTAGCAGCATATCAAGTCTGTCTTGTGTATCTATCCTTGGTTCCTTGAATCCCATAATCGCTGTGGCCCCTATTCTTCAGGTCTACTTACTAAGGGTACCACCTGTTCATAAGCCTCCTGCTTGCTCATCGCCACTCTCAGCCATCATTGCCCACCTGCTCTCTGCTCCTCCCATCATCCTTAGCATAAAAGATCCAAGGAAGGGCATGACTCTTCATGGCTGAAGGGCGACGCTCAGCCTGTGCTCTCTCAATTGCTATTGTTTTTATTAGGCTTGCAAAAGAAAACAGAGTAAACATAGAACAATTGGTTTCTTGTGTGAAAAGAAACATTCAGTTACACAAGCTTTACTTTCTACATTTTGAATCAAATATCAAAAGATAAATATTTGTACAATTAATAGTATTTACTTTAACCAGTTATTTAATTTCCCTTTTTGCCATTTACATAGAATATGAAGTGAAAATGGTCTAGATTCCATCCTCAGAGTACAGTTAGAGAAATTAATGGGAACCAGTGCCACTCAAATGGGGGTTCTGCATCTCTCCTTGTCAAGAACTGCCAACTGGCTTAGAAATCCTTTTCTGTGTTTCTAGGATGCAACTATAGCTACAAAATTGTAAGACTTGGAAAGTCTCCTTTTAAGGACCATCTGAGAAGTCGAAAAGAAGCCTGTCACATTTGCAGACTATGTTTTGTATTACTAATAATGGTCATACATAGTTGAATGCCTATTATAATATTACCAGTATCGATAATGATGATCAGAGTAACAATAATTTATTAAGTACCTTTTGAGCTCTGGGAATCAAATGACTATCTCAAATGCTATTATACCCTATTCTTAGCATTTTTTATCTGGCACAAACCAGGGAATACAATAGCTCCAAATAGCTAAAAAAAAAAAAAAAAAAAGCAAACAGAGGGGATGTTCAGTACTTTGCTGTACTATCTCCCTCATCCGGAAACAAGTGTGAAACAAAAAGTCTTATCTCCATTCCGCAGATAACAAAACTGAATAGCAGAGACATTAGGCAACTCATCAATGCCACAACACCAAAGTATGTGCAGATCTGTCTTATTCCAGCCTGTGCAGTACTCTCTATTCTTCTAGGGTGATAGGCTGTTGTAGAACCACAAGAAGAAATCCTTCATAGAACAGTTGAGATCTTTACCTGCTCATGTACACCTCATCACACCCCACCTCACCCCATCCCCCATCCTATTCTTTTCAGAAATAGGAGTCAGTGTGTTAGGGAGGCATCCTGGCAAAAGGTTGCCAAAGAGAAGACCAGAAGGGTTGTGAGTATCTAAGGATCTGAGTATCAGAACCTGGAACTGAGGGCCACATTGGAGCTGCTGCTGGACTTAGTTGACCACTGACTCAGAGAGAAGTATTCAGCTTGAAGGGTCCTCATCACAGAACCACAGGAACAATTAGGGAACAGGGCGGCTTGACTTGGGGGATGAGATTAAAAGACTTCACTAATTAACATTTATCTGAGCTTTGATTTGGACAGAGGGGGAAAAAAAGTGTTGATAAATACCCACTTGATGTGGTCATCTCTGACTGTGGACTCACAGGAGGCTCTCCAGGCAAGAAGATGCTGCCCATGGGGGAACAAAGGGGGTTGTGATGTGTAAAGAGTGCTTTCTGCAAATCCTAGATGATGCTTCCAGTGATGCTCAGTTTCTTTCTCCAACTTCTGGGTGGGAGGGTTAAGCTTGATATCTACTTCTCTGAGGTGAGAAATCATACTGATATTTTAGGAATAAGCCAGGCTTAAGGACAAGTTTAAACATTTTTGCTACTTAATCCAATGAAGGAAGGGGAAGCATCCCTTGATGTGGTGTGCCTGAGTTATGGACCCTGAGTGATAACCACTCAATTACCACCTGCCAAAACCTCACCTCGTGTCACCTCTGGAGTTCCTTTATACAAATCTATGCTGCCAGCTAGCATCTGCTTTTGTTCCTCATTCATACTGCACTGCCTCGTTCCTCGGAATTTACATTCAGGAAGACAGAATCTCACCTCTCCCTATTTTTTTAGTCTGTTTATTCACTGGATCTCCAAATGCTCGAATGGATCATGCTAATAGGCTGCTATAGAATAAATGCTCACCAACTGCGCTTAATTGAGTGGATAGATGGGTGAGCAGTACACACACAGTTGACACTGTACCCTTCAACCATCGTTTTACGCTGGTGCTCTGCAATGTGTGACATCTACAACTGGAGACGCGCTCCATTGAATTTACAAAAGTGAGTGCTCCATATGACATGCGTAAAGTATTTATATAATTTGGAGGTTGGTTCCTACCTTGATTGTAAGACACCAAACAAAATGAGGGCTTCAGAAACCTGTGGTAAGTGATGAGCCCTTCAGGAAGTACCATCACTTAAGCCATGACGGCGTTTCATTTCCCTTTCCTCTCTCATTTTTTAAAATTTTGCTTCCAGGGTGAAGGTGCCATGCACCTTGCTCTAATCCCAGGCTTCATGGTATCTTTTCTTCATTTGCAAGTAGAATAATAATTTCTCTCCTAGAGAGGTGTTGTGGTAATTTAATGAAATCCTGCAGTATCCGAGTGTTCATACATACAAGTGACAGATATTACAGTTCCTGGCTTTTTTGTTCTACATCACTTGAGGAAGGAAGGGCAGTGCTCTTGGGCCATTCTTAATTCACTGTTGCTAACTCATACATTTGGTATGCCACCACGAGGTCTCTAAGCTAGCATTTTCTTTTCTGACTTTAAAAAAGAAAAAAAAAACACTGCTGGGCCAAGACACAGGGAGGACATTTTTTCACCCTGAGATTCTACATGATAACTTGAATCTCCACAGGGCAAAAGCTGTAGGAGTTTAACTCCTGTCTAGGCCTGTACAGTGACCAATCACGTCAGTTCAGGGTGAACAGTTACACAGTCTATGCTCCAAGCTTGGTGCAGAGTACCAAGGCTGCGTGTTTCTTGTCTGGGAGGAACAGCTGGCAGAGAGAATGGGACCTTAAGCTTCATGATGACACATAGACACAATGGTAAGCACCTTCACGCTGTTCCAGAACTAGAACAGTAGAGTACTCAGTACAGAAAAGTACAATGCATTTCTTGGAGTGGGTGACCCTCAGCTGCATCATGGACTGGATGAAGTAGTTCACATGGAGGAAGGAGAAAGAAGTTTGAACGGAGAGGAGGTCCTGAGCATCAGGGGACCACAAGCAGGTAGCATTTACATGTAGAGGTGCAATACAAGCATCGCTCAGGAAAACAGATCCCACAATAGCTATTTTACCCGAGAGCATTTATCTAGAGAATGATGATACAGGTGCTGGAAGACTGGGAGGCAAAAGGGAAGGCCACCATAGTCCTGTATACAGGGACATCAACTTGTCAGCCTGTGAAGGAACTAGGACCCTAGGACATGTGCATCTACCATGGCCTCTCAGGAGCAGGCATGAGGGGGAATACATGGAGATGTAGGAAGCAGTGGGCACTGAGATATGGCCTGCCTAGGGAGGATGCTAAGAGGTTTCTGAGTTGAATGGACATTGCTATGGTAATTCTGACAAAAAGAACAATTTTATGTCAAAGGAACAGGACCCTTGCCCCATTGCTGCTTTCCATCCTTACTTAATGGCCCCTGCTGAAGCACCTGCCAGGAACTCAGCTGACAAAAGTGCTTTAGTATCCCAACTCTAGCACAACAAGGAAGAAAATGGAGGGTGTAGTTGGGGTAGAAGACACAGTAGACTTGATAGGAATATGGATGGCCTTGAGCGTCAGTTCAGATGCTGTAAATGACTAGAGCTAGAGTGGCATAGGGCTCAAGAGAAGATGAGCTTGGTCACACCTATGCACCCAATAATGTATAGCCCAATGATAAGAATGTTCTACATCCTGAAAAATCCACATGCCCCATCCTCCTAGGGAAAGTCTAGCAAGTCAGTGCAGGAGGAATTGAGTTTATTACACTAAAAGTTGGAATTGATCCTTAGTAATTCCTCATAAATACATTTAGCAAATGATGAAATGGAAGTGTTTTTCTTCCTTTTCCCCCTGTAACCAAACCACTTCATTGTTTAAAGAGTAACTGAAAAATAGACTTAGCAAACTCTAAGAATGTAATTCTAATTAAATGCTTTTTTAACATAGGAAAGACCCTGGGGAACGTGTTTAGTAACTAACAGTATTACTGAATAGTCCTTACATGTAGTAAATGGGTCAGACCGTTTATTGCAACCCAGTGGTGTCTTCTCTTCATTATTTTATCCTTGTGGTTTCCAAAGGTGAGCAGAAGAATTCCATCAAAGACGGAAGGTACTTTGTAGAGATTGGCAATTCGCCCTGGTCCACATCTTCAGCTGGATATTTCCACAGAGCATAGTTTTATATGACATTCTCAAAGGGAGGTCCCTCTAGGGATCAGTAATGGAAGTAGATAAACTGATTGGAGAAAGCATGTGAGTGTAGGACTCTAGCAATAAACATTGTTATTCCAGATACATTCTAAGGATGTATGAGGGAAACGGGGCCCATTGCATTGAGAGCCTTTTCTTCTAGTTGACCGCCTCTTTTATGGCTGTTCTTTACTTAAGTATTCTTTTGCTGATGAAAGCAAGAATCTGACAAAACATTGAAAAGTAATAACATAAGTATGATCATGTGTACAAATCAATAATGTATTTTAGAACAGTTACTAATGTAAATCCCACGTGTCCTTTCTCATGGACAGATTTTTGAATTTGCTGCAGAGTAACAATCACTTTACTATGTACTGCTAATTAAAAAGTTTGAGTAATCTCCAGCAGATATTAAGTAATTATTGGCATTTCCATGTCAGCACCAGTAAATAATTATCTCACCTTGTATTACATAATTAAAATTACAATGCACCCCCCACCACAAATATTAAACAGTCATAAATAATTGCGGTTGTTCACAGGTACCAGCCATGCACCGACTCGGTTATGTTTGTAATTTAAAATGACATTTTTCATTTGACTGCTGATTTATGAATTTTTTTTTAAAAAAAATCAATTTGCCTTTCGTAATGGGCTAATGCCCTTTGGGGATATACCAGATGTTCTCCGACCCAAGGTTGGCAGCTAGGCAGAAAAAAAAATTAGCCAAGCATATTGATGTAAGACCTAAACAAGGAAAGGGTAGTAATAATGGGTGTCTGGGTAAAATAAATTAAAAGACTATTTGCTATAAGTGGTCCATGAGATCCTCAGCCTGGTGATTATGAGCTGGTGTACAGACAGATGTCTGTCAGATTTGCTGCCCCATCCATCCTTCCTCCTAGTTGCCACTGCCAGACCAGAGGACTTCCCTAAACCAGCAATTTCCTCTGACTTGGGCCAGAAAATTGTGGAACAGAGATGGAGTTTCCTCAAAATGTCTTGCTATACCTGACCTCGTACAGACTCCATTGCACCAAACCAAGGACAAAATTACATGGGGAAGCGCTCAAGAACGAGCAGTCTAAATTCCCGATTAGTTCTGGTCAGATTGTAAGCCTTGGGCATCAGAAAGTAGCTATTGTGCATTAGGGGTGCTGGTCATTGTTGGTTTTAAGGTTTTATTTTGTTGTGTTTGTTTGTTTTAAAATGGGATCGTAGCCCAGGATGGCTTGGAACCCACTGTCTTAGTTAAGATTTTTATTGCTGCAACAAAACACCATGACCAAAATGCAAATCAGGGACGAAAAGGGTTTCTTTAGAAGTCAGGACAGGAACTCAAGCACGGCAGGAACCTAGTGGAGGAGCTGATGGAGAGGCCATGGAGGAGTCCCTGCTTAATGGCTTGTTTCTCCTGGCTTGCTCTTCCTGCTTTCTTATGGAACTCAGGACTACCAGCACAGGGATGATGTCACCCACAACGGGCTAGGCCCTCCCCTGTTGATCACCAATTGAGAAAATGCCTTACATCTGGATCTCATGGAAGCAATTACTCAATGAGGATCCTTCCTCTCTGATGACTTTAACTTATGTCAAATTGACACACAAAACCAGCTAGTTCGCCAACAATGTAGACTAACCTGACCTCACATCTTAGATTTAGTCTTAGACTTCCTAGTGTTGGGATTACAATCCTGAGCCACAACACCTGGGTAGTCCCTTATCTGTTAAATAGAGAGATAGCTAACTCCTATCATTCCTTTACCTCAAACAATTTAGAGGCCTGTTGATTTGTATTGTAGAACAGCATGTAGTCATTGCCCACCCTGTGAAGGTGTGAACATCACCCCATTGTGGAGTCAGATCATCTCCACCTCGGTTATGATGACTGATGGTTCTGGGTCATTTTGAGTACCTGCCCCCACCTTCGCTGCAGGTGGATCCTGACCATCTGGACTGACACCTGCCTGGGGTTTTTTCAATGCTTTCAGGAGGCAGATGGCAACATCCAGTGAACTTCTGTTTGCTGAATGATAGTTCCTCCTCCAGACCATTAAATTCCAGGAGGGCAGAGTCCACGCCTGCATTAATCAACAATGAGTTACTAGCAATTAGTCCAAGGTAAATATTTATTCAATTAATCGTTGATTAAGATCCTGAAATAGCAAATAGCGAGAGTAAAAATGTCCAAGACTCTCTTAGTAAAACATTTTGTTGTTTAATAGCTACTTAATTGTTTGGTTAATCAGTAAAGAACTTCATTGTTCATAACAAATAACACCCACTCTTTATGATTAGCTAAGAGTATCCACCTTGAAAGACAAACATGGCTGTATGCCATACTCCACTCTATCCCACCCCAGCCTGGCTCCACTCTATCTGACTCTCAGTAACAAGCATATGTCGAATGACCCGATGCTATGTCATGGGTCTTGCCATTTGAATATGGTATTGTATGTGCTAATGGGCCACATCATTCTTTGCAAAAGAAATGAACCCTCTAAGCTCTCAAACTAGATTGAAAATCATTTTGTGTTTTTTTAATCTCAGGTGATGTGTGCAGGAAACAGTCTGGGTTGGAAAAGGGGGTGGTTAACGGCCTATAAGGAAGCCATGAAGACATAGGGTTTTGGGTTACGAAGAACAGTATGGTGGACTGTTAAGTGGAGAGGTTAGCCCCCATCTGTATCAGTGGCTCGTTCTGGACATTTGGATCCTTATCAGCTGCTCAAGGCAGTATTCTAAGCATACTGTCTCTTGCTTGGAGTCCTCCTACAGGGAACACAAGAGTGATGGATGTGAAGGGATGGGGACCAGAAAGGGGAAACCAGTATACTCAGCAGAATAGATCATATGCTGGGGTGGCATTATGTTCAGAAACTCAAGAGTGTGTTTGATCTGCACAAAAGCTACTTCTGAGAGGCTGCTGTTATGAGTAGATGGTTGAAGGCACCGGACAATGGGGGATGCTGCAGAAAAGCTGGAGAATTATGGCTGGGGTGGATTCTATAAAAAGCCTTGGTCAGTCTATATATAAGATTATTGAGTCTATATAATCTTAGAGAATGCTCTAAGATGAAAGACGTTGACTCTTGTAACAAGTAAATTTGAGTGGGTGACTCCTGGATTTTCAAATATCTCTGCTTTGGGGACCACTGGAATTCACTCAAAACTGAGTGACCCTTTGAAAACAGACAATGTTTGATGACTTTCTACATGTATGAATGCCTACATTTAGAAATCTCTCCATATATAAATGCCCAACGGCATTGTAGCAAGTGGCAAAGGATTATGGAATTCTGTTTCCTATAGCCCTGGAAACACAACTCTGAGATGGCAATGGTTGTGGACTTGGACATAGGTGGTTTTGGGCTGCATTCAGTTCACCTCCTACAGCCTAAACCAACATGGCAACTTAAAATATCAAACATATACAGGACTCATTATTTTTATTTGAAAACAGAAAAATAGTAATCACCTCCAAGGAAGATTTAATAAGACAATGGACTTAAAGCACCCTGGAACAATTCTTGGCACACCCTAGGTCCTCAGTAAATCTCTATTCCTACAAGCTTTGGCACCACGCCAGGAAGAATGGGCAATGCTGAAGAAATCAGAGTGTCCCTTTAAGTATGTGTGCAAAAGCAAAAACAACAACGATGAAAATGGATTTACCATTTTGTAAATGCAAAAGAATTATGCCCTTTTGCATCCTCAGTGTTTCAAAAACTAATCACAGTCTTCATTGTCTCATTGGGCAGAAGTTGCCTGAAAAGGTAAAGTTAGCATCTGACTAAATGCAAATCAAACAGACTGAAAGGTTTCCCTGTCATTTAGCCCATCGCTCTGTTTTTGAGCAGAGGCTGTGCTTTGAAGCAGGAGCATGGGCTCCTATGGCTTCTAGTCCAGATCCCTGGGTTCTCAGTGTGCAGTTCGAAACAGAAAACCACAGGTTTCCCCAGCCAACGCTACCTACCTTCCTTTCTCCCCGCAGAAGACTCATATGAGACACAGAAGTTGGGTGGGCACATTATGCTTTGTTTAAATAACACTTAGTTTTGTTGCTTTTAATCACGGGTTCCCCTGAGTGCGCGAGCTTTCTGTACCACAGACTGGCTGCATACCTAACAGATATTTTGAATACAACAGTTTGATTCCCCTGCTGCTTGGATGATGGCAATTGGTTAGGTGTTCTTTCCTCTTTCTTCTCCGGCCCCAGCCCCCAAGGAGATTTCAAGTGCAATTTGGCCTTGCACATCAAACAGCAATTTTCCTGTAGAAATCACAACCTCCAAAAACTCTCCCCTAATCAAATCTATCAAGCCCAATTTAGGGGTGAGCTTGTGTCTGTTTATCAAGGAAATGGAGTTGAAATTGCCCCCTTTAATGGAATCACAGCTGCTCACCACAATCTTTCATATGGTTGTTTGAATTAATGGCTGGACTTGGCCCGTGCTCTCCAACCTTGGAATTTGATTCAGGTTACAGGAAATTGCTATAATTTCTGTTCTGGGATTCTCAGGGATGTTGGGGCTTTGGGGACTGGGGTTAGAATTAATGTGTCAGAGAAATTAAAGAATTCAGAAGTGTTTGGGGGGAAGATTAGCAGTTTTACACAATACCGAATGAGTCACCTCTGCATCAAAGCAAAACCATTGGGAACCATATGAACTATTTTTACCAAGTTATGGAGGAGAAAAAAAGAGCCAAAAATGGCTTTTTCCAGATTCAGATATTGAATCAGAACGCTGCCCATATGGGTAGAATGCATTTGTCTGTGGAAACTCCCTTGGATCCATGGCATGCTGGAGTTGCTACCCTGAGGAGGCAGGCAGACATCCTGAGATGGCCAGATGCTGGCTGAGCCCAGAACAAGCCAACAGCTTTGCCCACTCCTTCCCTTGATCACTCATTGGATTCTCAGCACATTGTACTTTCCTATAGATGCCACCTTTAAAGACTGCTCTTTCCAGCTCACAGGAAAGATCCTGTGGCAGCTTTCCCACAACACCATCATGTCATTTAAAAAAAAGTCCTTATTATTAATAAAAGTCCTAAAGGGACAATCTAGTCCTTTCTTTTTAGTGTGTTAGACTCATCATCATTATCATCATCATCACCACCACCACCACCACCATCATTATCATCATCTTAGTTGGTATCTTATGTTTCCCAGGCTAGCTCAAAACTTGTAGCTGAGCAGAACCATGATAGCCTGTATCTCCTATCTCTACCAATTGCATGTGGGATTTGCTGGGATTATAAGCATATGCCAACACACCTAGTTTGTATGGTGCTGGGAATCCAGCCATAAGGCTTTATGCACGCTAGAGGAGTACTCTAGGAGCTGAGATCATATCCCCACTTTTGTATGAGATTCTGGTGTTTATACTAAGCCATTTCAACCATCTTCCTTATGTGTCTCCATTTTTTCAAAATCTCATTTTGTTCTCACAGTAAAGAAGGTAGTGAACCATTTATAGTATCATGAATAAAAAGAAAAAACAATTAGATGGTGTATCCAATTACTGGTGGTGCAGAGGAAGGCCTCTGTGTTGCAAATTCTGTCTGTTTTCCATAACACTCTCAGCATCACCAAACTTTCTCTCACGCCCCTTGGTTCCTGTTTCTCCCCAAGCTGCCCCCAGAAACCAGCCTGGCACTGCTCACCCCAGGCCATCCAAGGAGTCTCCTGTGGCTAGATTGACTCGCCTCCTCCTTCCCCTGCTCAGGCCCCACCCTCATCCCAGTGACTAGCACTCAGTATTTCAGCTTGTGAAAGGGAGATTCTCTTTGCTGAATACACCTGAAGTTTCTCATCTTTCAAATGAAAAGAGAGTCAGGGACATTTAATAAATGCCAGGGAGAAAGCCTTATCATTTTCTTCAAGAGTGGCTAATGCCCCTCAGACATTCTCTTACTCAAAACTAATTCAGCTTTTTCTCCCTGTGTCTCTTTCTGGTTCCATTTCCGTTTTTTTTTTTTTTTTTTTTTTTTTTTTACTTAGGGCCATTTGCATGAGAAGAGCATTCCAGCTATTTGCAGGTTTTATCAGCTCCTCTCTGTTCTCCCTTAGAATGGGCAGCCCCTTGATGTCATCTCCACCTCATTCACACTTGGAAATATCTTAGAGGAGAAAGGGATATGCTGCTGGGCCCAATGAGCACTGCCTCTCCTCCCCAACCCCAGGACTTGGTATAACTGGATTGCCCAGAGGCAAAAGGAAGAGTTGTGGCTAGCGGGGTATCAGTTGGCTTGCCCTGCTTCAGTAGATCGCTGATATACGTGATAGGTATGTATAGGCAAAAGTTAACCCCCTAACCCTGAGCTTACCTGATGTCACCTTCCTGCCGATGACAATGATATCTCCCCACTCTGTCAGACTACAAAAGAAGCAGAAATCCACACTTGAAGGAATTGTTCCTGGGGTTATCAAAGGAAGTTTGGTTTGTCTCTCGTTGTGGGTAGTGTTGGCTGCCATCGAAACGTAAAGCAATGCCCGTGACGTGGGTGAGAGTTGGCAGGGTTCAGTGCCTGACTGCGAACCACCAGACAGAGGCAGATCATGCTCTGGGTCGTTCAGAAGCGGTAAGGACCAGAAACCCCAAACATAATTCTAACATATTACTTACCATGTGCCCTCCATGTCTAAAACTCCACGGAGTTGCTGGAGTATCAAGCGAGGCAAGTTAAGAGTACTCATTCCCCCGCTACGGCACGAGGACCAGCTTGACTTTTCCGCAGTATTTTCTTTCCTCTTCCCGACAAACGTGTGAGAGAATGTTCTGCACTTAGTGTGCACCAGTCTGTCTCTGCCTCTGCGGGCTCTGCCACCTGTTTCTGCCTTCACACTTCTCCAACTTCACTCTTGAAGCTGATCACTGACTTATTAATTATGAAATGAGTTGTCGGAATCTCAATCCAACCGACTCTTTTGCATAGTTCTTCCTTCTTAGAGACCCATTGCTGGTGATAAGAAAACCCCTCCCTCTCCTGCCGCAAATACCACCCCCCCAAATGCCCTCTCCACCCTCCTCCACTGCTGGCCCTCCACTGATCAGCTCTGCTGTTTCTCAGTGCCCCTGAGAGAAATCACCCTTTGTTCTTGTATACTTTCTCCCACAATGCTCTTCTCATCACCTCCCACTGTCCCAATTATCACCTCTGTGGGAATGGTGCCTAGATCTGCTTCCCACGTGGACTCAATCTATCCCTAGATTCTCAATCTATCCCTGCCTGCAGAACCAGCCAGTGTTTACTCTTGCCTGCATCACTCTGCCCCTGGGTCTGTTGTTCAGTTGGTGTGGAAAGGGATCATTCCCCCAGGTCCTCCCACACTAGCTCCCATCACCTCCTGCCAGCTTTATCTGTTGAACTCCCAGAATAACCAATTAATACATCTCTCTCCCTCGGTCTCTTGCTCTTTGTACCTCTGCTTCATTAACTTCCCAATGTGTGACTCTGACTCTGGCACTCCCTGATCAGAAACTGTTAACGAGACCCTTAGATGCCAAGAAATCTAAAAGTCTACCTCATTTTTTCAGGCATAGGTGAGTGGGGTCCAGTCAAACTAACAAGCTCCAAGGTGAGCATTGTGTGCTCGCACAGCTCTGTCTCCAGCCACCACCCTTCCTGCTCACCGTGTACAGTCAGTATCTGTATACACCTGTTAACGAGAGCTCCCATAACGTGCCATATTCTACGATCTTCTGCATTTGAACATGTTCCTCCTTCCAGTAGAACTATAATTACCTCTCTGTCTCCAGGCTCTCTTGGCAAAGCATAACTACCATTCAAAAGCCAATGTATGGGTGACATCCTGGGCAATCCTCACTCAACCTGCAATATTAGCTATTCCTCTTGTTTCAAACCAGGAGGCCTTATCAATCTCCACTGTGAATGTCTCCTTCCAAAATGAATGTGCTGACCCTTCATGACTATGGTAATGTTGGACGGTAGGGCTTTGGGGGAGTGAAGTCATGAAGCTTCCTCAAGCTCTTAGTCTCCAGAGAGGGTGGCAAACATATTTATGTTCAACTTACAATGTTTTGTAAAGCCTTACAAGTTTTTGAGACCGGATGTTATTCCGAAACCCATGCTATTTTTGAACTCCCTATGTTGTCCAATCTGGCCTTAAACTTGAAGAAATCCTCCTGCCTCAGCCTTATAAGTGCTGAAATTACATGACAAGCCACCATACCTGCCCTAGATATGTTGTTACAGCAATATGAAGGGACTTACAAGTTATAAAGAATGCTGCAACAAAGCAGAACCCTCCTTGGGTATCTTATTTAGTTTGTAGCCCACAGGCTTAACAGAGTCAGCACTAACTCTTACTTTCCTGCCAATAGTCAATGCTTGCTATTGTGTGAGGATCCATGTCATAATCCCAAGGACTCCCCAAATTTGCAGACGCTCAAGTTCCCTATAGAAAATGACATTAACTTTGCAGATAATGTACACAATCCTCTCATATACTCTAATACCTGATGAAATGTAACTCTTATGGGGGTGGGGCAGGGCTCTAAGGGACTCCCCTGTCTCAGAGGAGGAGAGGGGACTAGAAGGAGAGGGAGCCTGGTATTACAATATAAAGTGAATAAATAAGTCAATAAATTAAAAAATGTAAATCTTAAATAAATAGAGACTATGCTATACTGCTGAGAAAATAATGACAAGAAGAAAAATTGGGTTTAGGGAAAAAACCCAATTTAAAAATATTTTGATCTTCATTAATTAAATCCATAAATCCAGAGGATAATGGTGCTGTAGTATCCCCATCTTCATTTTTATTCTGATCTGTTCTTCAGACTGAAGTCCTTCTTTTATTATCAGTTTACCTGGATTCCATTTATGCTCTACAAAGGTCACTATATGCATTCTCTCTTGTAAAACCTTGTTGAACCTCACTTTATTCAGTATATAAACCTGGGGGTGGGGTGGGGTACACTGTCCTCCCACACAAGACCGAGGGTGATCTATGGCTCTCGGAGCCATATGGTGCTTACACGGATAAGATAAATGCTTTAGCCCTTCCTTAAAAAAAATAATTTATCCTACTCTACCATCACCCTCACCTTTCAGAAAACAATGTTCTTAAAAGACCCTGTGGTACACAACACAAAGGATACGGCAAAGGATCAATAAAGGTTAATTCGCAGTTCTCATTCTTTAAGTCTTTGGCTGTTTTGTGACTTTGTAACACATTCATTTTTTTTTTCATTGTCCATGATTGAACAAAACTCTTACCAGCATCCAATTCGCATTTCTGACCAGCAGTGACTATGAGAGGCCCTTCTATAATTCTGTTGTTTATAACATTTGCCGGATTTAACGGAGCAAACTGATTTAGACAGCTTTACGCTTTTCTTTCTTTCTTTTTTTTTTAAAGGCAGTTTTGTTTTTTGCACAAAATTAAACCTGATGTTCCTGGTCATGGCTGAAACACGTTGGACACCACACTTGTAGAAAGGCATGTAGCCTACATAATAGCATATTTTGGGTGGGAAAATCAGATTAGACATCCATCATTTCAATTTGTATCTTTAACAGAAACATCCATTCTCTGTTATATCTTGATAGGGGCACGGAAAAGGAAACAGACTGAGCTTGATAACAGTCCTTTAAAAGGTGATCTAATTAGGTTAAATTAAATTATCTGGCAATCCCAGGCCACAATTGAGGTTTTCTACAACTCTAAAAAACAACTTTTATGAAGAACTTTGTTTTCACTTATGGGGCAAAGTGTACATAATTGTTTAAACAGTGTTATTCTACCATGGCTCAGAATCTGTAAAACACCCAGTGAACATCAAATTGGAAACTCCCTGTCCTCTTGGGTTTTTTTTAAAACATTATTTTAAAAAGAAAGTGAAGTTAATGGTAATCAACTTGCTGATATCACAAAATTGATACGAGAATTTTGTGGGAGTTTTCCAATTCATTTGCTTTTATTTCCCAAGACAGTGTCTAGAGTGGAAAAGGGTGTGAGCAGACAGGCGTATATATTTTCAAAGAACACAGGGAAGATTGTTGTTGATGTTCAAGTGTAATACTATGCATTTTACATTATTCAAAACACATTGGACGACATACTTCTAGAAAGGTACCAATCTTTCATTCTGGCTAAGGTAATAAGGTTCAGAAAGGACAAGGGACTTGACTGATGTGCAAAGTCCATGAAATAGCAAATCCCAGACACAGACCCAATGTTTCCGGGACTAATGGTCTAGTGCATTTGACGCACATCACACCACATCCACCCTTCCTCACGTGAAACACTCTCTCGTGCTAAAAAGAATGAATTCATTTCAACCGACGTGCATGAAGCTCAGAGCGAGTTCCAGTGAAGACGCTAAATACGACGAACACTGCAGGCTGAATTAGCATCTGTTTTTAAGTGCACAGACTTACATGAAGGAGAACACAGCACCCACTGGCAGTAAGCGGAGGTCTGACTGTGGCTTGTGCAGAGTTGAAGCCTGGGGAGTGTTCATGGGAAGTGGCAGCTAGGCTAAGTTTGGAAGAGCTAAGACAGCTCTACTGAAAGAAAGTCAGGGAGGCTGGCCTTCTCCTTTCTGAGGCTGTGATTGGCCATTGCCACAACGGAAATCAGAATGAAGGGGACGTGTACACTTTTTCCTGATCTTTGAGGGCCATGAAGCATGCATGGGAACTGGGGCTTTGAATAGTGGGGAGGAGGGCCTTTGAAGGTACCTGAGGATGGGCCTTATCCACTTCAGAAAGCCATTCTGAGAACAGTAGGGTTGGGGTTGAGGCCAGAGCAAGAGGGTAAAAGCAAGCCTGCTTAAAGTCCTGGAAAGCTTACAGCAAATAATATACCAATGGTAAAACTACAGAAAATAGAAAACAGACCATGGAGAAGAATCAGCAGCTTGGGCGCTGGATTCAGAACGGTTTTGCCTCCTATGTCAGTATGCACATTACTTAATTCTCAGAGCTCAGTGGGGCTACGAGTGCCCACTAAGAATGTAATAACAGGAAAATGTCAGAGGGCACTTACAAGTCATTTATAAGTAATAAATACTTGTTGCCTTTATTTTTTATTGTTAGCGGCCTTGTGTGTACTTTCTCCCTTTAGACCTTTTTAGATATAATTGCATATAATGTTATTTGCATAAATATCCCAACCGGAGCATTCAGACAGTCTCATTGATATGAAGATGATTATTAATGGTGCCACAATTTTTTCTAAAACTGACTTTCATTTCTAAGTATTCAGCAGAGAACTCGGGGAGAAAGAATTTTCAGTTGAAGATAAATACACCAGAGGCATCGGGCCTTGAATTTGATTTACAAGATCAGTGAGCCAAGGTTCAGCTATTGTAATTCTAAGTCTAAGGCTCTCTTGGCTGCTGGGTTGACCCACTGAGTCACAAATGCTCCGTACCCTCTCTAGAACTCAGTTTACTAGTCTTTGAAATGGGATTGAGGAACCAATCTAGTAAACTATTCATGTTCACCAAATACTGTTGATGCCTGAGAGCATGAAGGTTCCATTCAGGGACATTTGGAAAGCACACACAGATTCTTAATGATGATTGGGAATTTGCAGTGCATTTGCTGAAACTAAGTTTCTCTTTGCGTGTCAGCCCTTAGATGTACCCAGGTGCTCTCTTCAAACTGACTTCTCCCATTTAAGCATCATTGCTGAAAATATTCCTACTGCCAGTCTCAGCAAAGCACCTACTATGGGGTGAATGCTGAGAAATCATGCATGTAATAAAAATGTCATTCCAAAAAGAAACAACAATGCTCTGACAGAAATCAACAGGAGGTAAAAGGTGAAGGTTCCCCTGTGCCATTGCCTGGGCAGCACCGCAGCTGAAGTGTATAGGCTGGTTACCCAAGGCTATTCCCAGGTGTGAGGAAAAGGGTGGACATGCCTGTAGAGTCGTTGGTACAAAGCAACCATCAACAGGAAGAACATATTACACATTAGATTTTAAAGGGAGAAAGGGTGTCAGGAGGTGTGTTCAACTGGAGAAGCTGCCTGTTCAGGATATAGTTCATCTGTTGATCCTTTGGTCTCAATTTTCCAATTAGGGATGGTGTGTGTGTGTGTGTGTGTGTGTGTGTGTGTGTGTGCATGCGTGCACACACACATGCTTTGGTCAAATCCACCTCACACCATTCCCTTCCTATCTCCCCCTCCATGTTTTTCACTCAGCTCTCTCTCTCTCTCTCTCTCTCTCTCTCTCTCTCTCTCTCTCTCTCTCTTTCTCTCTCTCTCTCTGTTTACCCAGTGAATCGTGAATCTACTTGGTGCTTTCAGTGTATGTCTTGGACTATCTATAAGTGGTATGCAAATGGTCATCATACTATCTATGTCGTTTGGGGGAATAATGATAAGAAAAAACAAAAAAACAGTTCAACTTAAAAGCATTTTCTTGAGAGAATGTTTTTGATCTATGGTTGATGGAATGAATGTATGGGGTGCCTGGGAGGCAGGGCGAAAGCTACATAAAAACGTGTGCAGAGCGAGATGCTGGGTGCTTTGCTGGTGGATGCTCTGCTCTGGCTGACTTCTTTAGTTGTTCCTTTTCAGAATCCCAGAAGTATTTGAAAGATGAGCTTGTTCCTACAGATCATCTCACAAAAAACAAAACAAAAGAAAAAAAAAACTGACATCAAATGTTCAGCAGATAGGTGTCCTTTCACATGCTAGCAGCTTTTCTGGAGTGTGGTAGGGAGCTGATTAGCAGTGCCTGTATGTGATAGCTTTCCGGTGGTATGGTGCTGCCACTGCCCTGGGCCACTGTCACCATTAGTCCATAGCCACACCTTGTGTCTTTGCTGCTTACTGCTATGCTCCATGGAAACCATCAATATAAACCTGGAATCCATGAAATAGAGGGTTTGGGGGGAACAGCAGGGTTGGTTCAGAATTACCCTCAGCACTTCAAATTGTGTTTGAACAGAAGTTTCAGAATTTCCTATATTCACGCCCTCCCTTCTCCCATCTTTTGTCAGCTGCTATCTCAGTTTTGTGGCTGTGAAATCTCCTCTCTCCCTTTCGGAGAACTCTTCTTGATTTGGATCTGAGACAGCTGTTGCTGGGTGACAACTAGCAATTCCTGCTAATGGCAGCGACACAAATCCTCAGCTCCCCTCAGCTCTCGTCAAAGATGTGGGTGAGGGTGAAGTGCAGCAGCAGCCTCTCCTTTGTCCCTCAGTGGGTGAGCTATTGGGTTCCCATGGCTGTCCTTCGAAATCACCTGGGAGATTTGTTTTCAAACTCTTGCTTGACATCGATGTGTGTTTTGATAGAAGGTTGATGCATACGTGAATCCACAACTTTTTTGATTTATTATCATTGTGAGCTCATCACTCTTTCCTTTAAATTAAAACTCCCTCCAGATGGGAATCTCTGACACAGATTTATTGATCTGCAATAAAACCTCACTCATAATCTCTACAGATGCCCATTCATCTTCTCTAGAAAGAGGCTTCATTACTCTGGATGTCCAAAGAATGAAAGCGAGAAGCTAACTTTCTCCTTCTGTTCCCTTCTGCCCCTCCTCTACTCTGTGCTCCCCCCACTTTCTCTGCCCATCTACTCTTCACGAGATCATCAGAATACTCTTTTTCCTTGTCTCCCCACATCTTGCATTTTCCTTGATTTCTCTGCCTACTGGTTCTAGAGATGTCCTGCTTGTTGTGGGCATCCCTGAGCTGAATCTTTCTGCCTCTGGGTAGCCATAGCCTATCTTTCCATCTACTCCTTCCAGATGGTTTGTGCACTCCTCTCTGGACAGACCACTGTGGATTCTGGTAGATGAATGAGATCATTAGACAAAGGAGATCTGAGCAGCCAGGCTGATAGAAATCAGAACAAGCAGCAGGTGGGTAGTCCTTGGTCTGTGTGTGAGGAGGGTAACTATGGATAAAGAATGCTTACCACTCTGTATTTTGTTGGGTCCAAAGAGCCCTCTGATTTATTGCCTAGGAGATATTCTGGAGAGTACACACCATTGAGGATGCTTCCACTGGTCAGCAGATGGCTTGGTCCTTGTGCCAGAAAACAAGAGAGGCAGCTTCTATCTCAGACCCAACAGAAGGAAGGGCAAAAGGACTTTCAGAACGATGAGATGGATTGCCTAGTCAGTTCAGTGGAGTAGCTCTTCACATTGCTGAAATTCCCTTGCATTTCTCTGCTGGAACAAAGCACATAAATTATTTGGTCTGGTAGCTTTCAAGTATATTATCATAATACACTGGCACGTGTGGTCAGCTGTATGGTGTGATCCACTGTGCCAGCATGCCGATAGCAATGTGTTCCTTCTGACAAAAAACCACAGACAGTAACAAGTGAAGTATTTGAAAATAGTGATTAAAATACATTTATGGTTATATTCACAGTGATGACATCTCCATTCACGTGAGCTCTGATACTCTGACTCGATTAGGACTTGGAGGTAGTTAGAGCTAACCTGACAGAAACTGCCTCTTATACAGAAGGGTGTGATGGACAGGCAGCTAATATCTATCACTGAGACTTGGAAGTTAATCTCCTGTTCTGTCTTTAATAGCGGAGGTCGGGGAGGCTAGCCTTGGAAAAACTCTTAGTTCATACATCACCACATCCTGATTCCACAATAAAGGACACAGCCTCACAACCTTATTTAAAAGGAGTGAAGCCATAACCTAGAGCCAAGTGGTAATTGCCAAACTGAAAGCCAGAGTCTAAACCCAAGGGTACAAGTCAACAATTCTACGTGTACCTTCCACTGACCACCGCCTCCTCCAGCAGGCAGGCACGAGGAGCATGGGGCAGGAGCCAGGAACAGGTGGAGGGAATGAGTTGGAAATGAATCACCATTTATCACTGTAATCAGGAAGCTACCCCAAGCAGGTTTAATCACCCCGTGCAGGGAGGGATGCAGAGCCAGTTTACGGTTTACAGTGAGCAGGCTGACACAGCTGATTGATGTCAAATATGTCATGATGTATATTGTAAAGCAGGGAGATTTAATGGTGTAACTCTATGGCAGGCTCAGAAGAGAGTTGCTGCAGAGCAAGGAGTGATGGATGAGCTCATTTACATGTAAAATTGCCAATGGCATTGACAGCACTGGTATGCGAGGGGAAGATAAGAGGCACATAGCAAGATTCACTCTTGTCATAGTATTGGAATATTAAAATACAGCTGCGCCAGCATCTGGAATTTGCGATGTTTTTTTAAAGATATAATTATTTTTCACCTTTTAGCCCTGAGACAATCTACATCTTTCATAAGGTTTTCTAGAAGTCTCGACGCCATCCCTGGGTGAACTTGTGTACAGTAGTCGATGCTAGAATAAAACTCAGCTGAATGACTTTGTTAGCTAACAAGAACACTTGATGTTTTCTTTAACCTATTTCCAGCCGAGTGACCACACACACTATGCAAGAACGCAGGCTGGCTTTGAAACTCTATTTTGCGTCCTCTAATCTCTGGCTTTCTCATTGTCTTTTCTGCCTGTTTCAGGGGACAGATCTTTCTCTTTTTTGTCTCCCTCTTTTCCCGCTCTTATTTTTCTCTTTTAACAGAGCTGCCATTATCATGTGTGGGCAAATACTAGAACATATTAGAATATGAAACCTGGTGTACTCTTTCATTGGACAATGAGGTTTGGATCAACTCCAGTTTAACATTCAGGCATGAGGATTGACTCTTGAACCTAAATTGTTTAGCTGAAAACCACTTCATTTTAGTCAACTCACAGTAGAGAAAATATTGTACCATTAGAGTTGGTCTGCCTGCCTTTCCTCTGTCTCTGCCTCCCTCCACCTCTTCGTTCTCCCCCATCTCCATCGTACTAAATACAGCATGGATCATACTAAATATTTGGGATATAGTGAATGAGGCACTGGGGTCAGAACACAGGACACGAAGGAGGAAAAAGACTAAATGCCACTGCTTGAGGGGTGGCCGCCATATGTGCCTGGGAGGTATCATGAAAATGCCAAGACCATTAAGGGAGTCGAGGTGGCTGTCAAATAAACCGGGGACATTTCGGCAGAGTTTACCTCTACAGCAAGCCTGCAGGTAACAATGTGAGAGAACGTAAAGTGGAAAGGTGAGGTTACACAAGACAGAACGAAAGGCAAAACCATGGTGGATATTTTCATAGTCAGACAAGCCGTAGCAAGTTTGAGGACATACGGCAATGAGAAAGTAATCAAAAAAAGCGCATGAGAAGGCACAGTCGAGAGGGATTAAGAAATCGTTTTCTTTAAGAGCCTCACTACACCTGTTTAAAGTAAGGACCTTTTCATGGCAAGAGACTCTTTGGTGTCTCTTACGGAGCTTAAGATTTGCCTTGTGTACGCATTTGCCTTTAGAAAGCCTGGTACTTATTTCTCTACATTCTGATCAAGCGTGTGTAACGAAAGCTGTATTGGTGATATTGGAAGTTCTCATCAAAGCCACCCTTTGTAGCTGTTCACTGTAATTAAGCACTTGCGATAAAGAACTGATGGTCCCCAGGTCCTTAAGCTCTGGCTGATGTGTCTTACACAGGTTCAGAAACCAGATGATTGCTAGCCTAAAGTATCTGTTTCGCAACTGAACTCAGTTCTCTTTTTTTCATCTCTTCAAGTACAGTTGTAGAGAACGTACTAAGCTCAAAGCCATTTCCTAGGACTTTGAGTGGTAGACATGCATACTAGAGGACTTTCTCACAAGTGGACAGTGCATGACTGCCAATACTTCTGGAAATTTTCTCTACCAATCGGTGGAGTTTAGGAAGCACAGGAGCATAGGACCTTTTCAAGGGAGGTTTGGAACACTCAATAGAAGAGATATCCAAGCTTTTGAATAGTGAGTTCTCTGTGAGTAGATTTTGCAGATAAGGAAGCTAAGGGCTTTGCTGCTGCTGTTGCTGCTGAATATATATATACATATATATGTATATATACACAGAGAGAGAGAGAGAGAGAGAGAGAGAGAGAGAGAGAGAATGAATCAGAGTTTCCCCACAGCAAAACCAAAACAATGCTAAATTTATTACACTCATTCTACAAAGTCTTATTCCACTAAGGATGTCGGCTATACTAGTTACACAATGATATTGACCGTGCAGGGCAGTAGTTTGTCCCAGAATCTTTGGGGTTACAGAGATGTCTTCACATTTCACCCTTGCCAATTAAGTGTCGTGTGACCTTGGGTGAGTCACTTCCATTCTTCACTCTCAGTTCTCCATTTACAGAAGAGCTGCTCCGGAGAACTCGGAATGTCAAAGGAGGAAGAGGCCTTAGCTTAGTGTTAAGTCCACAGGAAGAGCTAAATAAATGTTAGCCGAGTATGATTAATATTATTATTACCATCTGTCATTTAACACCTAATGAAGCATTGAATGAACCACAACCTAGTGACTTTGTAGAGCTAATATGCCTCCTGGAGACCTTAATAGAGCACTCTTCTCTTGTCTCTTCAGAAAGAATGTGGTCTCCTTGTAATAAATCACCAACGCAAAAGTGGGTACGCACGGTCCCTATTCTCTGCCGCCACTTGGGTTTGAGTCCAATTATGTTGCCCTCCTCCCTGGTACTTCCCATTCTGGCTACTCAGCTGAAAACTTCATGAGTGTGCAGTTTACTTCCTCTTCCAGATCATTAACAAAGCTGCTATGAAAGCCGGCACCTGGCTCTCCTCCCCCGGCTTCCCCCTAGGTGCCTCCCCAGCTGGTTCTCTGCTGAGCCAGACTGCGAGTCTACAGCGATAGGTTCTCCTTTGCACATTAGCTCTCCCACCATGGAAATGAACGTCCTGGAACCCTCTCATGCAGATTCAGATGGTCATGCGCTTTTCTCTCATTTCTCCTGCTATGTGTTGGAAAGGAAAACAAAACGACTATCAGTGGTCTGGATCCCAAGGCAGTTCCTAAGCTTGTCTCTGTTTTTAGCCAATTTAGAGGGAAGCAGCTACCATAGGGGAATGAGAGGTGGGCACGTTTATGGTGACTTCTAGTCTTGCAGCTTGTTCTGTACACCTGCACATCCCTCAGTCCTGGGGATGTGGCACTAACCATTGTTCTTTATTCCATGGTGTTGGTACATCACACACACACTGTCCCTGCAAGGAACTGGATTGGTTTTTCTTGATTCCCTTTCTTTTGCATCACCGCTAACCATCACCAAGTAAACCCTGGTGATGCCACCTTTTAATTTTTCCTGCACACGAACCCTAGCACTCTTCAGTTCCTCTGCCTTCTTGTTCCGTCACTATCAACACCCACAAGGGATTCTAATCTTTCTTGTGCTTGGTCTCTTCAGATCGTGTTTTCCTCTTGCTAATCAGATCTTTCAAAATACAAGTGCAGTCATATTGCTCTCCAAATATAAGTGCTTGCCTAGCTTTTGGCTACTGCCAGAGTCAAGCCAAACTGGATTCAGAAGGATCTTCATGATCCTTTCATCTATACCCCTTCTGTCCTGGTTCCATCCTGATTTGCACTGTCGCCAGCTCCCTACCCTTAATCCCTCAGATCAGCAGCTCCATGTGACTACCTTTCAGCTCTACCCCTTCTGCTCTCCACACACCTTCTCCAAGCCAGCCCAGTAGGTACTCAGTATGCATTGGAGGTTCCTGATGAAGCTTTCTGAAGGGGGAGAAACATCCTCTTCCTTCCTGAGATCTTACCATTGCAAAAAAAAAAAATGGTTGGCTTGGTACCTGCCACCCACCCCCAAGTGCCCTCCTAACGCCTGTATCTTTCCCCAGTGGGTCCTCTGATTAGGATCCAGTCTCTCTCATTTTCCCAACCTGACAGTCAGCAGAGGGAACTAAATTAGGATATTTTCCATTGGCAGGTTGAGTAAGCACTGGCCGAGCTGACCCTGATAGAAATGCTTAAGGAGCTTTGAGGAAGGATTAAGCAACTGCCTTTAATCTGGTTTCCTTCTGGGCGGTGTTGGGAGCAGATCCTGTCAGTGAAGCTGGGCAGAAGCATCATTGGCTCCGCACGTATTCTGAGGAAGAATGCCTAGGGCTGGGGAGAGATGTGCCAAACACAGGCTTTTTCCCTCTTGACATTCCAAGAACGAACCCAACTTCTATTTCCTACCAATGTTCCATTCAGAGAGTGCTCTAGTTTGCTTCTCTGGTGCTGTAATAAACACACTGACCAAACAAGCCACTTGGGAAGGGAAGGGTATATATTAATTTACAGGTTATTATCCATCACCCAGGGAGGTCATGGCAGTAGTTCAAGGCAAGAAGGAAGCAGGAAGTGTGGAAGAAGTCTTTTACTTACTCTCCATTGTTCACTCAACTTGTTTTTCAAATACAGCCCAGGACCTCCTGCCCAGGGTCTGCACTGCTGACAATGCTGAGTTCTCCCATACAAACCATCAAAACGCCCCTAAGGCCTAGTCTACAGGCTAATGCAGTGAAGAGAATCGCTCAGTGGGTGTTTGCTCTTCCCAGGTGACCCCAGTTTGTTTCAAACTGAAAAAAGCTAAGCAGCAGCAGAGAAGTTGGTATTTGTGGATCATGTGACAATCAAGCAAATCCTAGACTTGAGTGAGCATAAGAGTGTATTCCAGATAACACCAAGTGGTCCAGAGGCCCTCAGAAGAGTAGTCACTTCTGACAAAGGCATCTCAGTGACAAACTAGATCAGTATGACACTTTCAGAAGTATCATGACTTGGTCTAAGGCAACGATGCATGCTCCTCTGTCCCCTGATGTCCCTGAAGGACCTAGCATGATACTTTCTTTAAAGCCTTGAAAGAGAAGATACTTTTATTTTAGATTTATTCTTTTTTTAATTGAGGGTGTATGTGTGTGTGTGTGTGTGTGTGTGTGTGTGTGTGTGTGTGCACATATGAGTGCAGATGCTGAAGGAGGCCAGCAGAGGGCAGCAGATCACCCGGAGCTGGAAGTACAGACAGTTTGCGAACCCACAAAAGTGCTGTGAAATACGTTCTGTGAGAGCATTAATCACTGAGTGACAGATGTGGTATTTTTATAGAGCCCTGGGGTATGTCCTTTCTTAAACACACCATATCTTAGAAGCTTTGTTAATATGAATCTAAGACAAAAATAGTGGGAATCGGAGAAGAAAGGTTTTGTTAAATATTAAATTTAGAGAAGGAATTTAAAGATTATTTATTTTAACTCATCATTGACAAGTTAAAGCCTCTGGGTCCCAGGAACTTTCCCCCAGTCATATAACAACAGAAATGGATTCTAATTCCACCTGGCTTACTTTTTGCCACAAAAAAAATTACAGACTTAAAAAGGTAAGGGTTTTCTGGGGCTTTGTCTGTGGTAGCAGCCCTATGCAGTACCAGAGTTATGGTACTGTGCATCCTTTGAGACACCGTTCAACTGAGGGCTCAGGCCTAGTGTTCTAGTTCAAAGATCTTGCCCTAACAGTGTATGCCACACAGGACCCGTCTTGTTCATGGTAAGTGTATAAATGTTAAACCTGCCTACTTTGTATCTTTTGAAGGACTTTAGCGATTACAAATATTTCCTCTACTGTAGCCTGACATTGCTAGCTATTTCTTTCTTTCTCTTGTGGGACAGGGTCCAATTTCTAAACATGCCTAACTTGTGATACAGGTGTTGGGGGGCGATTCGAAAGCCAAAACCGGGAACACGTGGAGATCTGCCTCCTACTCTTGATTCAGCTGAGTCCGGCATTTTAGACGTTGACTTCAGTAGGCTAAGCAAGCCAGGCTGTGAATGTCTCCTGTTTTACATTCCCGCCTAGGCTGCCCTGCATACTCTTTATCCCTAAAAGACTCAAGTGCATCATTGTGCTTCTGAATTAATAATGTAACTGGTTCGTTGCTACTGTACCCCGAGCTATATGACCACAGGGCATATCCCTGACATTTAAGACTAAGGATTGTTTCACATAGAACAGGATGTCATTAAAATTAAGAATCATCCGTAGAGAGTATCGAGAAGTGAAGATTAAAAGGATGGCATTGCTTTTAAGCAAGCAAGCGGCTGACCCTCAAATTGCCCTGCCTGACCTTGAGAGACCCTTGACATTGGGTGGCAACTCAATGACAGCCGCCAGCAGAGGTGCCACCCTCAACCTCCTCCATGCGGCTACTGCTGTTGCTGTGAGTTTTCTCATCACACATTCACACCAGCACCAAGGAAGGAGGATCTCGATGTCCTCCATCGCCCAGCGTTTGTGCGCAACCAGCACCGAGTCTGTGGGATCTTCATAGGACTTGTCTGGGAAGGAGACTGTAGGTCTCTCCCTCTGGAGCCCCTCCCTGCCGTTCCTCTAGCTTTACCTTTCAGAGAAAATACATTGTCCAGCATGGAGGGCTTGGCCACCTCATTTAGTTAGCAATAATTACCAGCCCTCCCTGCACCAACTTGAGGCTCTCTGCCGCCCCATATGTCATTAGCTCACACTGAATGACTACTCAGTATTTCCCTAACCCCACAGGAACTGCGAAGGCCTTGAGGCTGGTGCCAGCTGCAGCTGCTGGGTTTGAATTGTACCACTTACCATCTTTGTAAATAAGGGAGAATCCCCTGACTGCGCTTTCTTCCAAACGGAATTCTCACCACCGGCCACATCAGAGATGATGGCCTTGGGTGTGGGGAGCTTATAGCACTCCAGTTCTGTACACATTAGCAGCTTTTAGCACCCACCAGTTATCGACTGACACAGTCTTCGAGGGACAGTGGGCTCAAATAGCCCTCCTCGCTGCAGAAGCCACCTTCACACTACACTGCTTATTCATGATGACTTCTAGGGAATAAATTTTAAAAATTTGTCTTTTTTTTTCTGTCCTGTCAGTGTCTCTGGTATCTCTTCACAGGGCACCACAACTCTGTCCCTACCTGACATAAAGCCAGACTTTAGTCAATGGGAAAAAAACCACACATAGAAGGGAAGAGAGCTTGCAATGGAGTCATAAAGATTTCCACCCTGTGACATAAACTAAAACAGTCCCCATTGCAAATTTATTCTTCCTGTAGGAGGGGTCATATCTCTCTTGGTGCTAAAGTCATGGCTGTGCATGTTGATAGATCCCTGGACCTGCGTCGAAGGATTAGGATGGTAGAAATCATCGAGTTTATATCCAGTGAGGCACTTTCCAAAGACAAGCCACTCATTACGATGGTATACATTCATTTATCCATTCATTCGGTAGCTGGAAATATGAATAAACATAGCAGTGTCAAGGTCTGTTGCTGTTGCACTGTTTCTATTACATGAGTGCAGTAGCCGTGGCCTGTGTGTCTGTCCCTCTAGAGAGCATCTACTGAGAGTATAACAGGCTCGGTAAATGTGTCTCTGCCTCCTCCTAGCTCCTGCCGGAAGCCATCTTTGACCCGCCCATAGATGCACAGCACTCAGAAGAAGCACTCAGAAAAATGTTGTGCTATCCCTTCTGAATAAGTTATGGGTTATGGAGCATTAAGGTCACAAAACTTTCAAACATGGGGACTCCACAAAAAGATCTAGAGCTAACATTTCTCCACCTTGGGGCTGGAGGTTGAATGTAGTAGGACCCTTGTCTAACAAACCCAAGACCCCAAGTTCAGTTTCCAGAACATCACAAGAACATCTCCTCCTCCTCTTTTCCACTGTTTAGTACCCAATTTAGAAATTTTAACTTATTTACTCAAAGTCAGGAAGCTAATTACTGACGGCAGTGAGATTAGACTCTGTCTGGCCTGTCTCCTGGCTGCTCCTTCTGTTCTGCAAGGCTAGGACCCAAACCCATGTATTCAGATGGAGATGAGCAAACAACCGCTCTGCCCACAGACTTTCATCTCCAGCCACACAGTAGAGTCTCTCGAGGGGCCATGCAAGCTATACAAGCCTGGGCATCCCTCTGAAACGTTAGTGTACTTGGTTTGAGGCCATGCCTGAACATTTGAATTGCTACAAAGCCCTGTGAATGACTTTGTATTGGCTTTGGAAAGAAGAGAATGGACCTCTCACCCACCTGTCTCACCACTATGTCCCCATTGGTCCATCAGTCCATTCCCACTACACATTTCCAGAGACACCAGTCTGGCATGAGCAATGCACACAAAATGTCTCCGGAGTCGTCCATATCCAATGTCAGGAAGAGTCATCCCTGGGTATACTGCACGTGCTTTCCAAATGTCTTACTCAGTTACTAAACGTCAGTAACGGGCAGGATTAGCGAGCATGCCCGGGAGAGCATGTGGTGAAGATTTCCAAGCCTGCCTGGTGCACAAGCCATTCAAGGCTCTGCTACCCTTCGATGGAACCATGTCTCTGTTGAGGGCTGTGACAGAAAACCACCAGGGACTCATTTCCCTTTATTTACTTTTAATTATAATTTTCCTGTGTGGCTCTGCCCTCCCGTGAGAGCCCAGCACCCTGTTAATGGGATTATGTGGTCTGAATGCCTCCGTGCACGTGCACATCGCTCCTCTGCCTCTGAATTTCACCCAGATAATTGATTTCTGTCTGTTCTCTGACACTTGCCTTCATGGCACGGGATGTTATTAGGGCCTTTGTTCCATTTTTGAGTGACAAAGCCTTTACAAGCTAGCCAAGCAAAGGCAATTGTTGCATCTCTCACTTTTCTTATTAACTAACAGGCGGCTTGAAACCCGCTGAGAGAAATAATAACATAAGCGTCTGCTTTGGGAGCAAAGTGAGTCCATTCAACCACAACAGCTTGGTGAGATTAACAAGGGCTGCTCCCTCCCGCATCCCCCAGAACCTCCGCTCCCACAGTGCCTTCCATATTCCATCTCCTTCCGTTTCTCCCCCATTACATCTCTGTTTGCCTATCGACACTCCTAACAGAGGACCACCAAAGCCAGTGGTCCATTGATAAGCGATGTTGTCTGACTTTCAAGTGACATCAAATTTTTCCTGGTGGCCAGGTGTGTGTTCTCATCTCTCTTTTTCTGGATAAAGATTATTAATTCATTCCTCTGGGTGCTGTTGGTGTTTCTGTGTTTATCATCATAGCTGTGGGCACACAATGGTCATCATAGCTGTGGACACACAGTCGTCATCCTAACAGTAGACACATAGTGGTCATCATAACAGTGGAGATATAATGCTCACCCTACCTGTGGATACACAGTGTTGTCATAGCTATAGAATCACAGTGGTCATCCTACTTGTGGACATGCAGTGATCATCACAGCTATGGATATCCAGTAGTCACCCAGTAACTGAAAGAAGACATTTTTAAACTTATAATGTGTTCTGCATGCTTTATGGGAAAAATCTTCAAAGTGAGGACTATACCCATATAGTGATTCTAAATGTCAAAGTTAGCAGCTCAGTGGTATTCTTACAACATAGATGGAAGACAATTTAGATAAAAAGAACACTTAGAAAACTTCACTAAGCCTACCAGTTCTAAATGGACAGGGTTCACATTCTTGAACTTATTTCTTGGTATTTCCTAGAGGATGAGTCCCTGACTCACTCGTGGATATCAAAGTCTGGAGATGCTCAGTTCCTTTTGCAAAATACCATAATATTCACATATAGCTCAGGAACATCCTCCATTGGCAGAGGGAACATGTGTGTAGGGGAGGTGTGTGTGTGTGCTACACATGCGTTCGTGTGTGTGCACAGGCTGGCTCAGTGCTCATAGCCCTACTCCACAAACTACTAAGTGCTCAGGAAAGAGGCCTGCACCCTCACACCTAGGCACTTGTGTACTTAAAATCATCTCTAGATCACTTGTAATAATTAACATAATGTAAATGCTATGTCAATAACTCTTCTCTGTTATTTGGGGAATCATTACAGGAGAAAACTACATTTTCATCACAGGAATGGTTTGGGGAGGGGTTATTGGTTTATTTTGTTTTGCTAATTTGCATTTTGCACCAGGGATCAACTCCATATGATACATGTTATTCCACAAGCCACATCCTGCCCCTCTTCTTATAGTTTTGGGCTACAGTTGCTTGTGGCTATGGATCCAGAGGCTCAACCGTAGATGGCTACAGATCAGAGATTCAAATGTGTAAGTCTGCACCTTGACTCTTGTCATCAAACTTGTATATTTTTACTAGGTAAAGATGCACCTTTTACCTAGTGAAACCATGAATAGCAACATGCTCATGCATAGCCCATTAGGGATAGAAGACAAGTTGTAAGTCCAAAGTCATTGTATGTTATAGAGTGCAAAGGCATTCCTGTCATTTTCTCCTTCCAAGCTCTTCATGGTTTCTAATGCTGTTGTCTGTGTTTTGTCCTCCCAGGTATCTGCACTGTCTTTGTTTCTGTTTTCATTTTTTCCTACCCTGTTTCTTCCCCATCCCCCTCTCCTCATTGTCACAGCCCCCTGGCACTTCCACAATTCAAAACCCTGTCCCCCAAAGATTCTTTTAGAGCTCCTCTTGAATGAGTGATCACTGCAAAGAATAGGATTGTTAAAATGCAACGATGTTTTCCATGGGCCAATGTGTAAAACGTACAACAATAAAGAAGAATGGCACTAAATGAATTATGGTTTAAAAAAATACAAATTACCAACCTGTCAAATGCTATTGATGCAGGAATCAGAAGGAAGAATAAGATTGTGTGTACAGAGGGGAGCTTTCTTCCTTTTGTAAAGCAAATACCAGCCTTTGTAACAGCTGGTTTCAGTGTCTTGAATAAGTAACTGATAAAAGCAAGGGAAGGAGGGATGTCTCCAATGGATCATTTTTCATCGTGTCACTGGAACGTGTTACTTTTGTGTGGAGTTCAAATGTGTTCTAATACTTGAGTGAAGGGCTCATTGCTTTCCTTTGCCTCAGTGATATCCTATAGGAGCAGGCAGATGAGAAAGGGAAACTTAGGAAAACGAAAGTAGAAATGGAAGTGGGTTTTCAGTATTGAGAGACTGATTTGCATACCGGATAAAGACAGGTTTGACAGGAAAGCCACATCCATTGAGAAATGCCTCATCTCCATGAGTAGGTTAAAAAGCAGAATGCATTTGGGTAGAGGACAGTTGTCACACTCTCTGTCCAGTCCTTTTGTCTTCCCTCTGTCCTTTCTTTATTTTCTTTCCTTTCTCCTTCCTTCCTTCCTTCCTTCCTTCCTTCCTTCCTTCCTTCCTTTCTTCCTTCCATTCTTTCCTTCCTCTGTCCCTTCCTTCCTCCCATCTGTCCTTCCTTCCTTCTTATCTCTCTTTATTTTTACATTCCCTTTCTCTTTTGGTGCTAAGACATGAAAAAATGGGGTAATTCTTTCATTGAATTGGCTAAAAAAAAAATAGAAAAAATTTTTTGCTTGGGAAGTGAGATATAATAGTGGTATAGTAATATACACTAGTCACAAGAGAACCTGAAGACAGGAAATTCTTTATTAACTGGTAAAAATCATTTCCTTCTTGTTCTTCTCTTGAGTGAAAATGATCCCCATAAGATTATATGTGTGAATATTTTGTCCCCCATTAGTAGAACAGTTTGGGAAGAATTAGGAGGTGTGGCCATGTTGGAGGAGGTGTGTCACTGAGGCAGGGCTTTGAGGTTTCAAAATTTTATGGCATCTCAAGTTAGCTCTCTGACTTATGGCTGTGGATCAAGACGTAAGCACTGGGCTGGGCATGGTGGCGTACGCCATTAAGCCCCACACTCAGGAAGTAGAGGCAGGTGGATATTTGTGAATTGGAGGCTAGCTTGGTCACAAAGAGAGTTCCAGGACAATCAGCACTACAAAGAGAAACCATTTCTTGAAGAAACAAACAAACAACAAAAAACAAAAACAAAAACAAAACAAAACAAAAAAACAAAAAAAACAAGAACCCCAACCAATCAAATAGATGTAAGTTCTCAGTTACTCTTTTAAAGCCACGCCCGCCTACCTGATGTCACGCTCCCTACCATGATGGTCATGGACTCTGAGTCTCTGAAACTATAAGCCTCTAATGAAACTCTTCCACTGAAATATAAAAGTAATTAAGACAATTCTGTAAGTAATTTGAAAAGCAAATGTCCCTACTAGAGGCTGAGAAAGTCTACACAGGTTCTCACACTCTAGTCAGTCACGTTTTCTTAAAATTCATCTAAATCCTTGGTTTTTCTTTCACAGGAAGAGTACATGACCATTAAGTGAGCATAAAATTCGTGGTATGGAATAACTGTAGGGTAAGCAGTCTAGCCACTTTGGCTCAGAGGAAATGCAAAGTGTAACCTGGTTAAGTGAAGAATCTCCTGACACCATCTGGTTGATCTCTCCTGAACACATTTGGTAACATTTCTAGTCTTTGAAATGCATTGGAAACTTAGGTAAAGAGAACGGTAAAGAAAGAGATTCTATGCTTCACTCCTTCTTTAAAAGGGGAACAAGAATACCCTTGGCAGGAAATAGAGAGGCAAAGATTAAAACAGAGACAGAAGGAACACCCATTCAGAGCCTGCCCCACATGTGGCCCATACATATACAGCCACCCAATTAGACAAGATGGATGAAGCAAAGAAGTGCAGGCAGACAGGAGCCGGATGTAGATCTCTCCTGAGAGACACAGCCAGAATACAGCAAATACAGAGGCGAATGCCAGCAGCAAACCACTGAACTGAGAACAGGACCCCCGTTGAAGGAATCAGAGAAAGGACTGGAAAAGAGCTTGAAGGGCTCGAGACCCCATATGAACAACAATGCCAAGCAACCAGAGCTTCCAGGGACTAAGCCACTACCTAAAGACTATACATGGACTGACCCTGGACTCTGACCCCTCATAGGTAGCAATGAATATCCTAGTAAGAGCACCAGTGGAAGGGAAGCCCTGGGTCCTGCTAAGACTGAACCTCCAGTGAACATGATTGTTGGGGGTAGGGTGGCAATGGGTGGAGGATGGGGAGGGGAACACCCATAAAGAAGGGGAGGGGGGGATGTTGGCCGGAAACTGGGAAGGGAATAACACTCGAAATGTAAATAAGAAATACTCAAGTTAATAAAAAAAAAAAAAAAAAAAGAGATTCTATTATATAACTTAAGTCAAAGAAGCCTTTCCTTATCATATTAGTAAAGTTTCTTAATTTTTCCTAATTAATTCCATGTATGTTGCCAAAAATGGGAAAAATTAGGGATATAAAATAATTTTTGTTACAATGTAGATGACAGCTGAGCTGCTGCTTTGGTCTGTGTATCTATTTAAAACATACAAATACAGGAATTTAAAGTCGAAGAAGGAATGCATAAGAAACTCCAACTTCTGTTTCTTCTTTTTGCTGTTCAACACTGTGTATGATTATAGTGTTAGTTGCATTTAAGTGCTTTGTTTTCCCCTGGGTTACAAACATCTAAGGGAGGAGGGACGGGAGGGGATGGAGAGAATTGAAAAGAATTCTCAAAAGGCATTGTGAAACACATCAGCTGAGCAGTGAGTTCGAAATGAATCTGAGGGAGACACACTTAATTTCCTTCCACATAGGCTTGAGGCTGAACAGAAAGACTTACTGGGCCTAACTGTATTTACCAGGAATGGCAAATTGTAACGAGTCCTTAGTGTAGGAGAAAGCAATCTAAGCCATTCGGTAGTAATTATCCCTTCGACTTGTGCAGCATGTTGCGGTCCATCATTCTACACCAGCAACATAATTCAGCCACACAAATATTGGAGGAATACTCACTCAGTTCCCAGCATGGTGCGTATTTACAGAACATAAGATTCAAAGAACTCACAGCCCCTCCTGTCAGTGGGTCACATTACATGAGGGGAAAGGGTAGAGCAGTAGGCAATTAATTCTGTTTGGGGTCTCATTTAAGTCGACCCAGAATTCTGTATTTCGAAGAGAATTCATTCTTTCAAACAGCAAATATGATTTGCATGACTACGCCATGACAGGCATTATAGTAGCCTATGAAAGGCCTGAATGATATGCAATTATAAATCAAGACGAACTGAATCATAAATAGAATTTCCTTGGACTGCGGCTCTTCCACTGACCAAGGAGATAAGAGATTGTTAAGGTTTTAGCAAACTAGCAGACAAAAGAAAAACATCCCAGATGGAGAGGAAGTTACAGTTTTCTTCTTGGAAGCAGAACCCAAATTATTGGTCCGTAAGGGAAAGGAGCACAGATACAGACACAGAGCATGTTGTGTGCATTATTAGCTTATAAGTACGGATCTAATGACCTCTCAGAAAGAGTAAGGATTAGCACTTCCAAAAGTTCCCACAGTTCAAAGAACTACACGTCTGAGGTCACAGTGATGATAAAGTTGATTAGTTCCTTTCAGGTTTGCAGGAAGACATCCACCTCTTGTAAGGATCCTGCTGGTTTCCTAGCATTGTGGTGATCCGTGGCTGTAGCCACCACTTCCCGAGTTTGATTTCAATTGCTGTAGTGAACACCATGGACAAAGTAACCTGGGTAGGACAAAGTTTATTTCACCTTATAGGTTATATAGTCCATTATCAAGGGAAGCCATCAAGGGAAGCTATCAAGACAAGAATGTGGAGGCAGGAACCAAAGTGAGAACAATGCAACAACACTGCTTACTGGTTACTTTATAAAATAACATGGCTCACTGCGGCCTGGGCTTTCCTTACATCAATCAGTAATCAAGAAAATATCCCCACAGACATAGCCACAAACCAGTCTGATGGATTCAGTTCCTCAGCCAAGGTTCTGTCTTTCCAGGTGACTCGAGTTTGAATAAAGTTGGCAAAAACTAGCCAGTACAACTCTGATCCTGACCACTGGTTCGTCCTTGAGTATGTCTGTCTCCAAATCTCTTCCCAGGAGCACGGGGTCAGGCTGTCTTGAGGGCCCAGGCTCTACTGATATGAATAATGAATACACATTAATTTGACTATGCCTAAAACAAATATATATCCAAGTAAGGTCACATTCAGGTATGCACAGAGTTAGAATGTTAAGGTATAACTTTTGGGGGTATGACACACTTTAGTACCTATCATAGATAAAGCTGGAAATGAGTTTTTGATGCCTCAGAGAGCAAACATGGAATGCCAGAAGCTCTTGTCTTTATCTGAATATTTCAAACTCCAGATCCAACACCCAGGTTTATATTTCTTTGCGGATTCATTGAGGGAAGTCTGGATGTAGGTATGCTTACAGGAATGGGTAGATATGTGGAAGAAATAAATTTTAGTTACCCGAGAGAAAAGTGATAGATGGGAACATACAAAGAGGGAGAAAGTAGAAGTTGAGAAGCTAATAATTAAAAAAATTAAATTGTTCTTTCTCATATGAGGGTCTTAACATACATACACACATACATACACACACATATACACAGACACATACACAGAGAGAGAGAGAGAGACAGAGACAGAGACAGAGACAGAGACAGAGAGAAAGAGACAGAGAGAGACAGAGAGAGAATGTATGTGTGAGTGAGAGAGCAAGAAAGGGTACTATTAGGTGATGAGGGAAGATACAAAATACAAAAGAAAGGACAGATAAACTGTGGATGAGGATAAAAAGCAACAATTTTTCTAGTTTTAACTCTGTCACAGATTTTTGTTGCTGTGTGACTGGGGGACACATCATAAAAATATAATTGATAGTTCAAGTTAAAGTCCAAAGTGAAGTTCCCTGACTTCAGAATGGCTATTCTACCCATACAGAAATTCACTAAGGTGTATAGACTGACGCTGGGCCAGTACTTGACTGAGTGGCTTTGATAATATAACTGGTGATTCTTTTTAATTTAGGTTCTTTATGATAAAGTGGCTTTTATTTAACACCTTTTAAAAGTTACAAAGAGGAGCAATAGGTTCCAATGGTTAGAAGACCAGAAGGGCAAGGTTGAGAACTAAATGCCAGTTAAAAATTCAGAATCATAGCTGGCAAAAAAGCATTTTCAACATAGTCATAGTTGTAGAGAGCATGACCTTCTGACAGGCTGCTGATGTTGAGCAGATTCTAGAGCTCTCTGGATCTCGGAAATGAGCACTGAGCTAGAGACATGAATATTGATGCATGTATTCGTTCAGAAGTTATAACCACGAACAAAATACTTTAGGGAAAGAGACATGGACGAATGGGACAGGGATGTACTTTGGCAAGTTCCAGTTGCATGGGACAATAACAAAGAGTAAGTCTTCAAGGGAATCAGAATAGTGACCAGAAAGGAAAAATAAAATGGCCATGTGGCTCAGAGAAAGAAAATACTTCAAACACAGCTGTGGTTAACAGAGTGGAGGTGGGGCAGAAGAGGCACCCACTTGACATAGGGCATGATGTTTAATGTCTTACCATAGTGACACAGACAGTGGTTATTGTTGGAATATGAGGAGTCAATGGCAGAACAGGACATGGTTTAAAAAGTCACCATTCATTTGAGATATCAGACACAAAAATGAAAAGAAAAATGAACCTAAGATGGAGAGAGAAGGAGCCAAAGAAAATATCTTGAAGGAGAGATTATACTCCTTATGTTGGTGTAAGAGTGGGTGGTGTCAGGGTGGTTGTTTTTACAAAAGATCTGAAAGGAAAGCTCAAGACAAGTATGGAAGGAATAAGGCAAGCAAAACAATCATGGGTCTGCAGCTGAAGGGGTAATGACCCTTCCTAGGATGCGCTTGACTTCCATATTAGACACACACACACACACACACACACACACACACACACACACACACACACACACACACACACACACACACACACACACACACACACACAGACACACACAAACACACACACACACAAACTCTCTCTCTCTCTCTCTCTAACTTAAAGATGAATTCAGTATTAGTTCTGTGTGGTAGTTTGAATATGCTTGACATTATTAGGGTTGTGGCCTTGCGTGAGTACATGTGACTTATTCAAGGAAGTGTATCGCTGTGGAGGTGAGCTTTGAAATAAATCCTCCTCCTAAGCACACGGAGCTAGTCTTCTCCTAGTGGTCTTTAGATGAGGACACAACTCTCAGCTCTTCTTGCATGATGCTTGCCTGGACACTGCTATGCTCCCACCTTGATGATAATGGACTGAACCTCTGAACCTATAAACCAGCCCCAATTAAATGTTGTCCTTATAAGAGTTGCCTTGGTCATGGTGTCTGTTCACAGCAGTAAAATCCTAACTAAGATATTCTAGTAACTATTGTCAACATTTTTTGAGGAAAAAAAAAGTTTCCCTCATGGCTATTCTTACTATTCTTACTATTTATTTAATTTTGTACCACTTCAATCAATTTCTTTTTGTAAAAAAAAAATCAATGCTTGCAGTTTGGTTTGGAATAAAAATTTTGTATTTTATTCAAAGTCTTCTTCCCTAGGAGAATTCCAATTTTAGCTTACTGGCCTGGAGTATAGTTGTAGCTATGAATCTGATCTGCTTGCCTACTCCTTACACATTCTAATCTTTCCGGGAAAGGAAAGCAATAAATATAAAATAAAATAAAATAAAAGTCTGTAAAATAAAAGAGATTATTGCATTTGCATTAAAGTTGTTAATTCTTAACTTCATAGCTTATATTCTGCAGGCTTGGGAAAGGCATGAAAAAAATATAAGAACCTAGAAATGGGAGCCCAAACCCTAAATAATGTCTCTAGTTAATGTCAGTTGCATCAGAACAAGGGATTCATTACTTCCTCCAGTTGATCCTTGACTGATGGCCTCTTGACATTATCCTGGGTTGTCTACATACTTTTCTGCAGTGTATTGAAGACCGCAGAGGCTTCACCCACAATCCTTCACTTTTATTCCCTCGTGATCCATGAGCTGTGGTAGATAATGTTGAGTTGGCTTCAAGGACTATAGGAAATCCTAGGGGAGTATTATGTGCTCTCACTCTTCTCATGCCCACTCTGTTTCTCCCTGCTATCCATCCCCTCTCTTCAATAATGCAAGCCAGGTCAGGAAGCTTCACAACTCACAGATAATTAAAGAGTTGGTTGATTATGATAGACATCTAGTAGTTTTCTGAGTAATACTTACAGAGTCCTGTGACTTTCTTCTCCCCCACCCCCGCCCTGATATGCTCACCCATAAGACATTTTTCAAACATGTGACCTTTTCTGGGTGGTCAAGGCCTACAACTGCTGATGGAAGTAACTGAACCACAGTGGACAGTCCTTTGAAATGATGCCACAGAGAAGGCAATGGCTAACGAACCTGGCAAAATCAAGAAGTCTACTTAGTTCTGTTTTGTCTAAAAGCTTTACACAAGGATATCAGTGAAGGAAGCTGAGGACAGAAGAAGATGTAGTATTGATATAATATCATAATGCAAGTAAGACAGGCAGCAAGTGATCTCCTGCTGCTAATGGGGAATCCACAAGATGTTAGTGGTGATGAATTAGCATAGGGTCAATCCACCCTACTACATGACACTTACCCGCTAAATATCAAGTCTACATGGCAGGCATGTTTCGACTATGGCCCAATTCTAGATACCAGATAGATACCAGAGCAATACAAGAGGACAGAGGAGCCAGGTCCTTGATAGGATGACAAGACTGCAATTGATTAGTCGAGCTAAGGGTTCCAGATGGTTCAGGAGGGAGGCATGATAAGAAAGGAGAAGGGACTTTTGATTGGCATATCAGATGATTTGAAGTAGGCACCTCGTCAAAGTTGTTAGGAAGAAACACAAAATGGATAGTGAAGACGTTATGGCAAAAAGGTTGGAGTGCCAGGTCAGTAATATTGGAAACAAATCAACTACAGATTATGGAAAAAGCTATAATTTCATGGGAGAAGACTGAAGAGATTCCTGTGCTAAAAATCACTCAGGGGTTCATTCATGAATGACACTAGGTTTTTTCCAATGTATATTTAATTTTTATGTGTATGTGTGAGTGCCTGCATGTATGGATATGTACCATGGACATCATGTACATCCCTGCTACCTCAAAGGCCAAAAGAGGATGTCCGACACCCTGGAACTGGAGTTACATGCAGTTTGAACTGTGGTGTGACCTCTGGAAAGCATATCCTGGTCCTGTGCAAAAGCACTAAGTATTCTGACCTGCAGAGCCATCTCTCTAGCACCAGTTAGAATTCTGAGTAACTTATAGAAGTCCCAACACCTTTGATGAATGGGGGTTGACAAGGAAGTTAGGGAGCTGGCGGCAAGTGGAGCAGGAGGTGCGGTGATAGATGGCAGGAGCCTCAAAGAATCAATTTCAACAAGAGAGTGAACGAGCATGGAGAGGCCAGTGGTAATCAGGAAGGACACATCCACACCTCTCCCCACTCTGAAGCAAGTGTCAGAATGAGGATATAAAGCTGGAGTGGCCAAGGGGCAGGATGCTCAGTAGACGTGCAGGCTTACTGTCCCTTGAGTCACGGAGTTGGTCCTAATGTTCTCTTGAACAATTTATGGCAGAAGGTCTCTGTATGGCCTGCTAGATACATAATGGATAAGAAAAGGAGATGGGCGAGCAGAGGCCAGAGGAGCGGGGCGTGGAAAGGGACGAATCTTTTCATTCTGGCACTATATAAATAAAAAATGAATTAAAAAGGCCAAAAATAAGGCGGCTAGTGATTGAGCCTCCATAGTCTCAAGAACATTCAAAGAAAATGGCTACTGAGGTGGCTTAGATGCCAAAGTGCTTATCTCCGAAGCATGAGGGCCTATGTTTGATCCTTATAATCCAAGTGTGAAAAAAATGAAATCGGCAACATGTGCCTGCAGTCTCAGTACCAGAAATTATAAAAGGAAGCTGGAGGATCATCAGGTTTCATTGACCCAAGCAGTCTAGTCTACTTGGCGAAATAGTCTGGAGATTACAGGTAGAGACAGGTGAATCCTTGAGTCTTACTGGCTGTCTGGCTGGCCTAGTCTCCTTGGTAGGTTTCAGGCTAGCAAGCAACCTTGTCTCAAAAATAGAAAAAGAAAGACAGATCCTAGCTTTGTTGTCTGTTCTTGATATAAATGCACACAAATGCATGCACACATATACATACAAAAACACACACCCATGCATGTACATATATACATACACATCTGCACACATACAACAGAGAGAGAGAGAGGGAGAGAGAGAGTGAGAGAGAGAAATATACTCACACATAAATAAAGAGAATACTGAAATAATGTACGAGATGAGACCACAAATGGCCAGATCTGGCTTTCTGTAGCCTCCGTGATGCACGTGGATGTGAATAGCTTCCTTGCTCACAGAGTTCTGGCACTTCCGTGAGCCTATGTACATTCGTGTCTGAGAATCTGTGCTTCTCCAGTTCCTGAAATGGCAGTGTTCCTAGAGTTTGCACTAACTCATATATACATGGATTATTTCTTTTGATCTGATCATTTAATAAATAATGCTGTGTACATACATTGTGACAAACCATTTGCACATGAATGGAAGTGATTACTTCTAAATTCATGGTTCCTAAAGTCTATTTGAGAAGACTCAAATAAATGGGGGGAAAAAAAGCTAATAAGTGTAGACAGATAAGAAAGTAAGATTCCATCATAGAAAATTAAAGAGATATACCTACGGGGACACCTCGAAAATATAAATACTGAACATTGCAAGAACCAGATGTTTCTGGCTGTTTAAGGATTGGAGACTGAGCAATCTCAGCAGAGTGGAGAAAGAGAAATGGAGAACTGAGGGGAGGCTACATGCGGAAGGATGGTAGTGGGGAATAGATGATGCAGGAGGAAGTTAGGAGGACTGAGAATTTATGCTCTTGGTGCTCCAGTCTCCTGTCGCTATTTAAAATACACTACCAGTCACTGCATCCCTTGGTGACCCATGCTTAATGGTTGTTTCTGCCAGGATGAATATTTGTAGCCATACCTCTTCCCATTCTCATGTTCCTCACTGATTATATAGCATCACCCAAGACCAGGAACTCAGCTGAGGGTGCAGTAAAATCTGATGCTCACGCTGCATGCTCATCCTGAAGCTCAAACTACACAGAAGGTAAATTGCAGGTATCCGGCGCCATTATTCAATTTGTCATGTCACATTCTAATGAGATGATCAAATTTTATGGACAGTTACCTCTCTAATTTCTAAGTCCACCCCTCTTTTTTTTATTCTTCAGACTGTGATCTTCTGTACTTAAAGCAGTCCCCTGCCATCATTAGGCAATAATATCCCCCCAGGTCTCCCATCACCAGATATTGGCACACAAGGAATACATTTTTCTGTTTCCCACCCTTGCTTCTCTTCATTTTCCCGGCAACATTGCAGAATGGCGAAGTTCTGTGACTCTGGAGTCAAATTATCTGAGTTCAAATATCTGGTTCAAAACTTAAATAAGTGACCTTGAGAGGCTATTACACTAGCCATGCTTCATTTTTCTCATCTTTAAGGTGAAGAGAATAAAAGCAACTGCCAGTCGGAATAATTTTAGGTCTGAATAAGCTGATTCAGGCCAAGTATTTATCGTCTGTTACAAGTGTACAGTAATTTTCTATTTGTTTCATTAGTACTAGTATCATGACTACCATTACTGTCACCACCACTATTCCTACAACTCCCACCCCCATCAACAATAACATCATCATGACTTTGACTACCATCAATGACTATTACCACAGTCACCATCACGAAACTGCCACCAATAACATCACCATAACAATGACCATCACCAATCACTACCACCATCCATCATTACTACAATCATCATGGCCAGAACCAACAGCAGCATCTCTACCAATCTATCACTTCCACAAATCACCACTATGGCCGACATCAGTCATTACTACCATCTCCCTCATCACACCAGCTCTGTTACAATTACCACCATCAGCGTCATCACCATTGACACACCGCCAGCAGCAGCAACATGCTGCTGCTACTCTCACACTGGGATCATCACTGTCTGTCTCCATGTTTCATAGTACCTATCATGATACGTAAATAAATACAGTTTTTACTCCCTGGGTTCTTTGATCTCATGTTCTCAGTGACTTAATCTCTATCGTACCTTCAAGGTATCTAGATACCTACTTCCTATGCTTATATTTGAAACTCTCTGCTCAATGTTATTAATGCTAATTTTTTAAAGTTAACGGCAGCAGAAAAGTTTCCTTTTAGCCTCTTGTCTAGGACACCACCACCAGTACGTGCAACTCTGTCTTTTTCTGTTTCTCTTTTACACACACTTATGTAAACATCTGAAGTTCAAGGATCTATCGTCTTCTTGATTGTTTTATTACCAATGACTCAGTGCACAGACAGCACTCCAGTCCTCACTACATCTTAGAGTAAACCATTGTGTTTTGGGGGCTCACATTTTTAGTTAACAATAGTGGTTTCCAGGAGGTTGTAGGACTCATATACATCTTTAAAAGTTAATGAGCAGTTAAACTGTGACGGTTTGCTCTTGGTTACAATGACTGTGAACAAACTGGATTCCTTTAAGGCCAGCATGGTCATGAGGGAACACTAGCGTCCCAGTTTTCTGAACAGACACTGCCATGAGATACATTAAGTGCCCATCCCAAGTACTTACAAGCAAACACTGTCTAGGCTGAGCTTCCCTGCTCTCCTGATGGAGGATACACCATATAGGAATGCTCAAGAAAGTTCCTGCTTTAGTCTGGAGACTTGTTTCTATAGATCTAGACTCCAGAGAGCCTATAGCCTATAGGTCCCCGCCTCTTGTACAAGCTCTCCTTTCCCATAAGCTTCTTGGAGCACCTCACAGAGCTAGTATGAGGAAGGGAGGATATCATGCACTTCATCAAACTTCCATGGAGAGAATTTGGAGCAGTATCCATGCTATTTAACTTTCAGGGGGAAATTTAGTAACTAGTATTAACTCTAGATCTAAATACAAGGCTGAATTTTTAACTGATGACTCTTAGAGAAGCCTAGTGCTCAGATCATCCTTGGGTTGACATTTACCTTTTAAATATTCACGAGGGCAAGCATACAGGATATGAAAACTAATCTACATGCCTGGAGTACTGAGGGAAAAGTCTGAGTTTCTAGCATATACTTATGGGCAGCATTCCTCTCGAACAGAATTTCTCAGCCTACAGATGGATAACCTATGGAGAGTATTTCATTCCATAACTTTCTCCAACTCCCAAACCATCCAGGCATCTGAGCCCCACACACTCAAACTGGATCTCCAGTACTTAGACCATACTCTAAATGTTAAAGAGGCAAAAACCCCAGAGGTCCCATGATACTTTTTCTTCTCACAATTACATTCAGAGCAAATGAATTTACTTGCTGATTCAGTGTTAATGGGAGAGGTAGACTTCAAGTACTCAGGCCAGTAGGCCATGTGTATAAAGTTTGGCTAAAATAAAAATCATCTATACCAGAGACTTACTTCTAAGGAAAACCTGAATATTCCACAAAGACTGGATGGGTACTTTAGTTCAATGGTGGCAAAAGGGACTCACAATTTTGGTAGACATACTCAAAGTAAGGAATTCACCATGAGCTTCATTTCTGGTACTAACAGAGGGTGGATTGTGTCTCAATAGCAGAGACCCTTGAAAATCAATCTGATTTCACTCTCAGGTCAGATCTGAGGTGAGGGCTTAGACTGGGACTGAGGTTGGCATGGGTCTCCCACTCCTGTGGATAAATTGCTGAGACATGTTTGTCTGTTTACTGCACACAAGCTCTTACTACTCACTCTGTAGCTCTCCTTGGCCTGGAACTCTCTATGTAGACCAGGTTGGCTTAGAACCCTCGATGTAGACCAGGTTGGCTTAGAACCCTCCATGTAGACTAGGCTGGCTTAGAACCCTCTATGTAGACTAGGCTGGCCTGAAACTCACAGAGAGTCTTCTCACCTCTGACACCCAAGTGCTAGGATTAAAAGTGTGAACTACTGTGCACAGTCCTGGTGAAACTTTTTACATCTCAGGCTCTTTGGTCTTCAAGTGAAGGATATAATAGTAACTCCTTTTCTGAGCTAATTTGGGGATTCGCTGATGACAGTTATATATACATGTGCATGTACATATGTCCCTAGGAATATATGAACTTGCATATGCATGAATGGGTGGATATAAATATTTATGAAGGTACATATACAAATATATACACATTTAGCTAGATAATATAGAATATTGCATTTTATCCAAATGGTAATCTAATTTTCAAATTTAATTTAAGCTAATCTGTTTTGTCCTTTGGTTTTAATGAGATTTTTTTTCCTTTTGTAATTATGGGGTAATTTTCTGTTGCTCATAGGGTGAACCATATATTTATGACAGGATTAAAATACATTTTCAATGACAGCTTAGCACCTAGTTCTGATAATATTACGGTTGTATTTTGAGTAGTTGTTTATAAATAAAATTCTTCTCAAATGTGTTAGACCACAAGTGTCCACACAGTTTCCATAGATATCTATCCTTGAATTTTTTTAATTGTAGAATTGGGAAACAGCAGGGCACTCAATTATAGCTTTGAGCACTCAATTGAGGTATATCATAGAATGTCGCATTCTACCTCTACCATTGCTACCAATAGCTGACATCAGACACCCAGTGGGCTCCAGTGTATGTAATCATTTCTTTCCTCAACACATATCTTCTTGCTTTGTGCTCAATATTGTTTTCAACACAGAGGACTATAAGAACAAAGCAGCTACCCAAACATCTCTGCCCTCATGGGCATTCAGTGTGCAGATTGGCATGTTTTGGGGGTGTTTAGAGGGGTGGAGGTCTTTTGTGTCACTTTGACCACTTTGTGCTTTGGGGTTCAGATCAGAGCCCTGTCTGTGTTTTGTAAGTCACCACTGAAAAGTTTACTGAGGTATATAAAAGTTCACCAGACACACATGTGCACGTGTGTCTTGGAAACTATGACATTGTAAATTGTCCCCTGGAATGCTGCTGGTGATTGATTTCAAGCTGTTGCATTTGAGCAATTAGAATCATCATGATATATGTCAACGATAAAGGGCTCCCCTCTAAAACACATAAAAAACTTCCACAACTCCAACATAGGTATATACTCAATAGCTCTGGGCAAAGGATTTCAATAGACAATTCACAAAATAATGATCTATAAAGGGCTCCGTGTCACCAACAGGTAAATATATTATTATCCACAAACATGGCTGAAATTTAGAAAGACTAATGATATTAAGTGCTGATGAGAGCAGCTAGAACAGAATACTGTTCTAGTTCAAATTGATACAAAAAGCTTTGGACAGCTGTTAAGAATGGTTCATTGTGGACTTCATATTAGTCCTTGCATTGTAGATTCTCTAAACACATATTCTGCAAAATACAATTTATACAGATTTTTGTAGCTGTTGTGTTTGTTTTCTTCCTAAACTGGAAGTAACACAGATGTACACATGTCAAATGGATATCTGAACTAGGACATAGTCTTCCTAAAATAATAGTGATAATGTATAGAACACAGAGAAACTCATAGATACTATGTTGAGCCAAATATGTCAGATATTAGAGGAAAAATTCATAGCCTGTGGTTTCATTTATCTGGAATACAAACACAGTTAAAGATGACCTATGCACACAGAGCAAATTAGTAAGACTTCGAGGAGCTGAGTTGAAGAAGACAAGAGAACTGTTCCTAAGCACAGGCGACTCTCTCTTCAACCAACACTAGTAAAACAAGATTCTTACCAAGCTGTTCAACCATAATGTGTTTATTTTTCTACATATATTATATGTTAGCATATATTTTATTTTAAAGTGGTTATAATTTTATCATCTTTCATCTGTTGGTTATTCCTCTTTTTCCCCAAATATTTCTCATGAAATCATAACTCCATTAAACAAGTTGGGGGAGCTTTTGCAAAGAGAAACTCTTACTTTTCTTGCCTTTAAGTCTTTATGGATCAAATCAAGAATAGAATGAGAAAATGTGTTCCATATACGCGACACCATAGTATAGAGCTTGGTATGTGCTATAGATGGTAAGTGCTTGGTGGAAGGATAAAGGGCTGAGGGAACTTTTCTAAATCACTTAATTTTGCTTAGCCTCTATATTACTTGGTAATTTACTGGAGCCTGGAAATTATAACTCACTGAAGTGGTTTTGCAATGAGCTTCGTCTCTGCATGACTCTCTTCACATGCTGAGTGGTTGGACTTCTCTGAGTTGCTGAAGAAGTCAGTGGCCCAGAAAGAGACACTTCATTATTTTAAACATATGAAAACTTGTTTCATTCTTCAGGGGATTATTCATTACTGCTTTACTAATTACTCTGGAACTCCGATTTTTCTTTTTCTTTTTTTTTCTTTTTTTAGAAAAGCGTAGGCAGTTGTTTGAGTAAATTCTTATTTGAGTAATTAGTTGGATCAAAATAATTGCGTAAATCAAGAATCCTTTAATAGACATCATTTAGGTGTCAGTTGGATCTGCTTTTGCCAATGCATAACAAGCTCATTGTGTGATTAGTAACTAACCTGTCATTCTTGAAGGGATCACTTTTAGAACAATAGAAATTCTCATTTGAACCTCTAACAGAACCCATTCTACTCCCTTCTAAGAAACTAGAAACTCATTTTTCATATGTCTTTAAACTTGAGGTTATTGACAAAAATTTAAACAAGAGTCAAGGTACAGAGAAAGTGTATGTATCTTAAAATTAGAAAACACTGTTGAGAAAGACATAGGTTCGTTCCTATCAGTACTGAGGTGGGGAGCCCCCTCGTAGGAGAGCACTTCCACACAGATCCCTGCCAAGCCTACCTTTTCTCAAGATGAGCACCTTCAGAGCCAAGCTTCCTTTTACCCCTCCCCCCCCTCCTTCATTAAACAGTTAGTGACTCCTGATGCTGGCCTTTTTCTAATCCAGGAGAGTTCTGAGGCACATTCTCCTTATTATAATGTGGGTTCTCACAGATGATCTCTTTGAGCTGGGCTTGGTGGTCCATGCCTTTAATCCCAGCATTCCGGAGGCAGAGGCAGGCAGATCTCTGAGTTCAGGGCCAGTCTGGATTACAATAGTGAGTTACTGATCTGTTTGAGTTGATGGCCTCAGTGTTTGAAGGAAGTAGCTATTGAAAGATGACTCAAGGAAGCATGAATGAGTTAATGCTTATGAAATTCACAGCCATTTACTGATAGGACATTTTCTGTTTCGTAACCTGCAATTTTTTCCATTGATAAACTGCTTGTGCTAGATCTCAGCAATTCTTTTACTATATTTCCCTTTGGGGCTCCCTGGTCATCCCTTAGAAAGTTGTTCTAGAACAAGCCCAGTTAGGAATTTTTTTTTTGCTTAGCCTCAGCTGCTGGATAGGAAGAGAAACTGTACCCAAGAACCCTGAACAGTCTGTGTGAGGCTGAACACCCATTAGCCACCACAAGGCAGGACTCCACACAGGAGTGACCACAGTTTCTTAGGGACACATGTGACTCTTGGTGGTGGTAACAGTCCTGACACTGGGACACATGTCCAAACTGGGGACAACTTTAACTGGCTGAACTAGAAAGGGTTGTGTATAATACCAGGTTTTATATTAAACAAAAATAAATTTTCTCTAACGCGAGTTTTCAGACAGGTTGTCCTAATATATTAACTTCTGTCTGTGTTTTGAATAGTCAATTTCACGGTGAAATGAGTTCTTAATAATATATTTACCACCTGGGAGAAATCTCCCAGCCATCTGGAAAGGAGAGGGGATTTAGTGCCTCCAAACAGAGATTGGATTTTTTTTTGCAGTTATTTATTTATTTCTACGTCAGGTAAGAAGTGGGAAGTGAGACTTTGTCCCGACACTGCTGCTGCAGGGGGTGGGTGTAGACTGCACAGGGCTGTGAGCATGCTACGTCTGCCTCTCTGGGAAGTCTGCATTTGCGATCCACGTCAGGCACACAGCCTTTCAGCATGCCAAGGAGTCTCAAGTATTGTCCAGTGCGATGATTCTTATGGATGGGAAATGCAAGAACAACAAAGCTCTGAGTGCAGTTTTGTTTGTGTTTTGAATTGTTACGGGAATACCGGAAGGGAAAAGGCAGAGAGGGACCCCACATGGAAAATGGCAGGTTCAAGTCCTGGCTCTGTCACGGGTTGCTTGTAAAAGGTATTTGCTCCCAAGCCTGGAGACTTAGGTTCAATCTCTGGGATGAACGTAGTAGAAAGGAGACAACTCTTTCTGAGTTTAAATTCTTGAGGAAAGGTATAAAATATACTAGATCTTTGGGGAAGAAATGTCTAATCCACTAGTAGTCTACCGCTGCCGGACCTCTAAGAACACTGGAAACACAGTGGACAGACAGTCAACATGTCTGAAACTGTCAGTAAGAGAAATCAGTATGAGTCAAAACAATAAGAACAGGATACTAGAATAATATTTGTAAGGGTGTACACTTTTAGTCTAAGAAATTGGCAGATACTAGAGTGTTTTGCAGAGAAGAACAATACAATTTCACTTATATAGACGGGTAGTAAGGCTTGTGTTGGGAATAAATCTAACAGATGTGAGCATATGTGGACATGAAGGAAAAAGTGAGTTAAAAAGCAGGATAGCCATGCAACAGCAGACAACAGCCAAGTCCAGGGAGGCAGCAGCAAAACTCTTAAGAAGTGGACATTTCCCAAGGCTGCCCAAGGAAACTGCACAAGGAAACTGGAAGTGAGAGGGGAAAACGAGCAAAGATTGCTTTGGGGTACTGAGCCCATCAACCGGAAGAGTAGACTGTAACCAGTTAAGAGGCAAAGGCTGTGTGAGAAAGAGTTATGTTTGGAGGAACTACACCTGCTGTCGGGGTGACGTCAGGGTGAAGGCAAAGAAACAAACAATTGTATACGTGCCCTGATTTGTCTCAGGTGTTCATTTGAAAGCACCAATGCATTGGGACCGTTCTGTAATTAAAGAAGAAAACTAAGACGAAAATGAAGCCTAAGAAATGACCGTTGGATTGGAATCTTCGAGTCTAACAGAAACCCCGAGAACATGAAAATGTGTAGCAAGACAAGAGAGACCATTGTTTTGCAGAGGGCTTTGCTTATTTGATTTTGAATTTGTTCCCTTGCAAGAAGATGACAAAAAGGCATTTTTTTTTATAAAAAAGGCTTATATATTGATGAAGTTGGCCAGGAAGAGAAGATGGAAAGGGACATTGAAGGAGGAATACAGGAATGAGGCTGATGTCCTGCGAGGGGTGGGGGGGAGTGTATGAGGAGCCTTGCATTCCCATGAGGTAGGGTTTCAGTGTCCGGGCCAAATCAGAACAGCAGATGCTAGGTGTTGAGTCCGAGAAAGTCCCCGCTAAGTGCTCTCAGTTGCTTCTGAAGGAGAAAGTGAATGCAACAGACAAAGCTGAGGATGCCAGAAGGTGACAGTCACGAAAGAGGGGACAGAAGCCTGCAGAAGAGCCACCCTGGGAAGCAGGCAGGGGAAGGAACTAATAGAAAAGGTGATTGTCTGGCCGCACGAGGCCCATGTGAGAATTTGATAATTACTTTAAAGCGAGACCACTCAATTTATGGTCAGTTAAATAGATTAAGGACACAGTTCTGAGACACTTTATAGGTCCTCAGTTCGTCTCAGCTCTGGAGACATGAAGATGACTAGGAGGTGTTCACTACGCTTACAGAACACACAGTCCTAGGAAGAGGCTGAAATATGAAACCAATTACTGTAATAAATTGTAATAATTCTATAATCACGTTATCCTTATTGTTTTGGGAAGTACTGCCAAGGGCTGTTGCCAAATATAGTGACCCCGCAAGGGAGTGCATTTCACATCAGCAGCGGAGTGCCTTCTTCAGTAATAGGAACTGTGCGCAGTCCAGATGTATTTATGAAGGGAGCTGTCTAGACGAGGCATTAATGGCAGGCCACTCTTGCTTAGCTATTTTTAAATTAGCAGGAACTAAAAATCACTTTAGCAGATTTTAAAAGCCAGATATCCAGGTCCTATCCAGAGCAGTCAATCATAATTTTTTTAAACATCCCTTTTGTTTCCAAGGTATAGCCAAGGATGAGCATTACTGATGTTGGCTGACAGTCTTTTTTTTTTTAAATCAGAACAAAAAGAGATGTGGGCAATGCTGTCACATATGGAGTAAGAGAGATCAGTTGAAAGGCCTGGAGGAAAAGCCACCCCAACTTGACAAGCCCCATGTATCAGACAGGGTTACTATTGCTGTGATGAAACACCACGACCAAAACAAGTTAGAGAGGAGATGGTTCATTCAGTTTACACATCACGGCTCATCATCAAAGAAGGCAGGACAAGAACTCAAGCAGGGTAGGAACCTGGAGGTAGGAACTGAAATAGGTGGCATGGATGGGTGCTGCTTCCTGGCTTGTTCCTCATGGCTTGCTCAGCCTACTCTCTCATAGAACTGTACCACCAGCCCAAGAATGGTACCACCCACAATGGGATGAATCTTCCCCCATCAATCACTAATTATGAAAATGCCCTACAGGCTTGCCTACAGTCTGATCTTAGGGAGAGTTTTCAAATGAAGCTTCTATCTGTCTGCTGAGTCTAGCTTGTGTCAAATTGACATAAAATGAGATAGCGCAAGCAATGTTTAGGAGTCATGGGGGCGGTGTGAGGGTGGATACGGAGGAGGAGCAAAGGACCCAGTGATATAAGAACAGGTGCCATAGGTCCATCCCTGTGTTCTCTTGGGATAGTGGTTTCATCCCTGGGAGCTCTGTGTTTTTCATCTGCTTATGCAGCAGAAGATGGCCTTGTCGGGCATCAATGGGAGGAGAGGCCCTCCGTCTTGTCAAGGCTTGATGCTCCAGTGTAGGGAAAAGTCAGGGCAGGGAGGTGGGAGGGAGTGGGTGGGTGGGTGGGTGAGGGAGCACCCTCATAGAAGCAGGGGTGTGGTTGGGGTGAGATAGCAAGTTTCTGGAAGGGAAACCAGGAAATGGGATAACATCTAAAATGTAAATTAAAAATGTATTAAAGATATTAAATATATATATTTTAAAAAGAACAGGTGCAAATCAGAAATCTAGAAGAGGGTTTCATAGAGCAAGGTCTGGCAACCAAGATAAATTAGAGTGTCCAGAGATGCTGATTGACCTTAGCCATGAGTCACACTGGAAGGGGTAGGTTTCCTAATTGATCCTACGGTATTGATGGATTCACCTTCAAAGATGGCTGGGAAAACCTTTAGTTACATAAAACTGTGTTAACTGAAGTTGGAGAGCATGGATACCCAGAACCTGAGAAGGTCTCATCTGGGGCAAGGTGTGGGAAAGGCATGGGATGGCTCACTGGGTGGTTTTAGAACCCAAGTGGTAAGCAGACAAGGAAACCATTCATAACGTTTTGTGTATCCTTTCACTTGATAAAGTAGGCACATGCTTGTTCATGAAAAGCCACTGTCACTTGATAATGGAACATTAGGGTCAGAATGGGATGCTATTCAAATATTTTCAGCTGAGGTCGGTTTTGCTGTGTGTCTCAGCTTGGCCAAGCTCCACTACTTTATGAGATCTAGCGCAATTTGCAAGCTGTGGTTTCTGCTTCATGTATCGAGCCAAAGAGCTCTCACCTTCCTGAGAAGAAGAGATAGTTGACTCATGAACAAAATATGAGTGACCACAGCCCTTCAAGGGAACATGGATTCAGATGGCCACAATAAAAATGTTCTAATGTAAAAACTCTTTCATGAAGTTATAGTTACAGGGGGAGAGGAAGGAAAATAATAAATCAAGGCACTTTTCAAATACATTGGTAGAAAAATCAGGTAATTGAGTTACAGCAAACCGATCTCAGGAAATGCTTGATGACATTTCTAACTTTGGGGTAGAAGCCTGTGACTGCATCTTTGTCGGTTAGTTGTTTGTTGTTGTTGTTGTTGTTTTGTTTTTGTTTTTTTGCTTTTTATTTTTGTTTTTTGTTTTTTGTTTTTTGTTTTTTTGTTTTTTTTGTCTACCTGATACCATGTTAAATATATCTGAGAAGAGAAAATCTCAGTCAAGAAATTGCCTCCATCAGATTGTCTTGTGGGCATGTCTGTAGAGCATTTTTCTTTTTAATAATTGATATTGGAGGGCTAGCCCACTGTGGGCAGTGGCATTCCTAGGTAGATAGTCCTGGGTCTTATAAAACACTAGACTGAACTAGTTAGTCAGAGCTTTCCTCCATGAACTCTTCTTCAGCTCCTACCTTCAACCTTTAAGCCTTGAGTTCCTGCCCCAAATCCCCCTAGACCCTATAGTGAGATGTGGAAATGTAAGATAAAAACAAACCCTTTCCTCGAAGAGGTGTTTTGATTTTGTTGTTTGTTTGTTTTTGTTTTTGTTTGTCAGTGTTTTATTCTTAGCAATAAAAACCTAAAGGATACTAAAGGATTTTCTGTTATAGTCACCAGGCTGTTAAGCCAGACAGAGGTTGACAATAGATGGTTATGGAAGGGGTTAAAGACACCCCAAGATAAGTTATTTCTGCTTCTAAAACATTTCACTTCCTCACAATCTGCAAGTACTATACAGCCTGGCAGAAACACTATATGGAGTTGAAGACCAATGTGAACTACATCATGAAAGATATTGTCTCTGAAAGGAAAGAAACTAAGTAAGACGATGGAAAAGGGAGGAACTCGTGACCTTTGAGTAAGAACACCAAGAGGCTGTGGTCTAGCAGCTTCCCATGGAACGGTGTCCCCAAAGCTGCTGGATCCTGGAGATAAGCTTTACATATGCTATGTGTACAGCTTGTGTTCGAGCAGACAGAAGGACATTGACCTTTAAGATGCTGCTGTGGTAGTGGTGTACACCACTAGTCCCAGCACCCTGGAGGGAGTGGCAGGCAGATCCCTGAGTTCAAAGCCAGCCTGCTCTACGAAGTGAGTTCTAGGGCAGTCAAAGCTACACAAACTGTCTAAATAAAATAAAATAAAATAAAATAAAATAAAATAAAATAAAATAAAATAAAATGCTGTAGCAGAAGTGTTGATGGGTACTGCCAGCCACGAAATAGAAAATGCGGCATGTCTTTTAGGTGGATTCCATTTAAAAGCTATCATTTATGAATATCTCATATATAAAAATCACATGAATAAGAAAGCAAAAATGTGTTAAAATTCCATGTTTCTAATTCTAGCTTTTTTTTCCAAATTTACTTTGGATCTCACTAGCAAAGAAATGCAACATTACATACTGACATAGCCCCCTTTTTATTTTTCTCTGAGTTCATTTTCTTGTTTCTATCTTCCTTTCTCCTGAGTATAAATTGAATTCTTTTTTATTCCAAATACATTTATATATAAATAAACAAATATTTTTTTCTGTGATGTTGGATTATTAAAATGATCTCAATATGGGCTGGGGAGATGGCTCAGTGGTAAAGTGCTTGCTGTGCACACATGACAACGTGAGTTACATCCCAGGCATCATCTGGGACATTTCAATGACAGGGTCCAGTAAGGGGTGGACATGTAGAACCATTCTTACACATAGCACCTTGTGCACATATTAGCAAAAGCTACAGGGTGCATTTAAGAATTTAAGAACCGTTAAATTTTACAAATATTGTCAAATTGCTAAGTAAAATGGTATTGTTTTCTTATTAGTGTACAGGAGACTAAGCAATTTGCAGAGCATATAATTATATTTTATGGTTTTGATTTGCATTTTCCTCATTACTAGTTTGGCTGAACATTTCCCCCCATCCTGGGCCGCTTCTCCCCTAGTCAGGCAGCCTAGTAGTCCCATAATCTTCGGAGGTCACCATATTGATGTCAAACCTAACGCAGACACTTAATCAGCTTAGCACACTAAATGCTATAACTCCTGAATTCAGGTGATCCTTCTGCCTCAGCCTCTGGAGTAGCGGGGATGATAGGTGTGCACTACCACACTCAGCTGTTTGTTTATTGGTTTGTTTGTTTGCTTTAAATTATGCTTTAGTTTTCCTTAATGGGCTGTCTGTTTCCCAAAGGCTTTAGTCTTGCTTTATTTCCTTGTCTTGCTCAATAAAGTTTTGAATTTCCCCCTTCACCCTTTCTCACATTTTGTTAGTTCTATGCATTGCAATACACATCTCTTCTTTCGATGAGGGACTTGTGCTTTGAAAGTAAGATAATATTTTTGGTAGAGCTCTTCTGTCCTTCCAGCAAACTAAAACTGTATTCTCCCTCGTGAGGCACTGTGTGTGAGTGTGTGAGTGTGAGTGTGTGTGTGTGTGTGTGTGTGTGTGTGTGTGTGTGTTTGCATGAAAAAATAACTTCCTACGTGACAATGCCATCTGGTTTTGGATCCTACAAAAGCAATAAAACCTGTTTTGTCCAGCTCTTTCATAGAACTCCACCTGCAGTTGTTTTTGTTGAGTGTGGTTGAGGGAGGAGTCCTGTCATCATTTATCAGTTTGTAAAAGCTCTGGAACATATCTTGGGAAACTGTCTCAGTGTGGTCTGATTCAGGGTCAGGATGCTCAGCCCCTGGCTCTGTTTTTCTCTTGGCCTTACACGATACCATCTGCACTGATGGAGTTCTGAGCACATCTCACTGTCAGCAACAGTGAGTCCGCCCATTTTACTCATCAAATTCATCTCAGTTATTTCTGATCCTTTATTTATGCTCCTCGAATTAATGCGTAGTGTCATGTAAAATTCTCCTGGTATTTTCTCTGGAGTTGTATTTGATAAAATTTATGGAATAATTTTATGTGCTTTGGCATATTTATGATGAGGAGGTATTTCTTTCCCGAGCATACTGTAGGCTTCCATTTATTTAGGTCTCATTTTGAGGTTTTTAATAAAGCTTTATAATTTTCGCTATAAATCTCTTATATATGTTTTGTACAGTTATTCCCACAGACCCTGTTTTTGTTGTCATTGCAAATCATGTTTCTTGTAATTAGTTTTTCATTTGTGTGCAGCTTCTGTTTCAAAGTTTAATTGATATTCGTATATTGATCATTTGTGTTCCTAAATTCCTAGATCAGTTATAATTAATGTTTGGCTCACCTGGATTTCCTGTATAGATAATCATTTCATTAGGCAGCTCATTGTTTTCTTTGATTCTCATTACCTGTATTTCCTCATTTGTGTGACTGCATTTGATCTGACCTTCAACGTATCCTTCTACCAAAGCAAGGAGCACAGGCAACCTTTCCCTGCTCCTGACTCTGTAGCAATGGCTTCTAATAGCTTAACTATTAAATATGATGCTCATTCTAGTTTTAAAGCAAATCCCCCGCTCTTGAAATGAACGCAAGCATTTATACGTCACTGTTTTCTCACAGTTCTATCATAAAGGCACCATGCTTTATTAAACGGTTGTTCTATCTTTTGAGATGAACTGTGGTGCTTTGCTTTTGCTTATCCTTCTCGGGATTGGCCAAACAAGCATTCTAAGACTGCGTAAACTGTTGCTCACGATGGCCAATGCAAGGAAACTATTACAGACAAAAAATAGATGGGTAAAATTGCACTTGCCTGCTAGAGTAATGTCGGTGATGACTTGCAGACCTCGATGGTCAGCACTTCTCAAGGAGTTGCCATCAGCCAGCTGCACGGCCATCAGCCAGCTGCACGGCCATCAGCAGGTGCTCCACAGATGTGCAGTGTCTTCAGCCCAGCTCTGTGGGGACTCAGTGTAAGCAGGCTACACACAGCTGACACCTGGGAAGCCTTACACTGAGTCTACTTATGCGAGTCCTTTCATTGAATTCAGTCTACTTAATTCATTTTGAAAATGAAATCAATTTTGTATTTCCACGATAAAAACAACTCAGCCACTTAGAAAAGTATTCCTGTGTTGTGGGCCTGGAGAGATGGCTCAGTGGTTAAAAGCACTGAGTTCTCTTCCAGAGATCCTGAGTCAATTCCAGGCTCCTACATGGCGGCTCACAACCATCTGTAATTCTAGCTCCAGGGGATCCACACTTCTGGTAGTCTAGGCGCACAAGTAGTGGTCAGAAATGCAAGGTAGTCATACATATAAAAATAATAACATACTTTTAAAATGTATGTACATAAACACACTCCTGGATTTTTAAAAAAATGTGTCTTTAAATTAATCTTCATTTGGGATGATCTAATTTCTGAATATGAGAATGACTTCAAATGCTCCTTTCTGGTTTCAGAAGCAAAACAATTCTAGCTCATAAAGCATTCTACGGGGCATTTTAGAACCTTATTCTCTCTAAAACATCCTCGTGTGCACGCCTGTGCTTGTGTGTTTGTATATGTGTTTGTGTACACGTGTGTGTATGTATGTGTTTGTGCATGCCAGTCTGCATGTGTGTATTTGTATGTGTCTATATGTGTGTGTTTGTGTATGTGTATATGTATGTTTGTGTGTATGTGTGTATGTGTGTGTGTGTATGTGTGAGTGTGTGAGTGTGTGCAGATGTACGTACCGCACCCGTGCAAGTGCACACTGCCCTGCTGTACTCATGACAGTCAGGGGACTTGTGCCAGTCTTTTCAAACCCTCACTTTTACATTCTCTAGAGAATGCATTATTTCTAGAACCTGTCTGTAAATGCTTCTGGGCCTAATACTAGTTATTAGATTTTTAAATTTCTGATAACATTTTGTTCTGAACATTACCTGTAACACTTGATTTTTTTTCATGCTTTGAACTGTTTTTGGTTACCTATTTTGTTTGCAAAGTTTCCAGCAATGGCCTTTGAATTCATAAAAACGATTCTGCTCAATCTGTTACTATCATAGCTGCAGTTGTCAATTTGGCACGCCTGGGAAGAGGGAACCTCAGTTAAAGAATTGCCTCCATCCGAGGGCCTCTGGACATATCTGTAGGGTAATTTTTGGGTTGTTAGTTTATGCAGAAAGGCCCAGCCTGCTGTGGGCTGTGCCATCTCTGGACAGGCAGGGCCTGGGCTTTGATCGAGAAGGCGGCCGAAGAGGATCTGGTGAGCAAGTCAGTCAGCAGCTTCCCTCCACGCTCTTCCCCTCAGTTTCTGCCTCTAGGATCCTGCTTTGATCCCCTGCCCTCCATTCCCCATGATGGCTATGACATGAAAGCCAAATAAACCCTTTCCTCCTCTAAGCTGCCTTTGGCCAGGATGCTTACTGCAGCGGCAGAAACCGAACTAGGACAATTATGTATCACTGTGGAATTTGGAGGTCTTATTAGTGGCTTCCTCCTTGTCCTGTTCCTTCTCCTCATCTCCCTTCTCTTCTCTTCTTCCCCTTCTCTCTCTTCCTCCTCCTCTCTTCCTTCCTTTCTCTCTCTCTTTCCTCTTCCTCCCCTTCCTCCTCTCCTTCTTCCTCCTCGTTCTCCTCTTCCTCCTCTTCTTTCCTTTCTTCTTCCTCTTCCTCCTCCTTTTTTCCTCTTCTTCTTCATCATCTTGAGACCTCAGTTCTCAGTCATTCTAGGAAACATTCAATGCTCTCAGTCCTCCTAAATTTCATTGGCTTTCTATTTTAGGAGTTCTTATTTTATATATACAAATAATATATAATATTTATATATAATATATATGTATTTGGGGGTTTACTTCATTGTATTCTCATACTAGTAGGTTCTAAAGTAAATGATTTTTAAATCAGTTCATATTTATTAAACAGTGCATTATTTAGCTGAACTGGAGCTATTTAGTACTTGTATTTGATATTCCATTTATATTTTATATTCATTTTTAAACCCTTACAATTTTTACTTGTATTATACGTAAGTGAACTTTGAACCATATGAACAAAATCTGAAATACAAATATTATAAAATAAAAATAAGAAAATATTAAAATCACTTTTAACTGGAAAAACAAAACAGATTCTCGTCAAATTAAATGATTTCTCATCCTATAAAGTACATTTAGTGCATGGCATACACTGAATATTTTAGTTTATCAGCCCAGCCTCACAGCACAGCACAGCCAGTACAGCACAGCACAGCACAGCACAGTACAGCACAGCACAGCACAGCACAGCACAGCACAGCACAGCACAGCACAGCACAGCACAGCACAGCACAGCACAGCCCTGCACAGCACAGCACAGTACAGCCCAGCACAGCAGCCCAGCACAGCACAGCACAGCACAGCACAGTCCAGCACAGCACAGCACAGCACAGCACAGCACAGCCCAGTACAGCACAGCCCAGCACAGCCCCAGCACAGCCCAGCACACAGCAGCACAGCACAGCACAGCCCAGCAGCCAGCACAGCACAGCACAGCACAGCCCAGCACAGCACAGCACAGCACAGCACAGCACAGCACAGCACAGCACAGCACAGCACAGCACAGCACAGCACAGTCCAGCACAGCACAGCACAGCACAGCACACAGCAGCACAGCACAGCACAGCAGCCCAGCACAGCCCAGCACAGCACAGCACAGCACAGCACAGCACAGCACAGCACAGCACAGCACACAGCACAGCACAGCACAGCACAGCACAGCACAGCACAGCACAGCACAGCACAGCACAGCACAGCACAGCACAGCACAGCACAGCACAGCACAGCCCAGCACAGCCCAGCACAGCCCAGCACAGCACAGCACAGCACAGCACAGCACAGCACAGCACAGCACAGCACAGCACAGCACAGCCCAGCACAACACAGCACAGCACAGCACACTGCCACAAGACCTCTGGGAACTGTGGCCAATGCTACTGTCCAGCCCACAGAAGACAGGCAGCCTGTCCTTCACCTGAGGAAAATCAAAATTCAAAATTTCAGGAATAGTTTTCATTGTCTATATGCCATTTCTGTACCACCAGAATATAAGTTGTATCCTAATTTCAAAATTCTCTCTCTCTCTCTCTCTGTGTGTGTGTGTGTGTGTGTGTGTGTGAATGTCCCATATTTCATAGCTACAGAGTGACTTTGAGGCTACCCTGGTCTATATAAGATCTTATTCACAAAACAAATGAACAAGCAATCCCTTCGCAATCCAAGCAACAGCAAGTACAATATAGTGTCTATTTTTGGTAGGCACAGTATCCAAGGGGTAGATAAGTAAAAGAACAGGACCTGGCTGAAGCTGAGGCCATGGAAGCATCAGTATGAAAGCTGGATAAGGTCAGTGTTTAAGGCTCAATGTCAAAAGCCCAGTCATTGAGGCACAGGGCAATCAATAATAAGATAAAAGATGAATGTGGTAAGGAAGGGAAATGGTAGGGAACCAGAGGGGAACAGCCATGGACTGAGCAATTAAACAAAAAAGAAAAGAGAGAGAGAGAGAGAGAGAGAGAGAGAGAGAGAGAGAGAGAGGGAGGGAGGGAGGAAGGAGGGAGGGAGAAGGAGAGGAGGAATGGAAGGAAGAAAGAGAGAAAGAGAGAAAAAGACAGAGAGAAAGAAAGAAAGAAAGAAAGAAAGAAAGAAAGAAAGAAAGAAAGAACTTAGTGCTGAATTCAGTGATGGCAAAGGCTTCTGCTTCTGTGACTGTAGTATTAATATTAAGCCTTCATTTTGTTACAGGACTATGGCTTATGTTTTTCAATAAAATAGAAATAATAATATTTATAATATCAAGTTACCATGAAAATCAAATAATGAAGTATTTATGTTGGTCTCAGTAGCAAACTCAATGAATCAGTTACTATGGATCGAAATCCCCTTAATTAGAATAATTATGATAAGAATAGACCCACACTTTGGAAGTCCCTTACTTGCTTCTTGTGTAGCAACTGTTTTCTCTGTTTGGTGGAGGTGATCTCAAAGGGACCATTACACACAATCAGTTTTAGGATTACTTCAACGCCTTTGCTTATAACTCAATTTAATTTCCACCGAACATTTTCCTTGTTAGGCACAATGATAGATAGAGCTTCAGATCTATCTTCAAAAAGTTTGGAACTTAAGGACCAAGACAGAGACACGGACATAAAGCAAGTGCTATAACCGTAATGCAGGTGTTAACACCAGTAAGCCTACAGCTTCACTAGCATCCAGAAGGCTGATCCCTGACTCAATCTGGGAGGATCAGAGGATACTTGAAAAAGTTGATGGCTACCCCGTTTCTAATAGAGACATAACTTTGTTTGTATAGTAGGATGCCAAGAGATAAGCAGTGAAGGCCAACTAGACTGAAGGCTTAGTGAAGACCTGTATTTGTTAGAGTTTATTATGTGGGGACCACAGAAAGTTCAGAGTTGGCTAGAACATAAAGTATGACTTTATGTGTATAGGCGGGAGCTTGAAAGAAAGGTCAGCCCAACTGACTTATGTATTCTGTCAATAAGTTTTATTTATTTCCTGTGGAAGGTAGAGAGCATGGGTGGATTCTAAAAAAGATAATAGACAGATAATGATTGAACTTACATTTTAAAAATCTTTGCCAGAATCTTAGAATAGAATATCAGCTTCGTTTAAAAAACATTTGGGATCTTTGAGCCTGTGCTATATTAGTTGAGAGTTAATTACTTATGCCTGTGACTTAAAGCAACAGATGATTATTCTCTCATAGTTGCTCTGGGTCTAGAATGTGGGCACAACTTACATGCATCTTCTGGCCTTAGATCTAGCAGGAAGCTTAAATGAAGGAGTCTTGCTTAGGACAAGCATCTCAAGTTTCTACCAGGATGAAGGGACCTTCAAGTACACACATGTGATTAGCAACAGATTCTTCTCCCCGCTATGACATTGGCCAGAGGCTGCCCTCAAATTCTTGCCATGTGGATCTTTGTGTTTGTCAGCCCCCAACAGACATGCCCTTCCTCAGAAAGAATAGTAAAGAAAGAAGAGAAAGGGTGGTGAGCGAGATGAAAGATGTGATCTTCTATAATTAGACCTCAATGTTTGTAATACATTGTAATTTATCAGAAACAAGTCTCTAGGCTCAACCTCCACATAAGTGGCAGAGAAAAGGAAATATTTTCAAGGAACTGGGAGAGATCCACTGAAGCCATCTTGGAGGGTAGCTATCACATGAAGCAACACAGCCCTTATCTATTATTTATACAATATTTAATACAAGTTCAAAACCCATATTCTCTATATTCTTTGTGTTATACTACAATACAACCTGCAAGAATGATATAAATGTATATAAATGCCACTGGTGAATTGTGTGAACTAACGGGCTCTAAACTTCAGGTATAAAGTTGGTATGAATATTAAGTGCATATAAATAAAGGTTTTTTTTTTTTACTCTCAAAAACTGTCCTTTCCTCTGTGCTGGCATAGCTATTACATTTCCCCTTGAACTGTAGCTGAACAATGGCTGGAGACGGGTACATGGAACCCTCAAATAGCTCTAACATGAGAGCTTGTATGATTATTTTTATTAGATGGTTGATCCTCTTTTCTTCCGATCCGATGGGGTGAGATTGGAGTCCTTTTCATCTATGTGAAAGCCACTTTTCCCATGATTGGGTAATATTAATAATAATATCACCTTTAGCTGCCTGAGACTGTGCAGGTCACGATGGGTGTTGCTACAGGGGACGCATGCTTCCCAGAGAAATCCCTGCGTTGCACCGGCCTCCTCTTTCACAGGCCTTCAAGATATCCGATTGCCTCTGACCCTTGGTAATAGCCCTGATGTGCTTGCTCATTTTCAAAATGCTATTAACAACTAACATTTAGATAGACTTTGTATTTTACAAAGAGCTTTCACATCTGCTGCTGCCCTTGGTTCTCATTCAAGCTCTGGAATGCAGATGCCAGATTAGCCCCAAGTCTCACACCTCAGAAATAGCAGAGCACATTGGAACTCTCCCTCTGAATTTGTATCCCTTAATTACATCATAGTGCACCGTGCCCCCCCCACCACTTCATGAACTAAGGCTGCTGTTTCAGACACTCATGTTATGTCACTCCACAATGTCTCCAGAAAAGCTGCTTTAGATAATTAACCTGCTGAATGGTTGACCTCTCTTCCCCACCCTATTTTGCTGCTTAGAAAATTCAAGGTGTCTAACTACAGAATGGGTATATAATGTTCCGCCTAATATTGTTAGGAGGATAATGATCTTTGATGAAAACACTCAGCCCATTGCTTGGAGATTCAGTGGCATTTATAGATTATCTTAAACTCATTTTTTTTTTAAATGCCAGCTAAGACCTGAAACCTAGAGGCATGTGATTTGCACTCAGGATGCTAAGTGTAGGTTACAGTGACCATTAATGGTAGAGCAAACCCCAGGATCCACTTTAATGGCTTGCAAATATTGGTGTTAGTACAAAGACGTAAAATCATTGCATTCATGTTTAAAATGTACATTCACAGTTTCAGCCTTGGGGACGTGGGGTTAGCAGGTAAGCTGTTGGAAGCAGAGGGTTGCTGCACAAGTAATAACAATACAATGGATCTTTGATTCACCCATTCCACAGTCAAACATACAACCCAGCAGCTATTCTAGGACACCAGTCTGCGGTGACCACAAGGAGAAAAGGTGATCGCTATCCTGGGGTCTTCCTGGCTTTATTTAGTCTTCAGGTTAGCAATAATGAACACTTCAAGAAAGACCTGTTATTGCCTTTGTAGGCAGCTCTGGATCCCTAAAGAGTGAATAGTTCTCCCTGGAATGTGCAGAATAGGGGCTGAGGGGCGGGGGGTGGGGGTGGGGCTGGGGGTGGAGCTGCGGCGGCGTGGGTGGGGATGGGGGTCATAGTGAGAGACTGGCTGGAGCTTTCTTTCCAGAAGTTTGACTTGTCCTTCCAAGTCTGAGGTCATTGCCCTCAATTCGCTTAAACAAAACTGAGAAATAAACAACAAAAAGGGATTAGCTGAAATTCCTCTGGGCAGGGAGCGGCTGCTGAGGAGAATGGTCTAATGAGGTGAGCAGCCGCAATCGATGTTCAAATGGAAAGGGTGGCAAGGTCCTCAGGTCAGGTGGTGCCATCGGATTTGGCTGGGATTGTCCAGTCAATAATTGACCCGGCAGCAACTGCACCATCTTTAATTCAGGGGTGTGCAAGGGAGGGCACTGACCCATAGGATTTCTTGATTAGAAAACTAGGCACTGGCTTATTTCTCAGGCTTCTTTCAACAGAAACATCTACCAATCTGAGTCGTTATGCACAGACGCATCCCCGTGGCTCTCCTGGCTGGCGGTCTCTGCACACTCCCATGTGACTCGGTGCGGTCTGGGCAGTCAGTGCCTGCCGTGACTCCTCTAAGTGTCTGTGCTGAAGCAGATCTGACACTTGTTTTAATTCTGGGAAACAGATTTTAATATGCCCTGATAGATTTCTTTGCTGAGTCTAAAGGACAGTATTTTGGGTTCAGGTTGTACATAATTGAGGGTGTCAGATCTAGATAAGTTATTACATGAAGGCACAACAAAACAGAAAAAAAAAAACTTCTGTGGAGACCTCAATGTTAGATCTTTGCGTCCTGTCTCAATAGTGTCCTTACAACCACGGAATTGCGATCATTAGGCAAGGAAATGAGCTTGGTAATATCTTCATTTCAGAGAAAAAAATAGAAACCTCAGGTGATTAAATAATTCCCCATCTACAAGTCAGCTCTTCTTCTAATGGAAAATGGTTTATTATTATTATTTTTCTATCATTTCCTTTGGCTATGACTGTTAACTTACAAGCGATTCTGCTAGGCTCCTTCTTCCCAGGGATCTAACATCTAACATTATCATCTGCCATCCTTAACTGCCTAGGTCAGGTGTGAATGGAGTGGACTGCTTGTTACCCCAGCTTACTCATGTTCATTTCTCTCTCTCTCTCTCTCTCTCTCTCTCTCTCTCTCTCTCTCTCTCTCTCTCTCTCCCTCTCCCTCTCCCCCTCCCCCTCTCTCCCTCTCCCTCTCCCTCTCCCTCTCCCTCCCTCCCTCCCTCCCTCCCTCCCCGCACCCTTTCCTTGCTCTTTTTCTCTGTTCCTACATGCTCCTGGCTGGTCTCTCTTTTATCCTTTCTGTCCTTCTCCGTCTTCCCCCCTTCTCTACCCTCATGGCTCTGCTCCCATGATTCTGCCTCTACCCCCTCTCCAGGTCCTCACTGCCTTCTGCTCTCCCAAGTAAATATCAGATCTGTTGCATGCCATGATTTCTCAGGGAGACATCTTGGCATGGGCTCACCATGTATGCTTCCCTGCCCCTCCAGCTGCATTATATATTATAACAATGGCCTTTACCCCTTATAAATCTAAGAATGTCATCTCAAGATCCAGCTAGTCTAGAACATTCTAAGCTGTGACAAGAATGTACCCGTGAGACTGGTTTCCAGTCAAGGCAGAGTGAGGAATCCTCTTGTCTTCTACAATGCTTTTGCTGCTTACAGTGGGGTTTAGCAATCCCCCATTACTGCTAATCTTAGACCGTCCTTCCTACAGTATCTTTTGGGACAGACAACCCGTCTATCCTACTTTGTAATGAACCACTACAGGACAAGAATCGTCTCCAGCACCGAACAGCCATTGTTATAGCCACATGAAAATGAGAAGTAATTGCGGAATGACGAGATCTGTGAGCTGTCCATGGATTTCCCCAGACCTCAACTAACACAAAAAGTGAGAATAATGAAGCATGATAGAGAACGAGAAAGAAAAGAGGAAGAGGGGGAAAGTTGCCATTTTGCTTTGAGGGTTCGGGAAGATTTTCCCATCACTTTTCATTTCATCTCCTAAATCAATTTGCCTGGCTGGAGCCAGGGAGGGTCTGAGATGCACACCATGGTGGCAATGAGCCTGCTGTATTGCCAGCTGCTGGACTTGCTGATAGAATTGTCCTTGATGTTCAGAAATAAAGAAAAAGGCAGAGACTGACAGAGAGCGAGTGCGAGGAAGGCTCCTGCAGGGACAGTGTTATAACCCGCTGAGGAGACTCCCCGTGGAGCCATGAGCTGTGTGCAAATGGCAGTCAGTGTGTGCTTTGAAGCCTCCAGCCTTGGGAACTTCAAACAAGGAGAGGACAGACGGATGATCTATGGGAAATTAATATCTAACAGGTTTAAAAACTGCTTTTCCTGTCACCTTAATCTCCTGCCTGCTCACTGACAGTATTTACTCTCTGCACATACTGAACATTTAATACAACAGAGGTTCCTACACCTTTAATTTTGCTAAAGCAGAAAGCCTTACATTTCAATACACTCCGTTTTAACTCTTTTCCTTTTCTTCACTTTGAAGTGTTCCTTTGTCTAGGTTTTGCTAAGCTCCCTAGGGAGCAGAGGAGCGAGGGAGGTTTGAGGAGAGTGCTGGGTTAGCAGAGTACTTCCTCTGCCCTGGTGGCTCATCAGTCACCCTTGGATGTTTATGAAGTGGTTGTTTGAGATGTCAGGATGGGTCACGATTCTGCCCTCTGTCTCTATTTGGCTATAAATGCATATTTACCTGCATCTTTTAACCTCATTTGACAGCTAGAGTACTTTAGTTCACTTTAGTGTATACCTAGGAAGGATTTGAGATCCTACCTCCTCCCACTGATCCAGCCATCTGATCTTGGACTCAGAGCTTGGGCCCCAGTCTTCCTAACAAGCTAGTCTCACACACCCATCTTTGACAGAGAGTTAAACAGACAATAAATGTAGAAATCAAAACAAGGAGATTCATTCAAAGGAACCAAGTTGGGAAAACCTTTGAGGTTCTGACATAAAGCGCAAGGACAGAGCAAGTGGTATGCATCGCTAAGCACTGGACAAAGTATAGCTCACCTATGGTATTGTCTAGGCTGCGGTCTCTACTGAGGGTCTGCAAAGTTGTTAGAATTATGTGACACCTCTTTCTGGGAGCCAAGCAGTCCCTAAGGCTAGTAGTACAGAGCCAGACTTTCCCCCTTTTTCCTTCTAACAGCATAAGATTTCTAGGGAAATTTCAATTTTGCGGGGTCTACTATTTCAATAGCAAACAGGAGGGTCACAGTGTTTCTTTAGAATATACTATTTTTCTAATCAGGATGGTTACATATATGTCATCTGTTTATCTGTCCATCCATCTAGCTACCTATTCAGACACGTACTCACTAATTTATTCATCTCTCATCAACATGATGATAGATCCATTTATTCATCTACTTGAATATTCAGGCTTGTGGTCAACTTTACATACTTATATTTACAGTATTTTTAATTATAATTCATCATTCTTCTCCTGTTTCTCATCTTCAATTCCTCCCAGGTCTCAAATTCATGACCTTTTCATATATATACATATATCCCAGTACCTATAGTGGTATATGGCTATATGTATGATTTCAGGGATGACCACTTGGTACTGGATAACCAAGCAGGGGCATCTTCCCTGAGAAAGACTATTTTTTTCTCACCCTCAGCATTCCTTAGATGCCTATAGATCATTGTGTAGAGTTGAGGTCCCATGAGCTTTTCCTCTTATTTGTTAGCACATCTATGGTGTCATTCTTGTTCACATCTTACTTGGGAAGCTATGATGATGAGACATCATGGGTGTATAACTCCTCCAACATTTATAGGAGACATAACATTACAACAAACTTCCTGTCCCTCTGGCTCATGCAATCTTTCTGCTCCCTCTTCCAGAACAATGCCGGAGCCTTAGATGCAGGAGTTACATTGTAGATGTTTCCACTGGAATTGGGCACCACAAAGACTCTTTGAATTTGGACCAGTTGTGATTTTCTCTAATGGTTTCCACATGTTGCAAAAAAAAAAGTTTCTTTGAGGAAAGCTCAGAATTATACTTACTTGTGGATGTAAAATAAATATTTAGAATGCAGTTTGAGATTTACTGGGTTAGTAACATTGAGATTGAAGGTTTTTCTCCAAAAATCATGACTTCTCTTGCCTCTACAATTGACTTGGTTCCCAATACCAGGCATGATTTCCCTCTTGTTGATCAGGCCATAAGAACAGAAAGAGAACTGTTGGTTACTTTCAAGGTATGTGTCACCTTCACACCATTAAGATTACCACACCACTTGCCTTGTTGTTGCTTACACACATTTTTGTGAGATAGCTATTTGTCCAGAACCATGGGAGAGACTATAAAAAAAGAGTGTGATCCAGTTATTAATGAGCACACTTTTATTTAGGCAGAATTCCATCAACAAGTGTATCGTTTATTCCTTTCCTTGTTTTAGCAATTAAAGTGTTCTATGTAAGGAAATCATTTCATCTCAGGCAATGCAGGACAGTGACTCTCTTGGCTATTGTCATCCTAGTTCTAAGCCAGTGGTTCTCATGGTATGCTCAGTGCCCTCTTTGAGGCTCAGAAATACTCAAGACCTTGTCAGAAATGCTCATTTTAGGTCTCTACTTCTGGATCATCGAGTCAAACACTCTGGGATTGTCACAGCAGTCTCTTCGTCACCAAACTCTCCACATGACTCTATTGTACATGGAACTTTGGGGACCACTGTTCTCTAAACTGATTTTAACTTCTGACTCATCACAACTTTCTGTCTTAAGAAATTTTAGTTCTGTGACTGACTAGCTGACTCCATAAGCTAGAGACAGCATCTGCACTGAAGTAATTAGTATATTCACCACAGTAATAGCAACAAATACAGAAATAAGTGCACACATAAATAACTTGGAGAGGAGGTGGAAGGGCTTAGGTGACAGCAGAAAACCCAGTCACAGTGGCAACAGTGAAGAGCTTAAGGATATTTCTTCCAGACAGTGCAATGTATACAGAGACCAAAGCAGTGTCAAGCCCTGTGTGGGCTGCTGGCCAGTTGTTCCCATTTCTAGGGTAGATTTTTACAGAGCTCTAGAGAGCTTTCCGTCTTAGAATTTTACAGCCTTTGCCCTGCAGTCTTTGGAACATATCTTTGGAGAACTTCCTGTGTTGCCTAGAGGCAGCTGAGAAGGTGCAGCTGTCCTCCCAGCTTGAGTACTAATTGATCATGAATCAGTAGTTGATTCCCTTAGAACTAGACTTCTTTCAACAATTAATAGATTTCATAACCCTTTGCCCTTCTCCAGAGACGTTTTGTAGCTAGTTCTTTGGCAAAATAAGTCATTATAAGCTACTAGTCCTTTTCAATGAGTTACAAACTTCTGACTGGAATAAAGGGTATCTCAGTCATGTTTGCCAAAAATATATAGAAAGCTAGTAATACCTACTTTACAGTAGAGAGGCTTGGAAGAGGTACATCCACATTCTATGGTATGCTAGTAAAACAAATGCAGACGTGGATTACACTTTTAAACAGTAAGGCAGTTGTTTTTGAGGTGGTTTCATAGGTAGATGCCCACCCCCAGGAGGGCACGCGTAGTCCTGAGCACTCAGGATTTCTAGCCTATTATTGAGGTAACTACAGGGAACAAATAAAGACATGTGGGGTCCTTCATTAAGGGAGCTATCAAGTGCGAGAGAAGATATTAGAAAATAGCGGTGGGGAGAGGAGACATATAGATAGGCAGAGAAACAGAAAGAGAACCAATAAAGACTCCTGTGCGCTGGGGCAGGGGTTGGGTTTGCTCACTCTGCGAAGGACGTTATTTTTGAGGTTGCTGTATTTGAGTCTCGATATGAAGAAAATGAAGAAAAAAGCCACGTACTGCAGAAATTATATTCTATGGTGGGGAATAGTGACACACACTTGAGTTTTCATATCAGCATGAGCTGAGTATATTGGAAAAACAAAGGAGCTAGTGTGGTCAGTGCCTAGTTGCTGAGAGAAGGGGTAGAAATGAGGCTGGATGATAGATACCAAAGAGCTTATGCCATGCTAAGGAGGGGGGCTTCTTTAGAGGGCTTTAAGCAGAGTGGATCTTTAATTGTTGTCCAAATAGGGATGCTGATGAAACCGAAAGGGACACTCTTGGTAATTAGACTGAGTGTCACAGGTAAATTGGGCCATATGTTTTCCCCCTGGGTTGGAAGAGCATTGTGCCATGGTTTCTGTTTCTAAAAGATCTCTCCAGCTGCTGTGTAGAGAACACGCAGGCAGGAACAGGAGTGAGAGTGTGGTCTGTAAAGCAGTGTGGTCTACATGGTCTGCTTAGGGAGGGAGGCCACAGGCTGCTGCTGCCAGGCCTCTGTGCTGGGCAGAGCATCTGGGCGGTATACTGGTGAGGGACTGCCTGTCCTGGCTGGGAGCACAGGTGATTTGGCAATTCTAGATCATCCGAATGAAGAGACATGCGACTCGCAGCTTTGAAGTGGTAAATTTAGAAGAATTAAAATAAAGTCCTCCCTGTCCTGCCCCCCTCAGCAGGCAGGAAGTACATAAAGATGGTTACTGGGAACCAGGGTGCCAGCTGACAATCTAAAGGGGTGAGGAGAAAGTGAATGGAAAGGGTTGCTAAGGGAGACAGGGTTATTTTGGAGATGCCCATAGCATTCTGGTACTAATGAGTACATAACCATGGCCTCTCCACACCAACTTTAAAAGCCATAAAAGGCCAAGAGCCTATCTATGTAACTCTAGTGGAATTGTCGCAGTTCTTTTTCCCTCCTGTCTATGAGCTGCCCCAGAGTTTCCTCATCCCACACATAAAACAAAAAAGATAATAAAAAGCGAACATTTTACTTGGCTTTTTTTTTTCTTTCTGTGATCTCTCAAATCATCACTCCTTATTTTCGCCACTGTTGAATCTCTTTTATAGCTATGTGCACTGTACTAGACCTTCATTTTTCTTCAAATTAGTATCTTTTAACTTTCATCCTAACAACAAGAATGAATGCTTACTAATACCCAGTGCAGTCGGGGTCTTTGTTCTGCCTACTCCTGGCTTTCTTATGACTCTAGAACATCTTTGAACTCCGTACAAATTAGACAACCCCCCCACCACTCTCAATAGATCTAACTTAGGGCCAGAGATGACAGATTTTCAACTAGATTGTGTTTAAACTCATTTGCCCTGTCCATGATGACCGAGAGTGCTAGCCAACCAATGTTTTGTTAGAGCGATTAGATAGTCAAAGTTTGTTTATCGATTCCCCTTGTTCCTGATGGTTGGGGGTCAGAATTGGGTGTTGTCAGGTTCTTGGATTGTTGATCAAGGAATTGAAATAAAGGACTGCATAGATTTCAAGAGTGTCAGGGAGATTTCACTCAAAGCAAAACTATAGATCAGGTCAGAATGTACCACAAGGAAGCCTCAGGCCACATGAGTAAAAAGCCTTAGGAGCCCTGATGGTTGTTCAGGGCTTCTTTTGTGGAGTTCAAGAGAAGGAAGAGTTTGGTTTTGACTGATAATTTGCATGTTATGTTCCATGAGCATGGGATTTTAATCATGTGCATGCTCAACAGTACATGGGTGTAAATGATGCCTTGGAATCTCTGATAAAGTTTACTTATGTCTGTAGGTTTGCCTTTCCACCCATGCACTCAAAAACACTTCAGGCTGCATTGCCTCCCTCCACACTATATCCAGACATGCTTAGGAGTGTGTATAAATGGAAACCAACCAAGTTTAATGGTCTTAAGGAAGAGAAACTTATCCCATCGTTCAGAGGGGCTATGTGAGCCATTCAATGCAGTTTCTCAGGCCGACATGTACATTACTAGAAGAAGGGTGTATGCATAAACTAAGTAGGGTCCCAGGTTATGAGCTATCCCTGTGCTAATCTGTATCACCTCAGCTCATCTCTGTTGGGGGTTCTCATGCTGCCATGATGGCTAAAATCAATATCACATGTCCATGGCATTAGTTTTCCCACAACACATCCACTCCTCCATAGCTTATCATTGCTCAATTCCCCCTACATGTCCCCACCACTCAAAAATATCCACTCACCCCCCCCAAACACCTTCAAAATACCATTTGCAATATCCTCTGTTAGGCCTCACCAAAATGATATGTGATTTTGTAATTTAAAGAGATATTAGAGAAAGAGATAATTTATTTCCAACAAGAAGTCCTTAATCCCCATGCCATTCTTTTCAAGAGAGTTTTTCAGGTTTGTTTCCAGCTGAATAGCTAGTTTAGTTCTGACCTTTAAATAAAGGCAGACGGAGCTGCCGCTTTGCTGTTGACCAGCATTCACTTGTAAATTGAACAAGTGTTGATTGAGTTATTGTGTCTCCGTGGCTGATCTAGATGCCAGAAATTAAAAGACAAACAAAACCAGAGTCCTCTCACTTGTCAACCTTATAATTGAGTGTAGCACATACCCAGCGTTCCAGTGTCATCTTGCTGAGTTCATACAAAACCGTCAAAAAAGTCACAGAAAGATTTTAATTTGATTCAGAACTCTTTATAGCCACCTAAGTCTCTTATGCATGTGTCTAAGCCATGTACAATATAAACAGCTCAGAGCCCCTAAATTAGCCAGGAAACACTTAACTTTAAAGGTAATTCATCTAATCTAATAGGCCATTACACAGGCAGAAACATTAAGACCCACCAAGGAAGAGGCTTTTTTTTTAAATACCTTATGAACATTCCCATTTAAGCCATAAAGAACTTGGAGCTAGAACCCACATATGGATTTCCAATCCTGTGCTTTCTGCTCCTGCTTGTTCTATTTAAATTGCACTATAGCCTTTGATCCTTTTTATTTCTCATCTTTATATGTGATATTAAACTAGCTTAAAAAGTCCATTAGTAATGAACCTGTTTAACTTAGTTTAATCAATTTTCTTCCAAAGGCAATTCAGCCACAATCCTCTCATTTTTACAAAGCAGTTGTCAAGATCTTTTGGGACACAGGATTTTTTTTTCAGAATATAGTCTGAGTATAAAGAAACTCCAACTCTTTGTCATTTAATTTCTTGCATTCTAGTGTCTAACTACAACAGACAAATACAAACAAACAAAAAAAAAACAGATAAAGAAAACATCAAAAACAATAGAGATGCAAGTGTTAGTGTCTGTGTGTGTTTCATTGTGGCATTGCTTGTGTGATATGTGCACTTGTTAGTGTGAGTGCCTGTGCAGATGGAGACTAGAGCATCAGAGAGCCACGCCCAATCGCCTTCTACTTTTAATGTTTGAGACAGAATCTCTCACGGAACTTTAAACTTATCCATGCTTTTAGGCTGGTTAGCCAATGAGCTTGAGGGACCCACTCACCTGTCTCTGCTGCCATCGCTCCACCCCTAGGGTCATCATGGGATGCCTTCGCACGTGGCTCTTATGTTAGTGTTGGGGATCCCAGCTTAGATCTTCACGTTTGTGTCTAAGTACTGGTCTCCCCAGTCTCTGCCTTCTTCCTTTATCTTTCCCTCCTCCTAACTCTACTAAACTCTGCTAAAGCTACTGAAGTTAGGAACTTTGCTCCCTCCTGGGAAACAGCTGTCTCACCGTGTCCTGGGCTGACCTAGCTGTTCCATTCCTGTTACCCCCCTGACTCCTGCCCATCTTTAGACCTTGGCATCTAGAGTTCTACTATGGATGCAACTGGATCATCTTCGTGGCACTTTCTGTCTGTATTGGTAGGGGCCATGCATCACCCTTTGTTTTTAGTTGTTTATGCATCGCTTGTGTGCTTTCCTGCAGGTAGGATTCTCTGTAACTCCCATGGGGCAAGCAGTCAATAAAACAGAGAAACTTGAACACCTGTCAATGTTTTCTCCTTCGCCCTCCCCCTTATTATTGACATCTCAAATTTGTATATCATTTCTATTCCCATTGCTGACACTTCCATCTGTGCGTTTTAATCCATTTTCTTCTCCAAAAGTTAGGAATTCGGAGACCATAATATCAGCCAGGGGCTTGTCATTATCGAGCCCCCAGAAAATTATTTCAAATAGACCTCAAGGCCTATTTTCCCTCTCAGTATTCATCCATTCTCCCATTGTCAACCCACCCATCTACCCATACATTTGTCTGTCCATCCATCCACCCACTATCTGTTCATTGTCCTAGCAGACACATTGGCTTGTCTGATACTAGATAGACATTCAGAGAATAGAAAGGAACATTTACCGAAATCAAATTTTAGTAAACATTTATATTTCCTGTGAGAGTACAATAAATGTCTTTAATCACAAACAGTAGAAAATACGGTTGAAAATCAGAGTTGGAAGAAAGACCATTTGGAGGGCTCTGGTAACAATAAGAAACTGTATGAAGAGGTTAACTTTCCCCACACGAGCTATGGGGAATTTAGTTATGTTAAGGGACAATGAGAAGTAAGATTTCCTGTTGTCCTTTTCAAACAGCTTCTGGCTGTTTCACATCCTACCCTTTATAGCACTGCTCCTCAAGTCTATCAGCGCTGGGTGAAAGGGCACCGCTCTTAGCCTTCGCTTGTCACCTTACAGAATGTGCCAGGATGACAGGGTCTCTTTGCTCACATCCCAGTTCTGTGATATAGAAACATTATGTAACTTCTTTGTCTTTTAATAATAGCACCAGTACCTGACAACCCACTGTGAATGTTAGTTAAAAATCAATGTATGCACAGATTTGCAAACACAAACTTTTGATCTCTGAAACTGTGAGCACCTAACAAACCGGATTTAAAAAGATGCTAACACAGACCATGATAGTAAATATATGCGCCGACATTTTTTTGTAACTCTACTTTAGAAGCCCCTCCCCCTTCAGGTTTCTTTTTACTTTCTGAGCTTATTCAGAATTGTCCCCCCCCAACAGCCATCCCTCTGTAGACTCTTGGACGTGAGGAATCACGCGTTTGTTATATATGAGTAACTCCAGTGTCTCTTAGAGTCTTCTGAGGCTGGGAAAGCCTAGCCAGTGTCAGGGGATGATGCATCTGTATTGGTCTATAGCTCATGTCAGTAGCCTCCAAGACTATCAAAAAGAAATCTCAGAATGGAGTGTGAGGTTTGGGATTGAGGGTAGGACAAGAAGAGTTGGAGAGCTTTCTGTCCCTGGGATTTCCAAGACACCCTTATGTTTGGAAATGTAGCTAGATTATGAGGGATAAAGTCATGGGCTGAGTCTGGAGGAATCCACACACAGTCCTCCATAAGCCGTCTGCCCCCTCCAATAGGCATTTCTTCTTCTCTCAGCAGCAGCATTGCCAGAGGATATGGGCTTTCTTCTGTAAAGCACACTGCAGCAGATTTCACCGCTCAACCTGCTTACTGAAGCCTGGTCATGTGCCCATCTCTGCCCAGTATATACCAAAAGTCCAGATTCCCGAAGGGAAAATAGATATTCAATAAAAACTATATTACTTGCATTAACCGCCCACATTCAGGGGATCACCCACACCAGCTTCCAAAGTCCAAGCTCTTTAGCACCCAGCCAACAGCCGGCCTTGCATGTGACCTTCATTAGGGCAAGGGGCCAGATTACATCCCAGACTGCATTCTTTGTTCTTACCGGTCCTTTCTTGATGGAAAAGGGAATGAAGCTGCATACTGTCCTGTTCTCCAACTTTCACAGGCAGGCTATTCTTTCCTAATGTCTTCCCAACTCCATACCTGTGAAAAAGGCTTGAGGAGAAGGCAGTGACATTAGGGACTCTGGTGTACACTGTTGAGCTTTCCCCAAACCCAGACCTTCCTCCCTGTGGTTTGACATTATCACAAATTGCCACAAGCTTCTGCCCATAGCCTCCCCTTCTTTACGGCGTGATGCTAGCATCCTAGGATGCCTTCGTCCTTACTCCTTCTGGGTATCTAGTGACTGAGGACCAAACGTGCCTTTCAGTGAGAGGCACAATGGAGACTCAAATAAGATCCTTGTCAGCTGCCAGAAAGAAGATGTCATTTTCTATTCTATGTGAGCTCTCCTATGAAGAGACTAAATACCAATAGCAAAATATTAATAAAGAGAGGGCTGTACTCTCCTATTCCCAAGAGCTAAAAAGACTCTAGGCCAATGTGACCTGTAGCTTAATTGCACATTTTCAAGCAGGCTTTCTAAATTAAAGCGTAATCCCCTGGCAAGAAGGGGCTGGAGCTGTTCCCATCCACCCCCATTTTCTTCTCTCTCTCTCTCTCTCTCTCTCTCTCTCTCTCTCTCTCTCTCTCTCTCTTTCTCTGCACAAACTTATTCTGAATCTTCTGTCCTTCTGTCCTTCTTTCTGTTTATCCTTCTGTGTCCTCTATTTGGCTTTTTCCTTTCTTGATGAAAATTAAGGGAAAAAAAACTTGATGGATTTTCCGATAACCTTCCAGAAAGTCTCTCTGGGTTACCCTCTGCTTTAATAGCATTTAAGCCAATCTGCCTGATGTTGCTGTAAAGGTCAATTAAATTCACCCTAAAAATTTCACTCCTGGCTCATTATACAATTGGAAAATGAATTAGAAGCACATGCTGCCCCTGAGGTTTCTGATATTTCACTAATGAATATGTCTTAGAATGCAGGGGTGGGAAAAAAAAGGTGTTGCAGGCCATGCAGCTGGTTGCTATGTTACTGTCTGGGACACGTAGTGGTTGGAGACTAGCAAGCACTAGCTGTACCTGTCTCCAGTCCAAGTTAGGAAACATCACCACTTCCTGAGTAGCCAAGGAGATAAGCAAGTCATCACTTGCAGTTGAAACGACCTAGAACCTGTCTTGAATTTAAGGCCTTGAGTCACCTTCCTCCCTGTTGAGAAGGGGACTATTATTGCAGAGGAACAACCAGTCCACACAATTTTTGGCCTAAATAAAATAGTTTTTCTGATGATAAATCTACAAGGATCTTTTCTAGGTGGGGTACCTCTTATAAAGTCAGTATTGGGTTGATCGGGACACTCCTCAACTGTGATAGCATCACAGCTTTCACAGGCAGAACAGGTATATGAAGAGGGAGACATGGATTTCTGAGTCATGTTGAGGTCATGACTGGAGTCAAGGATACAGGGAACACAGTTACATCTGAGGTAACTGAGGACATTTTATCTGGCTTATTCCTACTTCAAGACAAAAAAAAAGGGATTGGGGATTTAGCTCAGTGGTAGAGCGCTTGCCTTGCAAGTGCAAGGCCCTGGGTTCGGTCCCCAGCTCCGGAAAAAAGAAAAAAAAAAGACAAAAAAAAAGAGATAGAACAATAGTCCTTTTCCCCAGGAAGTGATATTGAAAGGAGCAGAGCAATCCTTGAGTGGCTGAGAACCCAAGGAGTTTGCATCTCCGTGGACAGGATCCTTTATTCATATACTTACTGTTATGTCTTACATGGTTTTAATTTGGGAAGTGAAGGTAATACTCTGAGTCGAAATGTAGCCCAAGTGTTAATCATGAACTCGGATATTTGCAAATTGATGTGAAATTATTCTTTTTAAAAGATTTCCTGGCTTAGAAGTGCGTCCTACATTCAGGTTTTTGCTCACATTGGAGTTGGAGAGTCCCCAGATGGCAAAGAATACAACTGTTCTACTCACCTGAAACCGCAAACTGGTATTCATTTTGGCACAAGAATACAGGTTTTGAAATGTGAGTTATTGGATGTCTGCCTTTGGGGTTAAATCTAAACCTAGACGGGTTATCTAAAACTTACATAGAGTGTCTCCAACCTTTCCGGACACACTCAGGAAGAGAAAGGGAATCTATGCCATTCATCCTCAGAGTTTCACAAATATTCATGAAAGGTGTTTGGAACTTCAGAGCTGACAGCATAGCAAGGTCATTATGTCAAAGTTTTTCTCTTCTTAAGTCAGGAAATTGAGGAGACCACACCCCTTAGTCCACGTAAAAGCCAAACATTTCCCACCCAGGTCTCTATTGCAGAGTTCTTTCTTTCACTCCTGAATCTTCTGTTCCGTTTATAAGATCATGGTTCTCGCTGTCCCAGTTTGCTTTTAGTTGCTATGATCAGACACTGACCAAAACCAACTTGAAGAACATGTGACTTATTTCCTTATGCTTCTCAGTTAACAGACCATTGCTGGGGAACAGCAGGGCAGGAACTCAAGCAGGAGCAGAGACAGAAGCCACGAGGAAACCTACTTCCATGCTGTCTCAATTCCCTTCATGTTCTTTCTTAGACAGCCCAGGTCCACCTGGCCAGGAATGGCATGTTACAGTGGACTGGGTTTTCCTATACATTATTTAGCAATCAAGAAAAATCTCTACAGGCATGCCACGGGCTAGTCTTGTGGAAGTGATTGCTCAGTGGAGGTTCCTACCTCTGAGCTATGTCAAGATGAACTATTACATACATGTTCCTATGCATAGTATCCTGAAAACAAAACATAACAAAGCTATAAGTTCTAAGTGTGAGAATAGTAAATCATTATGTGTCTTGAAAGCAGCCAATGAGGGCCAGGGAGATAACTCAGTATAGTGTCTGCTGCTCAAGTGTCTGACCTCAGTCCCCAGAACCCACGCAAAAAGCCATGTGTGGTGGCACACAGTCGTACTCCCCAGTGCTGGAGAGAGGCTGACCGACAGGTGGATCCCCGGGTTCACTAGCCAGCCAGTCTAGACTAATCAATCAATGAACCCCAGATTCCAGGAAGGGGCCTTGTCTCAAAACATAAGCCAGATGGCTCCTAATAAACAACACTAAAGATTTGACTTGCACTTTGCCCGTGCACATTCACCTGCACACCCACCCGTTCACATCTCTCCCAGCACCTCAAGAAAAGCAGCCAAGCAGCCAGTGAGGAAAAGTAGTCATAGCGAACCAGAGAGATTTCCCTTAGGGAATTCCTGCTTGTGTTTGCGTTGTTTGGTTCTAACTAGAGTGTGTCTGTCAGGTCCTAGTGTGAGACTGTTAATAGGGGATAGAACTGTTATGGATACCCAAGATCATTAGGTACTGGTTCCCTCGGATAGGAATGGGGGACCTGGGTTCAATCTCCGGCTCCTTGTCTGAGAGATGATCTCTCCATACACATCCTCTCATGATAGCCCCATCAGCCACAAAGCTCTCAGACCAGAGGTAATGCCAACGCATGTCCTTGGGCCTTCAGGAGTGTGGGCTAAGTAACCTTTCTCTTTATAATCCAGCTTCGAGTATTTCATCATAGCCATGAGAAATGGACTAATATGGTGTTTCTCCCTTCTGTACCTATGCCCATTAAAGTGTGCTTTGAGACATATTTCATGCCCATGCTATTGATGTCTCCATTTTCATTTCCTGGTTCCTCTACATCCTGGTCCTTTTTTTTTCCAGGCTCGGGTTAGAAGATATTCTTGGAATCCTTTTGACTTTACTAGGCTGTACGCGGGGCCTATTCAGAGTGTTTCCAAGAAGCACAGTGACCTGGGCCCAGAAATGGTGATTGAAGTCACTCAGGCACACCTCAGATTCACCAGCACTAGGTGATCTATTCTTGGAACTGCAGAGACGCAACCCAGTGTGAAGTCCAAGAGCAGGAGACTAATGATGGCGTAGTGTGAGAAGGGTTCTTCCTGTGCTTTCTGAGATTAGCCAGTAAGCCACCACTGCTGAGAGCCTCCATCCTCCCTTTCTCAGCCCAGAATATAGGACAGCAGGAATGTAGTCTCAGTTGTGCTCCCTTAAATCTTCTATTGCCCCCCCACCTGGTGAAATCATGCTGTAGCTTCAGGATCTTCCGCCATCTGTCCAGCAGGAATTCGACCACTACAGAGCTTGCATGGGCTTGGTCATACTCAGGATTCATTTTGATTCCCTCCCATTTAAAAATCAGATATAATGAGGATGGCATGCTGTGTTACTAAACACAATCAAATATCACAGAGACCAGGGAGCGTCCTATGTGTGAGTCCTAGGGATTGGGTTTGCCTGTAGGAATGAGGTTGGCAGAATGGCTAATCAAACATGTAAGAAAATTCGATACGTGCATACATAGCCTAGAGATGAAGTGAGATCAATTAGAGAGTTAACCTGAAGTGGAGGATTGGAAGAACTGGTTAATTTTGTATAGACTGTGTCTGCCTTAAGAGTAAAGAGTTGGGGAAGAAGTGAAGAACAGAGAAAAAGAGACCAACAGAGGAAACATAAATCAATAAAGACAGACTACTCTGGGAAGAAAAGCGTGTTAAATGTCTGCTCTCTCTATGGTGGGGCTAGCCATGAGAGTTTGTCAGACGAAGGCCTCGATCTCCTGCTGCTGGAGAGGGTAATGAGCTGGGCTGACCCAGGAAATCCTCTTGTTGGACTAACCAGTTTCAATTAAGACTATCACATGAGCTAATTATCATTTTAAACTCGACTCTCACATGCACTGTCCCTCTCGCACTAAGTGGATCGGTTAATGGTCCCAGTGCACAGCAATGCAACACTGGAGGCTTCCTATTATTCCTTGGCCTCCAGCAGGGACCAAGGACTTCTAGAGTGTCAGGTTTCAAGGGGAAACAGGAGTGGTAATACCCGCTTTCTGTTTCACAGAAACAAAGGCTGCTAGCATTGGGAGAGCATTCAATTTCGATTTTGATATAGTCAAACTTTCAGCCATATCAAAGAGCCTCTCCACATGCCACCTCTGACCAGGAGTGCCAGGCATTGTTTGAACACAACTAGGGAGAAGGAGCTTGTCACCTATCGGTCTTTTATGGGACAGTTCTATTTGTCAGGATGTCTCCTATGGTTGGGGTAACAGCTGTCTCCTGCTAACTTCGCTGTCCTTTAGTCTCAGCTCTGCCTTTGGCCCAAAGTTTCTGGCCTGGGTAGCCCCTGGTGGACTGATCCTGTCAGTTTCTGGGTTCGAGGAGGTGAGAACTGTTCATTACCTCTTAGCTACACAGGGAACGTGCTGTGTGACACTAAGTTCTTTACCATGTGACCCAGCCATGCTTTATCATTGCTGTGCTTTGTTCACTCTAGGAGTGGAATAGGGGTCAGGTGCCTCCCACTGCCCCTTTGCCTGCTGGTCAAAACAAACCAATAAACAAACAACAAACTACACACCACACCAAACTATGCTAGAAGATTTATTCTAGCTGTGTACATAGGTGTGGCCTGGACTGGTGAATCTAGTTCCCTGGCTCACATCCGCCTCTGTCCCCATGCCCAGACTCATTTGTCACACCCATGGTACTCACACCTACATTTGCCACCCACACACACACACACACACACACACACACACACACACACACACACCTGCAGAAAATATTAGGCGCCCAATACTACCGATGCTACCACACACACTCTATGTGTACACCATACCATACCACAGGCAGCACACAAGTGCCGCCTAACGCCATACACACTATTCCTACCTTCATACATGCACATATACACGTAGATCACACATACACTTTCATTATAATTCGCACACAAGGAGATACCTCTGAGGAATTTCATCTTTCCTTTTCCATTCAGCCTTGCTCCGAGTTTACATGGGGGACAAACAGAAATGACAAACAAAAGCAGGAGTGTCTATGGGGTCTATAACAGCCTTTCACATCACCCTGTCAGAGAAGCTGTGTCTCAGTTTGGGTTCCTTAGGCCCAAGAACTGGGCACAAATCACAGGGTACCAGAGACTCTGACCCATTTGTCTGCAGGCCTAGCCAGCCACTTTGTCAGAGCTCCAAAGCCCACAGGAATGGTTAGTCAGGATTCAGAACCCATCTCCCAGAATTCAGTTTGTGCACGTGTGTCCCCCTGCAAATCTGCGTGGGCTAAAAATACCTGCGCCCTGCATGGCGCCAGAGATCGCTGACAAAGGCATTCGTATTTGCAGTCGAGACACCCTCGGATTACTTCTGCAGTAACCTCTCTCACATTTTAAACAGGTTGCTAGAGCCATCACTTAGCCTGCCTCCAGGAGGCAGGCAGCCATTAAGAGATGTAGCTGGGAATGCCATTTCTTTTTTATCCTTAAAAGGTTTTGTTTTTTTTTTAAAGTGACTATTTTCATTACAGTGTCGTAAATTTTCTGGTTTAAAAATAAAATTCATTTGAACTTAAGATTCTTTAGACAAACTAGTGTCTTCAGGGAAAGTAGGTTAATAGGAGAGGTTGGAGGGACCAGCTTGTCTCACCGGTTGTTGGGGAACCGTAAGCCGGAACACGGTGAGGCTGCCAAGATGGAGAGTGGGAGCAGGTGTAGGAAGTGAGGCTCTCTCACTCCTTCCCATCTCCTGGACTCTTGAGGAGAGGGCAGGATGCAATCACAGGTTCGGGTAGCAGCGCAAAAGTAAATTAACCAAGAAATTAGCTTTTCAGACGTCCAACCCTGTGTCCTTCCAAATACTGTCTTGGCCACCTGCTGTGTGCACCTTACACTGGTCTAAGGGGGAAATGTGGTTCAACTCACACCAGAGGCCTTGCCTCAGGGCAGGCTGCAGGGCCTGAGACTGAGAAGAAGCCACCTAGCCGTAGCAGGAAGCTGCTTGTGACTTGTACATCACAGGAGGTGGCAGAAATCACTGTGTTCTCTCTCTCTCTCTCTCTCTCTCTCTCTCTCTCTCTTTCTATCTCTATCTCTCTATCTCTGTGTGTGTGTGTCTGTCTGTCTGTCTGTGTGTCTGAGTGTCTGTGTGCGCAAGCACATGCACATGCCTGAGTATGTGTGTATTCTCCTCTGTGTGCCTGTGCATGTAAACCCTCATGTGTGTATCTTTTCCTGTGCACTTATATGTTTTGAAAGTGTCTATGTGCCTGTGTTTGTGCCTGATCATCTATCAGTCATTCTCCTCCTGTGTCTGTATATTCCTAGTGTACATGCGTATTTTTGTGTCTCACTATATGTCTGTGTGTGTGTGCACATTCACACTCTTGTGAGTGTGTTTCTAGGAGCGTGAGACGTGGAGAGAGTGTTTGGGGCACAAAGGTCTTAAGCACACAGAGCCAACAGGCCAGGGATCCCACTGCCAGCAGATGGAGCTGTAGGTACAAGATTGAAAAAGGCCAGTCTGACTGCTCGCTGGGCTGGGCTGGCTGGAGACCTTCCCATCCCCCACCACACCCCAACATCCCCCTCCCTCCTGGGGAGTCAGGATTACGTAGAATGAGGACAGTAGGAGCCCACTAATCCACCCCATTCTCTTGCAACAAGGAAATCTCTGGGACAGCAGGGCTTGGCTTCATTGGGTCTGTTTCTCGGGCTTGGTGGAATCAGGGTGAAACGAGGGGCTCACTAGCTGTCCCATACCTCATCGAAAATTATGCTAGGTAAATGATCCCCCAAGTCACAGGGTACCCTTCATCTCAGACCTTAATCCCTCAATGACTTCCTCACTCTAAGGATCCCCCCCGCCCCTTTTATCTTTTTGACCAAATGCTATCAAAGACTCTTCATCCTCTCTCGGCCCCTCCCCCACAACCCAAGTGCAATCTTTCATCATCTGCAGTGAACTTCTTTTTTTTTTTTTTTTTTTTTTTTTTGGGGTTGGAGGGAACCCCGGGCCTTTGCTTGGCAAGCGCCCTACCCCTGGGCTAAATCCCCAACCCCAAACTTCTTACTATTAGCTGGCTCCTATCTGATCTCTCTGCCTGAGATCCTTTCCAGCTGCCATGAATTGTAGACTAGATTCATCTTCCCCAGAGCTCTGACCCTGTCTGGGTCTCTCCAGCTATCTCAGCAGCTTGCTCCAAACTCAAGTTCAAGCTAGCTCACACTTGACATAGCAGTCCTCCCTGGCTCGTTATGCCTCATGTCTTCGCTCTTTCCCTTCCAAGGAGAACCCCTGCACCATCATGTCTCCTATGCATACCCTGAGCTCCTATTGTCTTTCGACCTCTGTTAACTTTTTCTCTTTTATTCACCCATTTTAAATTGTACTTCTGAAGGGTTCCAGTTCCTCCAGCTTTGTCCTTCATATGATAATGCCTTTTCGTATGAGACTGTCCTGAAGACATCACTAGAAATACCCTTTTCTTACCCCTGTTCCATAGACCTTTCACCTGTACCCAGTGCTATCCTGTGCCCCTTTCATATGTCACTGTGGTCATTGGCACTCATGGCTGATTCTGGGGTTAGCATAGCCTACTTCACTGTGTCCACAGGAACTCATCAAAGCTCTCTGACATGAACAGCCTAGCATTTATCATTATGTGTTTTCTTTTATCTTCCTCTTCTTCCTCCTCCTCTCCTCCTTTTATATTTACTTTATAAGAAGTTTCATCTAGGTCAGTTTTGGGGCTTGATCATCTTCCAGCCCAGCCTTTGACCAGGCAGGCTATACTGTGAGGGGTAACAGCTCCGTCAGCGTATTTCCAACCTGCCACCCAAATCCCAAAACAGTAAGAAAATGATCGTACAAAGAGACAGAGATGAGTCATGACTCTTGCTGACATCCCATGCTAACATTCCACTCTCATGAGAGCTCGCCAAGATCCCGCGAGAACTCCCTTATTTCCTCCATAGAGCAGCACCTACAATGACATGGTGGGCTGCATGAAGCTCCACCTTTTAAAGGCCCCTCTTACACTGAGGTGGGGAAGGGATGGACAAACTTCCAACACAAGAACCTCTATATTTTTCTTTATACTATGCTTTGGTGAGAGGCAGTATATGTGAGGGAAGGGGCCTGTCTTTCTCCCAGATCAGAAATGGAAAATGTATGATCTCTGTTTTCCTACTGTTTAGCTGTGTATCTCTACACACACACACACACACACACACACACACACACACACACACACACACACACACGCTGGCTTCTGTCTTCTAAGTGCTTAATGCATGGAATAAGCAGGGATTGGTAGACTCCCACTATTAAAGTTTTTATACCATCCCCTAGTGTTCAAAGTTTCTTTGTCCAGAGTCTCTTTCTTCAGAGACTGCTGGGAGGAAAAAAGTGGGTGCTATCCCCAATACAAGCCTCCTGTCCTCACATGCACCTCACTGGATCCCCATTGTTTCTGAGGAGTGTTCATCCAGCACAGGCATCCAAGAGAATTTCCAAAATTCTTTTCTTCGTTTCAGTTTGAAGACGCTCATGTTCTCTTTTGGGATGCATGCGGAATGCAGACAGGAATTGCGATGATCTGCCATCGCTGACATCTGTTCGCATCCTGCTGCCTTCCCGAGAAATTGGCCTGTCCTATCCTTGTTCATCCTTCGTCCCAAATAAAATTTAAAATGACTTCAGATGGCTTAGGCAATGCCAGCTCTACGATTTCCAAATGCTATTTCTAAAACTTCATGTATGTTCTCATTTTAGGTTATTCTTAGTAAGATTTTAGTTTTAGAAACAGAAGGAGACTTTGGTGAAAAGTGGGGAGATAATTTAATTGTAGATCTCAGGGTAGATGCTGCTGTCTCATACTTACTATCTTATCGCTGTCATTTCTCATCAAAATCAGACCTTAGAATTCCTACTGCTATGGGAGGGAGCTCAGAGCTACACTGGCCCAGCCAGCCGCAGAAGAGCAGTTACTCCTCTGTGATGATTGATGTGGCCTCTCCCTTTCTTAGATGCCAGGGCTCCCATTGTTGCTTTGGGACAGGCTTCAGTGATTGTGGACTGTGTGCGGCTCAGAAAACACATGATTTAATCCACACCAATTTTATAAGGTGAACAAAATGACACAAAGAAAATTTTAGTAACTTCGAGGTTCTTTTTCTATATAATGGTTTTAATTAATCCTTTTCGGGTTTGATGCCTTCATGTGTACTTCCCATTGTCCCTCAAATTCCTTCTGTATTCACCCCTATTTCACTTTTTCCCAACTTTATACACTATTTCTATTCTTATAACCCACCAAGTATAGTTTGTGCTCTCCACATACTCATGGGTAGAGAAGCTATCTATTAAAGCACCATCAACCGAGAATTTATGAATTCCTGAATATTGCCAAATATTTTCTTTTAGAAAAGTATCTTTGGGTCCCATGAAGTAATTTTTGAATATTGGTAGTTAAAGCTCTACTTTACATTATTTATTATATCATGTATTTCTTTTATTCTTAAGATTATAATTATACTGTTTCCCCATCCCTTCTCCTCTCTCCTAATCTTCCCATATATCCTTCTTCTTTATCTTTCAAATTCATGGCTTCCTTTTTTATTGGTAGTTATGTGCAAGTGTATCCTGTTCAGTCTTTATAATGTTACTTGTATGCTCGTATGCATGGTTTCAGGTCTGACCATTTGGTATTGATTAGCTAGCCAATCGGTGTACTCTTTCCTGTAGAAGACTGACTCTTCCACTCCTCAGAATTTCTTAGTTGCTTGTACTGCTCTTTGATGGAGGTTCCAGGTCTTGTGGTTTTGCCTTTTCTACTTTGGTCCATCTTTTGCTGTCCCTGTCCATCTTGCCTTTACGTAGTCAAGGTAGTGAGACTTTGTGGATGTAGCTTTTAACATTACTAGGACACACAACGTCACAGCTAACTCTCTGACCCTCCTGCCCATACAGTCTTTCCACCCACTCTTCTACAATGTTCCCTGAGCCTTAAGCAAAGGACTTGATTTGTAGATATATACATGGAGACTGGCATCTATAACTTTCCATTTTGATTTTGAAATGGTCTCTGTCTATTATAAAATAAGTCTCCTTGATGAGAGGGGAGGACTACAATTATCTGTGGGGTTAAGGACAGCTCTTACAAAGTAGTTGGGGATCATGCTGGTTTAGTAAGGTGGTGGTTGTTGGTACTCCTCCAAGATGCATAACTTCACTAGCTCTGGATAATTGGCTAGGTTTTCAGTACTGGGAATGGTTTCCTGTTTGTTGAGTGGGTCTTAGGTTCAATACAAGAGCTATTGACTACCGCCAAAGTATGAGCGCTACTACTGCACTCAGGGTTATTATGCCATGCCGGTCATTGTTGTGCCTCATAGGTGCCATAGATGGGTGGAAACTTTGATTGCTTTCCCTCCTTGGAGGCTTAAATGGTGTCTTATGATACAATGAAAATTTATCCTCAAAGAAGAGGGATGTGGGTCAATTCCAGCTCATGGATCTCTGAGCCCTGTGTCTGAAGTGCATGGTAACTTCAACAAGAGAAAGTTAGCACTGATGGTGCAAACCACAGCAACACCTAGTTTTTTTTTTTAAATAGATTTTTAAATTTTTTGTTTGTTTGTTTGTTTGTTTGTTTGCTTGAGTTCTTTATATATTCTGGATATGAATCCTCTGTGAAATGTCTAAGCTGGCAAAGATTCTCTCCCACTCTGTGGGCTGAGTCTATTCACCCAGTGGTTGTTTCTTCAGTTGTACAGAAGCCTGGTGGTTTATGAGGTGTCACTTGAAAAATGTTGTCCTTAATTCGTGGGCAAAATGACTCCCAACACTGAAAGCTGCAGTTTCTTTCAACTAGTCCTTCCCTGAGCTCTCCCGAGATGAAGGCTGAAAGGAAGACAGCAGCTATCAGGGGAGGCAGATGTCTAGAAGGAAGTTAGATAGACTTTGGGCTGTGAGCTGCATCAAGTCTTGGTCTTACCTCTTAGCTCTTGGGTCATATAGGTGGTTGTTTTAACTTTTTGAGCCTTTTTTTTACCTTATTAGAAAAAACAAACAAGATAATTACAACAGAAAGGTGGCACCTGCAGGACATTCTAGTGCTAACAGCCTAGTGAACTGTAGGTGCTCCTAGAGTAATGGTGCAAAAAAAAACCTCAGACAACCTCTCCTTGCTTGGGAGATGCTCCAGGCTTGACCACTTGTTGAGATCTGAGTTTGTGGTTTAATACGAGATCCAAGTCACTTAGTATTCTTTTTTAAGGCAATGACCTATGCCACCGTAGGCAGGCTGTCTTCCAACTGTCCTTAGACTCCAGGCACAATCCTGCACCCAAGTTTAAGGCATTTTATTTCTGGATCTTCATAAGGAAAACCTGACAGTAGCCAGCCATAAGTGAGTGGATTATGCCTGCAATGGCAGAGCTCAGGAAACATTCTGAACTATGTAGCAACTTCCAGGCTGGCCTGGGCTATAGAATGATACCCTGACTCTACCCCTTTCCCCTACCCTGCACACAAAGCTACCAGTTTGCACATTTTAGACTCCAGTTCTCAGAAAGAAAATGACCAAAATGGAACCCTTTGTGCTGGTGTTGCGCTTGTCAATCAGGAATGAACAGAAGTGATGGTTTGCGTGTACCACTCTGTGAGTACCTTTTAAGAAAAGAATATTGGTCCCTTTCCTTCCCTAGCAATCTGGAATACTTGGGATAGAGACCTGCATATATCTTTTTTTAAAAATAGTCTTGCTTCAAAAGCACACTGCTAGGTGTTGTAGAAGGTATCCAGACAGAGACTATTTAAGGAACTGACCTAGTCTAAATACAGAATCTGCAAGCTACCTTCTAGATGGAGCAACCATGAGAAAACTCATCTGAAAAGTACTATTATCTGTTTATAGAAAACATGGATGAAGCTACTGCTAGTTTATCACACGCTAAACACTCTCAGTGTAAAGTGTGATCCTGTGACCTGGCGTGCTTGTGTTTCTACCAATAAAAACGCAAACAGCAACATACACGGTGTCCTGCTTCCTCTCGGCAGTTCACAGCTATGTTTAGTGTTCAGTGACTCTCAGCTGCCCAGCCTAGGTAGTACCTGATATGTTTCTCTTCAACTGATTTTTGTCTCTGTATTCATTCTCACTATTCTGCTTTATATATATTTAACAAGGCAAGCTGTCTCAGACTTGTTTTTTTATGTAGGAAGAATATAAATAACAAGTAAACCAATAGAGCTACTGCGGCAGTGAGTGAATTCTGGGAAAGTGGAGGTATCATAGGCAGGCAGACACAGCGGGACTGAATAGTTAGTATAATATGTTGTAATGCTTTGACAGAAAATCTACTGCTATTAGCTATGAAATATTGTTGATATTATCAATATGAATATGCTGCATGTATAGGCTTGTTTTCTCCCTGCGAATGCAAGGAAAAGCATGGTGATGTTAGCGTGTCCCCTATTGTCGCCTCTTTGTTCCTCTCTGGAGTTCTGTTGCCTCTGGAGTTTCTGAAGGCCGATCTGCTCTAGGCTCTCTGGGGAAGTCTTTCTCTCCCTTCTCTCTGCATTTGTAGCTACTGGTCCCCTAGGTCTTTCCTTTCTCATCATGTACCTTGTCTTCCCCATCTTGTTTCCCTGCAGCCTCCACAGTTTCTCCCAATTAAGAATGAAGAGCTTCAGCCAATTTCAGGCCTAAACTTGAAGAAACTGTCAGTGCCTTCAAGGGATTTAAGTTCCTCATGAAGACAGGCTGTGTATCCACAGAGAACTCCCTTGGCACAGTTGAGGGCTTCATTCACTCTTCCACAGCACTGGGTTTTGTTTCAGGGCACCTAAGACATCTTATTACCAAGGCGCTCTCTACTGGGTGCAATTCCACCAAAGCGCACATGTTTACCTGGAGGAAAAGAGGAAATTGATGTAGATTTGGGCATGCATTATCCTCAAGCCGGTGAGGAAGCTGAGCTCATGAGCTGGGGCCAGTCCTTAATTAACCTTGGGGAGGTCTTTCCTTACATTTTACGTGGCTCAGCAGCATCTGGCTTTGGGAAGGGAACTTTCAGAACGATTATGCCCAGGGAGAAATAGCTATTGACATATCCACGGCTGCTGGAATTCATCAATTTCTCAGGGTCCTTCTTCCATTTGTCTTGATTCCCCAAAAGAACCACTGGCCGCCTCATGAATTGGCTTGTGCAACCGAAATCCATGTTCATCAGTTCTCCTTTGTATATATTTATCCAATTAATACCACCAAGTGGTTATTTTATCCTATTAATATTACAAAATAGTTACTTTTCTCTGGCTCTTTTTGTCAAAGTTTGTGTATTTTGCAAAATTTCAAATGGAATGTGTATAGCTCTCTGTCTCTCTGTCTCTCTGTCTGTGTGTGTGTGTGTGTGTGTGTGTGAGAGAGAGAGAGAGAGAGAGAGAGAGAGAGAGAGAGAGAGGAGAGACAGACAGACACACAGACACACAGAGAGATGCTAGAAAGATGAGAGAAACGTGCTCAATGAATCTAAAATATCACTGCAGTATTTTAAGAACACATCCAATTTGCTGATTTAGATTCCTCCATCTGTTGATAGTGTCCTCACTAAGGTTTTATGAAAAAATTATACTACGATACCGGAGGGTCTTATGGCAGATTTAGAAAGGACAATGTTGACATTTAAACCCAATAACAGAGTGCTTAGTGTTTGCTTCAATGTGAAAAGAAATAGAGACCAGGACCATCCTGACCTCTCTGTGAGTTTAAGATTGTAAACATAGGCGCTGGTGAGAATGGGACCCATCCTATCTCTTTCTAACCAGGTAGCATCAATCATCTTGATTGGAAGAGACTGTATTAGCTAGGATCATGCATCTGCTCTAATTTTAATTCCTTCAAGATGAAATTTTCCCATTGTGATATGCTTCCAATTTTTAAAAGTAACATCAGCCGGAAAAGAGAAAGACATTCCCCATTAAATATTTATCAATAAGCATGCTACCAAACAGGTTATAAACCTGGAATTCTATACATTTTAGTGGATAGTATCTTAGGCCCTGATTTGGGGTTATGGTGGGGGTTGGGTGAATAAATGGGTTCATCTTTGGGATAAATAGGTTGTAGTCAAACTGTTTGCTACTTTATTTCTTATATATTCTCAGCCCAGGCCCAATAAATAATCTAATTCAAAACATATTTCTTGATGAAACCTTTCATTTTTGCTTCTCAGAGTACCTGCACTGCACTATACTCTACAATGGTTCATTTAAACTCAAGGGGTGACAGGTTGGGATTAGGTCCTTGACTACCAGTTGGCTACTTCAAATGACCAAATACTTATTATTATTATTATTATTATTATTATTATTATTATTATTATTATTATTATTATTATAAGATCCAGTTGGGATTTTCAGAATCGAGGCTAGAGATTTGGTTACAGGGAAACTTGCAAAGCTATGCAAAGAATGAACTCACCGAGGTGATGGCTTTCTTACTGGACTCTTTGTAGCTACATCACGCCAAATGGCAAAAATCAAACTTAGACTCTGTACCTCATAGCCTGCATTCATCTGAATGCCTTCGACCACCCCTATTGATGTATTGAGTTTAGTACATGGTTTCATGTAAGGAAAGTTTCCTTAGCTTGAAAGTTTTCGAAAGGATTAAAATCACTTCCTATAACACTGCACACGGTTTTTGAGGGCAGCATGTAAGCTATGTTCATTTCTCTGTATTTTCAGGTCAGCTGATAACCTGGTGTTCAATGCGTCTGATCTTTTCTGTTTTTTTCCCTCTCTTTTGTGTGTTGAATGACTGATTAAACGAATGCGTTCATCTATTATAATGGGAAAAGTCTCTTGCTCTGTGTCCTTCAGAGAAGCATTGTAGTGACCGATGCTATATGAGTGAAATAAAAGCTTACAGACAAAAACAAGAAGGTATACCTGACTAAGTCAGGACAATCTCTTCCAGGGTTGCTAAATGTCATTAAGTTAAGCGAAAGCAAAACTAGAAGTTTATTTATAGATTGTCCTATTGGTCGTGACCTGCCACCAGCCTTGCGGAATTAACCACTGAACAAGAGCCTTTTAGTAATGATGTCATTCAACATGAAGGCAGCCCTCCCTTCCACAGATATTGTCCTGGAGCAGGAAGTAGCCTGTGAGCAGAGAATATCTCTTCTTCACTGCCTTCTGTGTCCTTTGTTAGATTCTCCATTATCTTCTGTAGTGAAAGGCTCTCCAGTGGTTGTCTTTCAGTCCTGTCTCCTCTGGAGTGGCATCCTAGGCACAAATGGAGCAGAGGTAGCAAGGAGCCTCCCAGGCAAGGGAGAGCAGGCCAAGGGAGTGACACCTGGCAATTTTGTTTTGAACTCCTCTGTTATTTCCACTAAAGCAATTTTCTTGACATTTTCTTGTGGCATTTAAAAGGGGTAGAAGGTAGACTTTCTTCCCTTATCATCTCTTTTTTAACCCCCTCTTTCTTTATCTGACATGATTTATCTAGTCTTTCTTCAGAAGTTCACAGGCCTTGGAGGGGGCTAACTAGAAGTATGAGTGTGATAGGATTCATATTCTGTCTCTCCGATGTGGGTATCTGTTTCTCCTAGTCTCTGTCTCTCTGTCTCTCTGTCTCTGTGTCTGTGACTCTGTTTTTTCTCTCTGTTTCTGTCTTGGTGTCTGTCTCTGTTTCTGTCTGTCTATGTCTTTCTGTCTATGTCTTTCTGTCTCTGTCTGTCTCTGTCTCTCTGTCTCTGTGTCTGTGACTGTTTTTTCTCTCTGTTTCTGTCTTGGTGTCTGTCTCTGTTTCTGTCTGTCTATGTCTTTCTGTCTATGTCTTTCTGTCTCTGTCTGTCTCTGTCTCTCTGTCTCTGTGTCTGTGACTGTTTTTTCTCTCTGTTTCTGTCTTGGTGTCTGTCTCTGTCTCTATCTGTCTCTGTCTCTGTGTCTCTGTCTCTGTCTCTGTGTCTCTGTCTCTGTCTCTGCCTCTGTCTCTCTCTCTCTCTCTCTCTATCTATCTCTCTCTCTGTGTCTGTGTGTGTGTGTGTGTACATATGATGCAGTAGCTGTGGTCACATACTTGTCACATGAGCTTGTGATAAAGATGTCAGCAAATAGCCAAGCCACTAAGCTTGAAAGAGCCGATGAGCTCCCTCTCCTCACCTTGCACCACCTTCAGACTTCGCGCTCTGGATCACCCATAGCCGATCTTTAATCCCCAGTTGTTTCTCGGGTGCCTGGCCCTATTACTCTTCTGATGTCTGGTCGTGAAAAGACCAATTAATTTTAATCTTAGCCCAAGAAAAATATAATTAGACAAATCTGTTAGAAGAGTATCATATGCGGTATTGCATTGCCAAAAGCAGGTCAAATTGTGCTGCTATTGAAGGCCAGAAGATCATGCTTCATTTTCTTTTTACTAGAACCATCTTTAAAGAGATGGTGCTCCTGAATGAAGCATCAGCAGGAGCTGAAAAAAGACCAGGTGATGTGAGACTCGGTTCTCTTTTATGTCTCTACAGTGAAAATAACAATGACTTCGCCAGGGGAGGTAGTCCAAGATTTAATGAAATAACACGTGTAAACTGCAAAGTATGATATGAACACAAAAAGAGATTTTTATTGAGCCAATACTTGCTTTTCTGAAATTGTGCCTCCCTACTTGATTGACAACAGTGGCTCTTGGATACTTCATGTTATGTCCCTGCTTCTATTAAGGATCTGCATCGGTCAGAGTTTTCTTCTGTGAAGACGGGGTCTTCTCACATTGCTCCTCTCATCCTGCTTATATGACTTGATTTGGGGATTTAAAAGGATGAGCTGTGTTTATGTGCACTTTTGGAAAGAATCTGAGCAGAAATCCTATTCTGAACAAGAACATATAAAGAGCCTAACAAAACCACACCCACTGAGTACAGGAGCCCAGAAATTCACCCCTCATCTTTTTCCAATATCAGGCACTTACCAACACTAGAAAACAAGTGTTCTTACCGTCCCTGTGACGATAACATAATACATCTTATTATAGACTTCAGTGTGGGGACTTCTGTACTTAGAGAGCGATTATGTCATTTGTCAAAGATAGTTTCAAGACTCTGTATTGTATGTCTTGTATCCATGGGAGGAAACTTTACTGTTGGGGAGATTGAAGATTACATAAGAGCCAACTGTTATGGGTATCCTGTGAGCCAAGGCTGGCTACAAAAAGAAGGTACTTAAGGAAATCTGTAGAAGACAACATGAGTAAGTTTCTGGCCACTGGATAGACTCATCCTGTTAATCTCTAGTTCTTGTTTCTGCATCTGGCCTCCTAAAATTTTTGCCTGATACGAAGTCGTCCTCATTCCCCCATATTTCAGTGTTTGCCTCTCCCACATATGAATTCTATCTTCCACTTGTCTCGTCACCACAACCAGGAGATCAATATTGATATCAACCCACCCACCCATCCATTCCACAAAACCCTCCTGTGCTTTGTTAACCTTCCTAACATTTCTTTCTGGCTCAGGATCTACTCCAAGAAAACACATTGAGTTCGGTTGCCAAGACTCCTTTGTCTCCTCTAATTCATAACAATGTGTCATCACTGTTCTATCTCTCAGGACCATGACAGACTTGAAGTATAATTGCTACCACATTCAGGAAAGGGACCCTTGAAGTCTGTGTGGTACTTTTTTACATCCCCAGGTGGGAAATCTTTGCAGAAATTATAACAAATGTAATGATGTGCTTTCAGGGTGTATCTCTCGGGAAGCACGGTCCCCACCTTTTCTACTTCAACAATAGTAAACTCTATTCCTGGTCAAGTTAACACCTGCCAGATTTCTCTCCATTTTGTGGACAACTTTTCTTGGAAGCAACATGAAACATGAAAGTGCAGATTTATCTTGGTGCTGTAGCCATATTCCCCCAGACTATGATCTTCAGTTCTCTTGTTTTTAAGTGGAGATATTTTTAATGAATTTAATTTATCAATACACATGAAAGGAAAAGATTCTCCCAAGGGGGGATAAGGACATATCTTTGTTAATTCATTACCATTGTAGTTCCCGATACATGGTGTGACCAGTCTTAAGTTCAAAGTGTTATCAATGCTGTTAGTTCAAAAATCGTCATTTGAGAAACCAAACCAAACCGAAATATTTTTCCTACAAATCATTACTTGGTAACTTTTAGATAAATTTCCTCAAAGCTTCTTAGCACAAGCTATAGGTGTTCTCTTAACATTTTTTAAAAACACCTGTCCTGAACTGCTGTTCTCTCCCAGGTCCCATATATAGCCTTTCTACATTGCAATGGGCTGTGGCCTCAGACTCCTGGGAAGCTGGAATGATCAGTTACAATGGGCCTTTTCTGGCTTTTGTTTTGTTAGTGTAATACTTGGTGCTGTCCTGCATGTTTATTTCCTAACAGATTTTTTGCCTTTTGTCTTCATCAAGTATTATGAAAGAGTAGTGAATAGAACCGTAAAGATCAGAGAGAGAGAGAGATTTCAGACAAAGAAAAACCAACTTCTCTTTTTCTGCTCTGCTTTTCTGTGTGTGCTCAAGCATGCGCGCGCTTACACACACACACACACACACACACACACACACACACACACACAGCCATCTGGACAAATCTCTTCCAACTCGACAGACATGAGATAAAACTCTCAATAAAGAGAACCAGGACCAATCTGAAAGTGGCATTTCTATCCCCTGTTTTGAACCACCGTTAATGCTTACAGGAGGTGGCAGCCCTTGCTGGCATTCATTCTGGGAGCAGAACGCCTGGGCATGCTCAGCTCTGCAAACAGACTGGGCCTAATGCTAAATTATAGACTAGAGGAGGAGAGGACTCAGGGGGCAGATGATCACATACTATAAATACCTTTCAGGTAGCACTGCAAATGAGGGACGAGAATTATTCATTTGCTCAGCAGGTACTAGAATGAGGGGCACCAGGAGAAGGAAGACTAAGCTGAGGATTAGCTCAAAAGCTCCTCACACACTCTCCTGCCCAGAACTCTGAACGCAGAAGTCCAGTACAAGCGACCAAAAGCAGACACACAATAGGCATTGCATGTAGAAAAATAAAATCGTGCCAATTCCAAGGGGTGCATGGAGTTACCCATAGCTTTTGGGTTATTATCTGTGTTCTTCAGATGACATCTCCTAAAACTCTTCAGCTTCAGGAATTTTACAGCCTGGTTGTTCAGGAAAGGAATCCTGTTCAGTTTCCCGCAGCATCCACAGAGACAACTTCACACTCTTGTCTTGGCTCTCTGTCCCAACGCCAAAGTATGAGTAAATAAATCAAGAACCTAGGACCAGGTCCTGGATGGCGCTAACTCCACAGGCCAAGATATTGGCTTCCGGATTCAATTTTAGTCATCAAAAAATGTTAACTATATATAATCCTTATCTATTAATTAGAAAAGAGTCAACATGTATAAAATATACCGGGAATAGCAGGCAGAACATTCTAGTTTTGATCATTGCTGCTTAAATCATGATTTGGATGATTCCTGGGGTGTGTGCCTCCCCATTCCAGAGAACACAGGCCAGTAATATAGAGAGTTTCACAGTGGTGGACCCGAGGCTGTGGGTAATGGAGTAGGGTGCTCAGCTCCATCCTACCAGCGGATAATACCATGGCTTGCCTCTGTTTGCCAAACATGAATTAATTGGGGATCAGAAAACAGTGGAATTCAGGAAAAACATCACAGAGGAACGACCCTTCCTACTGAAAAGAATCAATGTTTCCCATTGCAATCTGCTTTTCTACAGAGACGTTGTGTGTTTACAGCCCTGGTTTTATGACTTCTTCACTTTCTATGAAGGCCTTTGTTCTGCTGGCAACTGAGTCTGGGTCCCCGTTATCTACAACTTCTCTTTTTTTCCATTGTCCTCATTGACACACATGGTGTGTTTCCTCTGACAAATTAAGACAACAGGGACGCAAATAAGCAGCACTTCTTTTTTTCAGTCCTACTCTGGTGGCTTAAGGAAGCATGTGCGAGGACGTAGGGTCAGAAGTATTGAGTCTGACTCTTTGATGGGTCACACTTTCACCATGTGATCCTAGCTAATTTAGTTGCCCCTGCTTATCAGCCAAATAGGGAGACAGAAGCCTACCTAAGAGGAAATTGTGAGGTTGAAATTACACTCACATCCTCACATGCAAGCACAGCCTCTGACACAGAGAAGCAATCCACACATAGTGGACCCTAGTGCTAACAGCACATTGGAGAACTGGGTATGGGGATCTGTTCCTGTCTCCCCAGCTATTTGGTAGGCTTAGGCAGGAAGATCTCATCACATTTTGAAGCCAATGAGACCTAATCTCAAAACGAAACAAGAAACACCGAACCACACATTGAATAATAATTAAACACAGCCAGTGTGTCTGGCTGCATTTGACTCTCTCAGGTAAAACAGATGAAAGATGCATGAGGCAAGTTTAAAGGAGGAAGTGATCCCTGGCATCTGTTTAGTGGGATGCTAGAGATCTAGACATGGTATTAGTACAACTTACAGTGCATTTGTTTACAGTCACGGAGCAATCACTTTTCTATGTTGTGCCATGCGCTCTGGGGGAGAGATGGGGAGATGGGATGTGTAAAAGAATCCCAGGAGACACAGAACAATAAAATAGAGAATATCTAGCACAGTGGTAGACAGGAGGCTGCGGGTGATGGACTAATGTGCTCAGCTCCATCCTGGCGGGGGATAATGCCATGGCTTTCTCTATTTACAGACCATGAATTAATTGGGGCTTGGAAAACTGAGTGAAATCCAGAGAGAATATCACAGAGGAAAGACACGTCCTAACAAAATACACAAGAGAATGTCATAGCCAGAGAGCAAGGCCAGTGTTAGACTATTCTCTTCTGTTAGAGTTACCCAGAAGAACAAAATTGTGTGAGTATGTGTGTGTGTGTGTGTGTGTATGTGAGTGTGTGTGTGCGTGTATGTGCGTGTGTGTGTGTGTGTGTGTGTGTGTGTGTGTGTGTGTGTGTGTACAAAGAGAATGAGAGAAACTGTTTTTGCTGAGCCTAGTGGTACATGTCTGTAATCCCAGTATCTAGGAGGTTGAGATAGGAGGATTTCAAGTTCTAGGCTAGCTTGGGCTACAACGTTAAAATAATATTGAGAGAAAGGAGGAGGGTCAGGGAGGAAGAGGAGAAGGAAGAGGAGGAGGAGGAGGAGGAGGAGGAGGAGGAGGAAAGGGAGGTACAAAGGGAAAGAGGGAGGGAGGGAGGGAGGGAGGGAGGGAGGGAGGGAGGGAGGGAGGGAGGAGGAAGGTTTGTTGTTGTTTGGTTCATGAAACTGTGTAGACAACTGCCAAGTTAAATATGCACAGGGCAGGCCATCAGTCTAGAAAGCAGGAAGAACTGTTTCTGTCAGATACAGTCTGCAGCAGCATGTTCTCTTCTTCAAGGGAGATCAGTCTTTTCCTATTTAAAACCTTCAAGTGATTGGACGAGGTCTGCTCACGCTATGGAGAATAATCGGCTTTACTCAAAGTCCACCGTTTTAAACATTAATCACATCTAAAAATACTTCCCCAGCAACGTTGAGAATAATGTTTGATCTACTATCTGGATATTATGGCCCTATCCAGCAGACACACGAAACATTAACCATTGCAACGTGATAGAGAAGCTACTTCATTATATTCATGCTTAATATTCTTCACGTTAGTCCCAGAGAGTCACAGGGAGTGGTCCTAAGCTGAGCCTTCTGTGACGGCAGAAAATGGAAAGTCTACACATAACCCAAATGGAGAAGTCTGCAGGACAGAAAAGGATATGAAGTCAGTATTCCGTGTGAATTTGTCACAGATTCTTAGACAGGCAATTCTTTTTTTTAATATTTTTATTTATTCCTTGAGAATTTCATACTTTTCATATTTTGATCATTTTTATCCCCAACTCCTTCAAGGCCTGCCTCTTCACTTAATTTTACAAGACCCTTGAATGGAATGCTCAAAAATCTAGGCTTGCTAAAATAGGCAGTGATTAAGATTTAAGAATTTCTACTTAATTTTATCAGTCGTTTTTTTTTTCTTTTGCTGATCAGATAGGCAATGAGGTAAATGAGTTAAACAAGAAAGGAGCATTATGGCTAGAAGGTATTGAGTAGATTAGCAAAGCCATACAAAACAGCACAAAACCAAATGTCCTAGGCCATAAAAGCTGTGTACTATCTTGGTACATATTCTACAAGGGGATAGAAAAGATGGCCTTACCTGTGTAAGAAAGGACTTCTCTCTCTCAGCCCCTCACACCCAGAGCGTTCCAGGCAGATCTCATAAGTGAGGAGGCCAGACATTTTGATGTGGCTCTTTGCAACTCCTTAGGACTGTCACACGAGCTCGTAACCTTTTTGTGCCAATTATAACATCTCAAGTAATTAAGAAGAAAAAGTCAGCACATTAATGGTCCATACTCAAAGGTCAGGATATCTCTAGTCTCCTTGCCAAAGCTGGGGACAGAGGACCAGAGACCGCTCTAAAGAGTGGTGTAAAATCCAAGCAGAACCCGCAGACACCTGAGCACCCTAGTTTCCTTTCTGGGTATCAAGCTCTGTTTAGATCACAAGGAAAATCTGAAATACCCCAGGGTTAGGGTCAAAATCTCCAAATTCAAAAAGAAAACAAAACAGCATTTTCCATCTTGTTAAGATAAAGAAACAAAAGTCCTTCATGAAACTGATTTTCACTCTTGTACAACCAACTTGTGGCAGAATTCAGACCAGGACTTGGTTTTTATGAGTTCTAGTCAGGTACTCAGTGTCTTTGGCTGAAGTTCAGTGTCTGAAATATTAAAACAGAAGGTGTTAAGGAGAAAGTGACAAGCTACTGTCCCAAAGGGGCCTATGTCTCCAACTCTTATCACAGGTTCTTGGTTAGGAGATTCTCAAGGTCGCCTCACCAGCAAAGCAAATCAGTCTGTCTTTTTTTGTTCAAACAATGACCTACTATCCTCATCTAGATGACAGAATGGACGGGGTCCCCAGTCTACGAGTATGTTTCTGTGCAGGGGGAGTGGTGGCCGCATGGTAGCTATAGATAGAAATTGTTATTATCTACAAATTACTTGCTCAGTAGATGCAGGCGCTATTTTAAACTCTTGGTGGCCATTAGTTCACTTCATCGTTAGAGCAATTCCAGGAACCTAGATGCTATCAATATCCCTGTTTAATACAGAGAGAGGAACTGAAGTGTTTGACATGCTTAGTCCTCACAGGGCCCTCATCACTTGAGACACACAAAGCTGCCATCCGTGACTCTGGAACCAGGGTGCTGAACTTCCAACCTATAGTGCCCATGTTACTAGAATCTTGGCAAAATGGACATTAAAAAATGTTAGTTAACATCCTGTCTTGAGTTGGAGAGAGTAGTGTGGTCTTGAGTGTGGTTGATAAGTCCTCTGGTGTGGGGAGACTCAGACAAAGGGAATTGGGAGGAAACTTAGCCATCTTTAAAGAATTTATATTTGCTAATATTACTGAGTGCTTGGTATGTGCTGAGTGCCATCACTGGGCTTTAACGTGATTCACCCCACTCAGCCTTCACAGCAATTACAAGACAGGCATCTTAAATATCTAGGACACTGAGGCACAGAGGGTTTAGGAACAGGAACTCAGGCTTGCAGCTCCGTGACAGCTGAGTTGACTTGATGCTGAGATCCTTGGCACTGACTGGGTCAGCTTTTTAACCTCCTCTCCAAAGGAAAGGGCAACTCCTCAGAGGTACTCACGACTTACTGGATATATTGCATGGGTGAGTAAGCGGGTCTGTAAAGTCTGGTCGCTGTGCACCGAGCTGCATGTCTTTCCTGTTCCCAATACTGATGTATAAGAATCAACAGGCAGAATGTCTCCTGTCCGCATGGGGCTTCCGACTGGATAGAAACTGGTCACCAGGAAAGAGAACAAAGAACTGGCATATCTGTGGTGCTCGGCCTCGTCTGGTGGAGCCACTCCCTTGAATCAGCGTGCTTTCCACTCTTCCGGGCAGGTGGGGGCCCCACTGAGAGCCAGCTGACACATAAAAATGGCCTTCTGCATTTCTGCTGACGTGTCGTCTGTATCTGATGGAGCAACATCTTCATTATGAAATTAGATGAAAATCCTGATGCACAGACTAATAGATATCAGCCCACGCTCTTCTTTGGGAGCCAAGTGACAGAAACAGCCACGAGCAGGGAACAGAGCCAGAGACTGTCCCCTCCCCATCGGATTCCATTTTCATACCCACCTGTCATCTCCCTACAAATGTCATTAGCTCATAGAGGGGATGGAGCCTCATTGCATTATCAGCCACCACAACAGAGGAGCGTTTTGTACTTGGGCTGCTTCTAAATGATGGAGAAGAAGATAAATTTCAGACAAGAAGTGCCCCGTTGGTCTGGTACTACCTGTGACACTGGGTCTTATTTACAGGCCAAGGGCAAGCAAGCTTTCTGTTTAAGAAATCGGGCCACAGTGTCCACTGAGAGATGAAGTTAGTGCATGGAATTAGTGCCTGACTTTTGTGTCAAAGACTTTTGGGGCTCATTCTTATCAGCCAAAGGGTGAAAGGAAGCAGACTGATACCTTGAGGATTAAGGATCTAGTTCGCTGTCTTGCCTTCATTCTTCTACATGTTCCAAGAAACATGTCTCTCCCATGTCAACTCTGTTAACCAGAGCAATTAAAACGTTTTCACTCCTGAGGACAAACCAGTCATAGACAGGGTTCCATGGAGCCAAAGCCCATGTTTGATTTAATTCTGTTTGTCACTTTGCCTTGGCTAAACACTTCCCTTTCTTCAGACTTTACCACCTATCTATTTGTGAACATTGCTCACTGTGTATATGTAAAGGCCCAGGGACCCTTTAATGAGAGAGAATTCCCATATGGGCGGGAGTGGATGTCAAACCACCTGGCCTGGAAGCCCAACCACTAGTGATCGAGGGCTGATAGGCAACTCCATGATGTCATTGACATTTCTGTCTTTACTAGCCTTTCTACAGTGGTTAGGATAAGATTCTTTTTATCTTGTCATGCCAGAGGATGGCTGCTTCTCCTCTGTGCTTATTGGTCTGTGCACAGTGGAGAAGAATCTGCCCTCTGACTGGGTTTCACTGTGGTAGTCTGTCAGTTGTTCCCAGTGTGGGAAGAGATGTTAATGGGGCCAAGTCATTTCTTCATATTTGGATTCTAAATCTGATAGATGCCTTCTTCCTAGTTCTAGGTTTGTCCTGTGGATCTGGAGAGTGAACCAAGTATACCTAATAACTAGTCTAACATGCTCAGAGGGATCTGGTATTTGTGTATCAATCTGTTTTCCAGACATAGGGCCATCTATGGTGAAAACACTAATAATTATACCCCAAAGTAAAAGGAGCAAAGTTGGCTCAGAGGTAGAGTTCTGTGAAGCCTTGACCAGTTCTGTGGAAGATGCCAGAGACAACCTTTGCTAACAGCTATTTCTTTGCTTTTTTTGAGAGAAGGAACGGGCTTGTAAGGTGTGTACTTTGGTAAATCTGCTTCCTCTCCCTTCTGGTTTAGAGACTGTCTACAGCGTTTCAGGCAGTCATAGTCATGATCTCTTTGAATACTCAAGATAATCTGTAAATGGAGAAACCAAGGTTTAAAGAGGGTATGTCACTCATAAAGGACAACTAGCTACCAGAAGCCACAACCCTATAATCCCAACTTGTCTGACTATTCTATCTTGTCACTTTAGGGTCACCACATCCACAGGGTGCCTGTTAGTAACTTATCTTGAGAACATTCTTCAATCAGTGCCTTGACTCACTTCCTTAAAACCTGTAGCCTGAGGTCAGAGCTGTCTGTCTTCTCCTAGACCCTCCCCTCATCTCCTCAGTGGCCTTCACTATCAGCCCCAGGAGACTGCCTTCTGTTTCACCAGCACACCCAAAAGCTGTTGTCAGAGAGGAGGTCACCTTTGCTCTTCCTGTGAAAGGCACCACCTCAGGACCCTCCATTCTTTGCAAGCCTTTTAAACCTAGTATTTACATTATTCTGTGAGCTGGGACCTCTGATGCAGAGAATTTGGACCATAGGCACACTTTACTACACAGCCTCATAAGAAACCTATGAGTAACCCCTAAGAACAGAGAATAGCTGATTCTGTGAGTTAATCGTGTGCAGAGTATCTAGGAGACAAGTCTTAAAGGAAAACACATTTTCCCAGTGATGTGACAAGAGCTGTGTCTCAGTAGAGGCAAACTTTCACGGAGAAGTCACCTAGCATGCATTTCATGGTCACTCCGGTATTGAGATCTGTACTCCATGGCTGATAACAGAACCCCAAGTTAAGATCCGACTTTGGAGTATGAAGTTCCGTCATGGTCAACATACTGCTGAGGATCACCTTGATGATGTCATTGTCATTTCACCGGCTCCTTACCTTTTTTTCCTCTGTTACTTTCAGGGTAACAGTCTTGATCTCATCATAGCTAATAGACAGTTTCATCACCTGTATTCCCAACTTGGATATCCAGGAAGGGGGAAAAGATGTTGGAAGAGAAAAACAGGGCCAATTTCAGGAAACCAAACCTGTCTTAGGAATCGCTAACAGACTCCCCTTTCAAATCACTGATGTACTAGTCCTCGGTATGTGGCCACTCATCTGCAGGGGCTGGAAAAGGCCAAGCATTAATTAGCCCTATTGATTCTCGAAACCAATCCAGATATGTAAGAAAAACAAGGAAAATAGATGTTAACCATATCAGTGTCTACCATATACAGATTTTTTTTTCTGTTATAAAGGCTTTTCCAGGGTGGAGAAGAACAACTAGGAAGAAACTAGAATTCTTTGCTTCCCCTGGAGCTAGAGCCTTTCAGGTCTTTTGACAAGCCTGTCTGAACAACACCTCCTTCTTCTTTTTGGAGGTTGGGGGTCTGAGACAGTATTTCTCTGTATACCTTTAGCTGTCCTGGAACTTGCTCTGTAGACCAGGCTGGCGTCAAACTCACAGAGACTCTCCTGCCTTTGCCTTCTGAGTGCTGGGATTAAAGGCTTGCACCACCACTGGTTTCTGCACCTCCTTCTTATTTTGAACCCTGTCAGTCCTCCATTCTAGTACGGGCCCACTATGGCTTGAGCCTTACCTCTACATTTCCTTGAAAATATCAGCAAAATGGGGAGAGATTGGTAGAGATACCAACTAACAGTCATCAAATGAGTAAGTTCAAAGGCCTAGTACTCAGCATGGTAGCCATCGACAACCATAATTCAGGATGCATTCAAAATTTCTGAGAGTAGATTGTGAGTACTCTCAGCCCAAACTCACAGTAACTATGTGCAACCATCAATATATTAATTAGCCTGCTTTTATTAACCATTTACCACTGCTCACAGGGATCAAAACACCTTGTTGAGGCCATCGATGTAGCTCATAGAAGTGGCCCTCGCTTCAAACCTCTGCATTGGCAATGATTATAACATAAAATGTAAACACCTTGTCTTGCATAACTACAACTGTTGCTTGTTAATTGCTCAATATAAAGTTGAAAGAAATAAGACTTTGATTACCTGGAATGCAAGAGAAAAACTCTCCTGAATCTTTATTTTCTGCAAAATGAACGTTCAACTCTGTAGTATGCCTTGTGTAGCAGCTTTTGGGCTTGAGCCCTTCCCCATTCGTCAGGTACAAACAACTTCCCACTGTTTCTTACCAAGCCTACAGTTACCTCTTAAACCCCAAGATGTTTGTCATTTTGATTGTATCATAGGAACAACTTGATCCCTCTTTGCCAACTTGCATCTTTAGACCTCTTCTTTAAAACTTCTGAACCCATTTCTTCTGCTGAGTAGTCCCAACTTCTTAAGATCAGCAGTGCTCAATCTGTGAATTGTGACCCCTTTTGGGACCTAATGACCCTTTCGCGGGGGCTGCCTAAGATCATTGGAAAACACAGATGTTCACATTACGATTCATAATAGTAGGAAAATTATACTGGTGAAATAGCAAGGAAAATAATTTTATAATTAGGGGGTCACTATAGCATGAGGAACAGTATTAAAGGGTCTTAGCATTAGGAAGGATGAGAATCACTGTCGTATGTAGGTCCTTAGCAGTTCTTATTAGGCTTAAACTTGATGCATCGCACTGTCTTAGCTCCACTGTCCTCAATGATAACAGTTACAAGTTACCATCACCTCCATTATGCTTGATACTTTCCCCCTATTTTTTTGCAATATTGCTACACTGAAACTACTTATTAGATAATTATGATCTCAGTTTTCCTGCCTCCTTATGGGCGCCAAGTTCTTGTAGCAATGGTTAGTGTCATCCTTATCTTACATCTGAGATAAAACAATGAGAAGAGTTTGACTAACCATCACAGGTCTACTGTCTGCAAGTGACCAGCCGTGATTGGCACCTTGGCTTCAGTCTCCAGTGCCTGTCTTTTAAAGCTTTTACTCACTCTTTCTCCCAGCTAGCTATATGGTTATGGAGAGTGTCTCTGGATTATGCAAAGCCTGCTTTGAAGAGGTCATGTTATTCTGCAGAGAAAGGTACTTCCCATTCTTCTCCAACTCACGATTCATCCTTGACCCATCAGCCTTCCTGACTCTCCTGATGGAACAGGGAGTAGTGAGCTTGGCTCAGGTCAGGCTGCCTGGCTTTGAGTTCAGCTCCCAAGTTCAGTTCCTCCAGGTCATAGGTCACTTGTAGCATCCTGGCAGCTCTCTCTCTCTCTCTCTCTCTCTCTCTCTGTCTCTCTCTCTCTCTCTGTGTGTGTGAGTTTGAGTTTGTGTGTGTCTGTCTGTCTGTCTGTCTGTCTTTCCCCCTACACTCCCCACTTTCCACCTTGCACTTCTCTGTGACAGATGTAAAACCCATGCAGCCATCTCTGACGTTGCTAACCACAGGCATTCAGGAACAGTCTTGCTCCAAATCCTGTCTCCTATTTTCATATTTCCTGTGGCGTTTTATAGAAATAGCAGAACAATTGCTCATCCGCAGGGGGTAAAGGGAACAGGATTTTATATAATTAAATTTTTAAAGCGACAAACTTTCCCAGACTGTGAAGAAGTGTGGGGAAGGGGTGTGGAGACGAGGACCCTCAGGAGTGAAGGTTAGTGTTTGTACCGGTAGCAGAGAAACAAGCTTTAATCCCCTTTCACTTTTATTATTGTTTTGTTTTTGCAGGGCCTTTGGTTCTGTTTCTCCCTCTATAGAGATGCAGCAAGCTTAGAGGGATAAAGAGATCCCTCGTCAAAGGCAGCCTAGGGTCACCTGCATGCAAATGACATGCGTAGATTTCAGGAAAGGACGGTGCTTTGTTTTCAACTCCTGCACTAGCAGAAGAACTTGAAAGTGTTGGCGCATCACTCCACCTTCCCTCCCCAAGGAGCATTTTGAAGCTGACGTGGGACAGGGATCAGCAACATCTGTCTGCAGCCCTGGTGCCTACGGTTTCCCCATAAACACAGGTTTCCATGAAAACCAAACAAAGGGACTTGAGAGGCGGACAAGGCCGATTCCACTTCAGCTCCCAGGCAGAAAAGAGGCACAGAGCCTTGCACCTCTATAGGCTCTTTATGGATTCCTTTAAAGGCCAGGACCCCCTGGTGGGCTGAGCCCCGGGACACCAACGACTTCCCCAGCCGCACCCCACCCCACCAGACTCCCTCAAGCAAGCCTGGGTGCATCACTCCACGATCTTTGGCCATTTGTTCCTTTGATGTGTGCTAAGTGAAACATAATTACCCACTTTGTCACATTGCTTGTGACTTTGACGGCCCAGTGGGTGGGCTTAAAAAATGCATTAGGACGTCCTCAAGGGAAAACATTGTTCCTTTGGGGGTTGGTCTCAGGGTTTCTACAAGGTTCGAAGCTATAGGATTCCAGTCTCCCCTGTAAAAATAAGCAGTCTTGTCCCTAGATGTTTGTCACTCACAAATGAGGAGACTTTCCTCCTTTCCTTTTTAGAGCAAATGAAAAACAGAAGAGGAAGGGGCAGACAAAGGTTCCCCAGGGATGTGTAATGAGTAAGCAGGATGGGAAAAGTCGAGGAATGGAAACTGGTTGCTGGTCACACAGAATTCAACTCATTTGCATGAGGAACTATTTCCCAGACAGGGTGGATATCTCTTCAGGGAGTCCACATCTCTGCGGGGACCCTTTCCCCTCTACTTGGTGACTTCCTACTGCAACCTGAACCGCCCAACCCCGCTGCTCTGAATCTCCCTCCCCTTGCTCAGGCTCTTCCTCCTTGGCTCACCCAAAGCTCATCCACCTGGCAGCACAGTGCGCTCCCACAGAGCCCTCCTCCCTGACCCAGTTCCCTGCTCGCCAGAAAGCGTGTGGCTCCACGAGATAGTGCACACCTGCGTGGCACACATCCATAGGCACACACAGTGCAGCTCTGACCCTGGGAGCCCTCGTCTCTCTGTAGAGATCCACAGCACAATCTCCTGGAGACAAAGCTTCCTAAACGAAATTTGGAACTAGCTTGAGAGCAGGCTGAGAGTCTCCTTGAACGCGAAGCGGTGAAGCCTGTTCATTATTGCAGTTAATTGGTCTTGCCGTGCTAATGGTGAGGCTGCAGGCTGTAATAGCCACCAGGAGACTGCTCGGAGCAGGGGAGACAGAAACAGGAGTGGAGAACCCTGTGGGTTTACGGGGAAGAAATCCATGTACACTCTACTTTTCTGTAGAGCATGGTCACACAATTGGGTTTATCAGCAATTCTGATTCTGATTCATCTTTTATTAGTGCTAGATTGATTTTTCTTTTCCTTTAGCAATAGGAAAGCAAAACTGTCTGAAGACTTTCCACCTCTAGTCATCAGAATAAGCATACATCCTCCTCCCCCAATCTGTGGAAAAGCTCATAATGAGTGTTGTCTCTGTTGATGGTTTCATCTTGGACATACCCTTCCTGACATGTTCATCTCTAAAATGAAGGGTTCCTTTGCAACTGCCATGTGTGGCTAGCCTGGGGTCATGTATCCTGTCAGCCTTCCATTCTGCCCTCCCTCAGAGAGGTAGGTAAGCCTATAACTGAGCGCAGGGTGCAAATAAATTCAAGATGTGTTCTGTCCGAGCCCCAAGGACTTGTCTTCCTCGAAAATTCTCCAGTCCTCCTCTTCCCACCCATAAGATGGCAGCAATGATCAAGATGGTACCAAAGGTGTTGGACAATGTATTTTCTTCAGATTTATTTTTATTTTATTATTTGTCTGTGGATGTGGGTGGGGTATGTACATGTGGAAATGGACACCAGAAGAGGGCACCAGTTCACCTGGAATTATAGACAGTTATGCGACACCTAATGGACTAGAAGTTGAGTCTTCTAGAAGGTCAACCCATATTCATAACCCCAGAGCCCTCTTTCTGGGCTAAAGGGAGATGTTACAGAAAAAAGACAGAAGAACCAAGATAAGAAGCCTATATTCTCAGAGGGTGGACACTCAGTGTTTTCATTCAGCTGAACCCCAAAGTGTTCTGGGTCTTAGAGTAGGTACAAAGACTGAGAAACTCAAGAGAGTTCTGTTCTTATGTGGATGACAGGGGGCTTATAGAGGGCTACATAGAGGAAGGAAGTCATTATGCTTGATTGTCAGTGATATGTATGAGCTGGAGAGCCTCCTGTGATGCCTGCTTCTCATCTCGGGGAGCTCTAGGGAAAGTCATGTGCAGGAGGGTGGACTTCTAAAAGCTCTCAGGACTCACATTCCCAGGATGTAACAAAGCATGCATTTCACGAGACCACATGCTGCACAACATCAAGGAGGTTGGCCATCACACCCAGAGCAGACACCTTTTCAGACAGCAGGCTTCAGTTCTACTGTGAGAGTCACCAATGGCCCTGTGAGAGTTCCCAGGAAGCCACCCACAGTGTCTTCACACTGGGAACTGTTCCCTGCTCTTTGCTCCAGGTGTTGTCGATCAATCCTGACTGTTGTTCTGCGGACAACAGATGCTGCTTTTCCAGATGTTTAGAGGAGAAACGCTGTGCTGTGAAAGGCAGGCTTATTACATTGCTCAGACACCGTGGACTCGTATCCCTTTTCTTTTCGGTGTCTCCAGTTTTCACTGGCCCCACTTCTTAACAATGGTTCTCATTCTTACTCTGCTCCTCTGGCCCTTCAAAAATCATTCCCATTATCCTAAGTACTCTTTGTCCTCTCAAAGGAGCCACAGCAGAGGGAGCATTCCTCAAGGAGGGAGTTAGATTCCCCCATTGAGTAAAATGCTGCTAAGTAAAAATGAGCCTTGGACTTCAACTTGGAAGACTGGATTTGAAGCTAAGGTCTTTGAAAATTCACAGTAGGAACTCTGTCAGCTCCTCAATCAATATGAACCTTACTTTGCTCATCTGCCAAGTGGGGACATACATAGTTTTTCTAGACAGAATGGGTGGCCAAGAAATAAGCTATGGAAGAAGGCAATGTATTCTTTCTTTCCCAGCAGATCTAACATTTTATGTCAGTTGTGACTGTCATAAAAGAAATACGGTTCTTGTCACGGGTCTTCTGTCTTTTTCCTACAACATCTCCCTTTAATGTTAAAAATGACCCAGAGTAGGGTCAGAGAGAGGGCTGTGGGGTTATGTGTATGTGTTGCTCTTGCAGAGGACTCAAGTTCCAGCTTGCAAGTGGAGAAAAATATTTTTTGTCATTTCCTGAAGTATATCAAATACTCTATGAGCCAAGTAAATCATGCAAACTAGGAGTGCGTGTGCATATTACATCATATCTCTCAAGCAGTTTGTAATGCATTGCCCTTTATTGTCAGAAGGTGATGGCCTGCTTCCAACTCTGCGAGGGCATGTTGTGTTTTCAGCCCCTGGATGTTAGATCGCCATAGTGCCTCTGCTGGACATCGATTTGCACAGCTGCCATGAAAGGCAATCCAGTCTGGCCCTCCTCTAATGAACATAAGGCTGGAACATGAATAGGGATCTTGCCTCATCCAATTTCCTCTCATTTTCCTCTCTGGAAGCAGATATCATCATGGGAGGAAGAGGTGAGGAGAACATAGTTCTTCTTCCCCACTCTCAGTGCTGCCCCGCACTCTGGAGAATCCGGAACACATGTCTGGGATGGAAAGATCTCAGCGGGACCCCTGATGTCTCATAGAAGATGACTCTTTCAACAAGGGCTGAGTAGCAAGGCCACTGCTGGACAGGAAGTTTCCTCCTGCTGCCTGCAGAGCTTCCCTGGGAACAACCTTGCTTACCCTTTCTTTCCAGCGGGACAGTGGCTTTTAGTGTAATTTGTAGAGTTTAGAAGTCACTTTGGGCCTTGGAGCCCTTGCTGGGGAGTTTTGTTCCCGAAAAGACACAGGGGACCCTAAAAGGCCAAGAACAGCAGAGGACAGCATATGTGACCTGGTTTGAGGATGTAGACAGTGTGGTCTTAATTATTTGCAGGGATTCGTAGTAGGGCTTCTGCCTTTAACAGTCTGTGGGTTTTTTTGTTTTTTTTTTTTTTTTTTTGTTGTTTTGTTTTTTTTTTTGACGATTCCATTGGGGGTCTCGATTGCTCAGATGAAAGGTTTATAAAGAGTCACGTCTTTTCCTTGGCTAAAGTATTTTTTGAGAAGGAAGATAAGGGTGGAGGAGGGGGAGCAGAGAGGCCTACTCATGCAAATAAGGGCATGTAAATGACTCAGTTTCCTTCTTCATCGGGAAGATGAGCATTGCTTGGCTGGCAGATTAGCTAATGTGTGGGTGCTGCGCTAATTAACGTAGCATAAAATCATGGAAGCCTTAAAACCTTCAGAAGTGCCCTGGTGTCGTGTGATTCTTGAGCCTGCCAGTGTTTGCAGGAGTGGGAGGATAAAAGAAAGCCACTGTGGACACAGACACGCACAAGTGAAGAGACTGGATCAAGGAATCAACATGTGTTGTTCGTACAACTTAGCACACGACTTCTCTGAAGGCAATAGAATTATTTGTATGGTTTTGACAGCAGCCGGTCAGAACCCTGATTCACAGAGGCTTAAAAGACTGATGCCACGAAAGAGGCTTGGAGTGAGGTAGGGTATCTGATGGCTCAACGAGCGGCTGCACAGGAGAAACCCCTGGAGAAATTAGCAGAAAGCAGCCATCCTTCTCCATGTCTCCCTCAATCACCTGACCATAAAGGCAGAAATATGGGGTCTGCATGCGTCATTCTCATGCATATACGTCATCGTCGTCTTGCTGAGCGATGGGTTCACGCATACCTGCAGAAGAGAGGTAGAGGGATATCTGCCATGGGAACAGGCTTTTTTTCCATGGGGGAGGAAAGAAAGGAAGGAAAGCTTCCCATAGGTGTCACCATCATTGGACCTCTAGAGAGAGATGTGAAGTCAAGCAGTCAGGCAGCACTGGTCCCTCATGCTGCTTTGAGCTGCTCACCCAATGAGGGAGCCGAAGCTGACTTCTGTGCGTGGCTCACCTCTCCGTGCACTTGGTTTGCACAGCTGTGGCTCTGTCGTGCTTCCTCTTGCTTCCATGGTTCACCATTACTCATAGACTGGTCACGGGATAGGAACAGGGAGCCTGAATTCTGCTTGGGTTTTCGGATGCAGCCTTTCACATCCAAGACGCTGGCGAGAGGGGCTCAGCTCCAGTGTTTGCCAACTCTGGAGAACTTGGTATGGGGGGATATGTATGTGGCAGCCCTAAAAATCAGCCCGAGCCCTTCTGCTTGTGACCTGAAAACTGTGGAGACAGTTCTATGGAAACACCAGGCAGAGAGGTTTGTGAGGAATGAATTAGCTATTCAGCAATAGTTCATAACCCAGAGGCTACCATTTGCCTGAAGCCTGCTTTTCTAAACCAGGTATGAGCTTTCTTTGTTCGGTAGCAGGCTGACCATCGGTTCCTTTACCTCCTCTACCTTGAGACCACCAGCAAAAGATCTTCTCTCCCTCCCAGGCCAGAGCAGCACACTGGAGGCAGCTTATTCCCCTCCATCTATTCTGATGCATTTTTCATCATTAAAGGGAAAATGTCATTTTGGTGACAGATATTAGTATGAGTGGTGTCAGGAATGAATCTTCCTTTCTCTGCCTTGCTTCACACAGTCCTAAGACAACGTTCTGTTAAAAGGCCACTTCCATATCCGACTCAAGCAGCGTGTGAGAAGGGCAGGCTTCAGCTGTGATGGATGGGCTCCGTCAAGGCTGGCGCTGGGCCAAGGAGCACAGCTGGAACTTGACCCTTCTGCCACCAGCGAGCCCTTTGGAAGGTTCTGGGAAACTGGGGTCTTATTTCTGCCTGAAATCTGTTGGAATCTAAGCTTAAAATGGAGAAAGCTGCAAGTCTGTTTGGTGATGAGATTTTGAGAAGCGGGAGCTTTTGCCTCAGCAGCTGCACATGAAGTCATATGAATATTAACCTCCCCTGAAATTTTGCTCTAGAAATGAGTAAATTCTCCCCCACTTCCTCCCTTTCTCTCTCCCTCTCCCTCCCTTTCTCCCTCTCCTCCTCCTCCTCCCCCTCCTCCTCCTCCTCCTCTTCCTTTTGGTGAAAACATAGACCAAACTCTCTGTATCTCTTATAAATGCAGACCCAGACCTTGAATGAGCTTGAGGTCATGATTTCCTCTACCTCTACACCATGCCCATCTGATGCTCTACGTTAAAAAACAAACAGACAGACAGACAAACAAACAAACAAACAAACAAACAAAAAACTCCCAAGTGGGCATGGTGGCACATGCTCTTAATTCCATCTTCTATCACTTAGGAGCAAAGGTGAGTGGATCTCTGGAATTTCAAGGACATCCTGGTGGTCTATGTAAAAAGCCTAGGCCAAGCAGGCTACACAGTGAGACCTCATCTACAACATAAGAAGGATCCTTAAACAAAACAAAAGCAAGCCAGCAAAAACCTTCCAGGTCCACAGAGGTGTTCCTCTCTGTAAGAGGCAAGGACAGTGATGCTTAGACCACTGCAGCATTAAGATGGCAGGTTAATTAAATGAGTATTTATTGAACTTGTATTTCCACACATTGCGCAGCATTGGGAAGGTGAAAAAGGAAACTGGAAATAAAGGCGTCTACCCCCAGAAAGTTTATAACTCACAATAGGTAAGATCAAATGAATACAGAGTTTATGTATAATACATAATCATAAACAAAAATCAACACATATTTACATTACAAAGATACATGTATAGAATAAGTTCTATGCTGTGATATATGTGCATATTTATAGCATATATGTGTGTACCTTTATACATTGAAGGCATATTCAGATAAAAATATATAATATATCATATACATATATTTATGATTGGTTCCAGTAATAGGGAACATTGATTAAAACAATGTTTACTGGAGGAAGTGGAGTTTGCCCAGGTCTTGCCTGACTGGTGTTTAGAAAGTTAGGAATGGCAGAAAGGCTTCCTTTCATATAGAGTTTATGATTCTCAGTGCGGCTGTCCTGGAAGGTTGACTGAGTTATTGAAGGTCAGTGAACCTGGCAATAAGGTCACAAGAAAGGCTAATGCTGTGGTTGAGTTTAGCATAGATCTCAATGGCAAGCTAATCAGTGCCAGGGAGAGCCTCCAAAACTTCCTGAACAGGCCGAATCCATTACTTTACTAGAGATTAATCCGAGGAGGATAAAGCTGACTTCTGCATATTCGTTTGCATCAACTATGATTTAACTTTACCAAGTTACAGCACACTTAAAAGAGTCTATATTTTAGTATCCTTATAAAGCTTAAACTTCCCAAGTAAAATTAACCACCTCCATACCTTCAAAATGTCCCATGTAAAGTCCTAGCTGGAGCTTTAAAAAGAAATGAATAGAAAAATGTTAAGTAATAAAGATAAAATAACTCTTGGGGCACAGCTCTCCTCTGGAAGGTAGTGACGAACAGCAGCTTCTCTCTGTGCAGCGATCATGAACAAGGCGGCGTCACTGGTTGCAGGCTGTCATGGGCTGGTACAATGAGGGACTCACCCCACTGCTGAGCTGATTTCCCACTGTAGTGGCACTTGTAGGTAACGATCCACCCAGACAAGTCAAACAATCTTTGCATGACTTGAAATATGGTACATCCTGTGGGCTCAGTTAACCTTAAAACCTAGCAAGAAAACACCTGTTATTTGTTAAATGAAGTAAACTTTTAGGCTTTAAGGGAGAAAAAAAAAAAAAAGAAAGAATTCACTTACCTAAACATCTAGAAGGCATTTGACATACACAACTGACCAGTCAGCACATTGCTGAGCCTGTAATGTCTCTGACCCCACTGTCCTGAGGTCAGCACTTGCTTCCCAGGGACAGTGGTGATCCACACCAGGAAGTTTACCCTGTCCCTTAAGGACCAGTATAGGCACAGGCAGGGCTGGAGGCCAAGGGATGAGTTAAGACTTAATTAAAATGGTACATAGAGGAAAACGAGGAAGAAGAGAACCTCGGTGACAGCAGCGGGGTCTGAGCAGGAGGGGAAAGGCACGAGACACCCGTACGCTGGCGAGATAAGAGATGTAAATGTCTTCTGTAAAGTTTACAGCACTATGCAAATATTGTTGCAGTTGAAGCTAAATGTCATCACACTCGCTTTACAGAAAGGGAAATCCAAAGCACGGAAAAGGTGTGGTGACTTTTGCAAAGACAAAACTCAGGTCGGGAATTGCATGAGACACCCAATGCCTCACTCCCACATTCACCCCTATAATCAGCAAGGCAGAGGGACTCCACTCAGCCTGGAGAATTATAAGCCGAGGACAAAAGCAGAGCAAATACCAAGATGGAGACAAGGTCTGGTTACAGCCACACTCCAAGACTGCTTTTCATCACCTGGTGTCTTAGGGAGAACCTGGAGAACGCTAGAATCGCAAGACAAAGATCGTACAGTCCATCTACTCTCTTGTTTGCTTATGCCTCTACATATTCATCGGTAACATTTAGAACAAAAGAAAGAGATAATTACAAGGAGTGAGTTTTTAAAAGCTATTAAAGGTTAACCGAATTCTTGGCATTTGTGCCGTGTCCATTTCCATGTAATTACCCTCGCTTCCCAGAATTCACAGTCAGTTATAGCTGTTAATGCCCAAAGATGATATCCTTGGAAAATAATTTATAGGATCGTTTCTCCAACTTTTCAAATTCAAACCGAGCACCCTGGCTAATAGTCTGATTAGTATTAATGTTATTCTTGGATGGAGAGTGTTAGGAGGTCAGAGTTGGATGCTGGGATTGGAGATTTGTTATGTATGAGACTATACTTCGCCATCTCTCTCTTGAGCCAAGTGGCTATCTTGGAAATGTTTATATAACTTCATTTATAAAGCTCTTTCATTTTGGCCTGTCAACTAAGGATATGAGAAGGGTACAAAACTCCTCTTCCTCTTAGAAGATAGAGCAGGATCCAAACAGTGACCGCTTTGGGGGAGGTGCAGCCAACAGGCCTCCAAGAAAGACAGAAATACAAGGATCTGGGTTTATATTCCTTTTTGTTTTTTGCAATTTTTACTCATCCACTTCTTCCTCACAAATACTGTTTATTATTGAATATACTTTACTACTCTGTGCTGAGACAGAGTGACAGTGAGTCACTGTCCTTTCCTTTGTCCTCTCCTCTTCTAAATGCATTTGCTCTTTCTAGATGTGTGTATGAAGGACTGTCATTCATTCATACATATATGTATGTATATGTATATATGTGTGTGTGGTATGAGAGCATATATATTCAATGAATGTGACAGGACTTTGCTCCTATCAGCTGGGCAAGTAACCTTTCTTACTGACTTATTCCAATCCTTCTTGCTTTGTTTTTGAAAACTTTCCTAATATTCTTCCCTTTTGGTTTGTGGGTTTGTCTTTTCTTAAATCCTCCAGAGCCTTGTGCATGTTATTCCACTGTATCTTAAGGAAGGGAAAAGAACTGTTATAGTTTCCCCAATGAAGTTATTTATAGTTTATCAACCTCCCAGGAAGCGAGTCATAAAATGCATACAGTCAGGAGTTTGGGCCTGTGTGTGTCTATTGTTTTCAATGATTACGGACATAATTCTTTTCCACTAAAAGGAAAAGTGAAGAATTCTATGGAAAACCAATTGCTTCCCACTATGCCCCTGAAGATAGGCCGGCACAGGGAGGCAGTGAGGCAGAGCACCAGGGGCTTAAAGACAGTTTACAAACCACCTGTGCTTCGAGCAGCCCAGCCTGTGGAAAGGGCATGTCAAGCATAGCCTCAGAGCTAAATCAGGTGCTCTATTCAAGAAACAGTGAGTGTTATTCACTCTTCTGTGGCTAAGAGTGGAAGTGTGTGTGTGTGTGTGTGTGTGTGTGTATGTGTGTGTGTAGAGTGAGTGTGTGTGTGTATGTGTGTGTGTGTGTGTGGTGTGCATAGTGTGAATGGTATGTGCACGCATGTGGGCTGTGGTTTGTGTATATAGAATAGGTTCTTAAAATGGTCCACTTAATCATGTCTAAAGCTGAGTTCTCTCCCCTCTCTCTCTCTCTCTCTCTCTCTCTCTCTCTCTCCCTCCCTCTCCACACACACACACACACACACACACACAAACACACACACATATACACACATACATACACACACATACACACACATACATACATACACACACACAAACACACACACACACACACACACTCATGCAGTTTTGCAGCATTTAAAGCCACTTTCACCAAGGTTACATGTGTATTCTAAAATGGGCTGTGATAGAAATGTGCAGGGATGAAGACGAGAAGTGATCAGTTCCCTCCATCCATGTGGACAATTGAATCACTGGGCAAATGGGAACATGACATTAGAAAGGTCACAACAGATCACATCAATTCAGATGTTCTACTTACCTGCTCTGGACAGTCGCGATCCTGCTGGGAGTTATGCTCAAAGGTTATAGATATGTCAAACATCTGTAACCTAATAAACCAATGGTCTGTCACCCTCATACCCAGCCACGGCTTTGCTGACCATTTAGATGCCGTGTTTCCTGGAATAGGCTTTCGTGTAGACACTGCTTGTACCTTTAAGCTACTGCCTTTATTTCTTTGGGTCCTTTCTGATTGTAGTAGTTAATAACTAAGTGTGGTCTCACAGCCACATAGCACATGTCCTCAACTTTCTAAGGTTGCACAGTTTGGAAGCCTTCTTGATTTCCTCAGCTGTGACAGCCAGGGAAATTCAGTCAATGTTCATCAGGATATTAAGTGGCTTCAGGAATGGAGAGGAGAAGGTAGGACTTCACATCATCGGCATTGTGAGAATACTGCTGCAAAGGGCACACTGTGTGGTGACAGAATAGATCCTCAGTATGAGAAACTAGGGACTGAAAAGGCTGATAGAATTTATCCCGACAAACACAGGGCAGTATTCCAGGAGGGCAGCAGCATATATGATGGCCCAGAGCTTGAAAAGGAGTATTTTTAAGAAATTAAAATAGTCATCAAATGAAATAAGTCCTAACCTGGCTTGTTGTTAGAAAATTTGACAGGAGATAAACTAAGAGCAAAAGACTGGGTCTTTTAGGCTCAGAAGCCACATAATCAGGGGGCATTTTATTCATAGAGCAGTGGGGAGCCAGGATGGTCTTAATAAGGGAAAGTGATCTACTCAGATCCAGGGAACCTTACCTCAGTGTGGAGAGTACAGTAGACCTGGCAAGGGCTGGTATGGGCTGGCTACCTAAGAGAGATCTCAGTAACCCAGATAAGACCAGAATGTGTGTGTGTGTGTGTGTGTGTGTGTGTGTGTGTGTGTGTGTGTGTGTGTGTGTGTCCATTCATGCATGGGCCTCAAGGCATTGTGAGGCAGTGGAGACTGAGAGAGTTGGGTTTATAGTATACATAATTTAGAAAAAGGACCTGACATGTGTGGGGGAAGAAAGACACACAGAAGGACAGAGAAGTTGAGGGATTGGGTAGTGAGGGGAAGTGTTCAGGATGGAGACTTAAACGTGACTTTTAAAGCAGGCTTGATGGAGTCTTCCTCATTCATAGCACTCCAGAAAAAAGAACACATCCCAACAGAAGTGAGTACCAATTGCAGGATTTGTCACAGGGATTTTGAGCAAAAGTAATAGTTTTTGGTTTGTTTCTTTTTTCTTTGTAATATAGCTCTCTCTATATAACTTTTATAACTATATCTATAACTTTTGTAACAACACTTGATTCAATATTTCGGGGGCAGGTGGGAAAATTCTGTTACTTGTGGGAAAATATTTATAGTATCACACTGTGACCTGTACTGTTAGGACCATGCAGAAGGTACCACTCATGATGGCTGAGAACAAAGTTCCTCTCCTGGGTTGGAGAAGGAAAACTCTGTAGCTCCTGTTTCAGGGGTTGGCATCACGTGTCATTGACTATTCCCTGTATTTTCTTATTTAATCTTCCAGTCAATATAGCAGGAAGTGCTATTTCATTTTAATACGGGAGAGAATGGAGACATTGAGAATTGAGGTAAGAAAATTATTCAAGGTCAAGTTGGCAGTTTGTGGAGCCTGAACTCAAAGTCCAGGCCATTAGCTTCAACATCCATATTCAGTTCACCACACTGTATTTTCTCTTAACCATCCAGGACTCAATATCTAATCAGTACACATCGAAGCCTCTTATACTCCACTTCTCCACTTTTCTACACATTCACATAAGCTTGTGGACTGTCTCAGCTCCTTCCTGTCAGCTGAAGATTTAATTCGTTAATGGACTACAATGCTCTCTAAAAACCTGGGAGTGTTTTCTCTGAATTTCTTTTGACAGATCATTTGCCCAAAATAAAATAAAAAATAAAATCACATTTGATTTGTCCTAGCAACTGTCCTTTGAGGAATCTCTTATTAATACTTCTCCGTATAGAAACATGTCAATCTGTGCTTGATTTGTATCTTAGCTTTAAGCTAATTTTCTGCCTTGGAGGGAAAAACAGAGACTTCTCATCATCCACTTTTTTAAGACATCCTTGATCCTGACAACTTGTCAAAACTGTTGTGAAAGCTCAGGTAAATTATTTTCATATGTTATGCCTGGTTCACATATACACTCACAACATCCCCCTTTTCCCTCCTCCAGGACTAGAACGACCTGAGTTCAGGTAAATCTACTCTGGAACTTTGTGGTTGGTCGCTTTCTTGCTTCTCGAAACTCTTTGATAAACTCCAAGGAACCAGCCTATAGGAGGTTCAGAGAAGCCACTCTTTTCTGGGAGGATAAAGCCACAGGGGTTGACCCCCAAGAGAGGAGAGATACAAGGTCTTGAAGCATCAACCAACCACGCCTTTCCGTGTTCCTAATGTGTAAAACCTAGACCAAATGGACTCCAGGAAGGGTAAATAATGAGGTAGCAAAAATAACATGGAGAAATGCGGAATGCCATTCATTTTTCTCTACTTTCTAAGTGTCGGTATAAGGAAGAATAAAGATGTTTTGGAAAAGGGGGAATTTCTTTTATTAACTGAAGGCATTGGGAGGGTCCTATACTGTCTCTGGTCTCCCATGACAGAGATTGAAGGGAGCAGGGAAAAACAAACAAACAAACAAACAAAAAGAAAAAAAACAACAAAAAAAGGACAAAGAAACAAAATGATAGTGTATATGAGTTAGTTAGAAAAACTATTTAAAAACAAGCTTGAGTTCTATGGCAGTACAAAATCAAACCTTCCACAAGGGATTAAGAACAAGCATAGTCCTCTTACAAAGTGTGGGTGCTTTGCCTGCCTCTCTACCTACCTTCTCTTCAGTGGTCTGTCCTCACCACTTCTACTCTTAGCTAGATCTCTACCAACTTCCTGGCCTTGCAAGACGGAGTATAGAGAAACCTACCTAAACCTTCAGGAACCTTAGAGTGGATGATGTGTGCCCCACCCTGTTCCCACACCCCTGAGGAAAGTACAGATTCTAGTCAACCTTGATGTGTTGGTTTGAAGCAGCCCCCTGCCTGAACATGGCTTGTGAGCTGTGTTTATCAAAATCCACAGGAGACCAGTGAGTGTGAGAATCTGAGCAAATGTAAATATGTTCTAATCATGGTGAAATAACATCACCCAAGTTCAGCCAGGATCACACTTATAATAAAACAATATTGATTGATTCCAGGAAGAGCCAAAGATCAGTTCTACCCAATTACACTTTGGCTACCCCTGACAAAGCAGCATGGCTCAAGATTATTTCACAGCTCTTTTATAGATGACTGCCATTACGAAATGTTCACTGTGACACACTAGGGTGTATTTCTATTTGTGCCTGTATGTAAGCTGTATTTATAATGTGTGTCTGTGTATACAGTTATGAACACAGAATTGATATGAAGCATTAATGTCATTATTAGTGTCTGCATGTAAGCTATATTTACGTGTGCACATGTGTACAGATACAAACACACAACTGACTACCAAGAATTAATGTCTTATTTATGAACCCCAGGATATAATGAGGCAAAATGAAGGAGGTGAGTCTAAATCAGAGTCCACAAGGAATGGGAGGGGTCATGATTGACCTCTGGGTTGTGGTGGGCACTTAACTAGCGTGTATTAAAAAAAAGATTGGTAAGCAAAGAGAGAGAAACAGAGATAGGCAGCAGAGACAGGCAGGCTAGACAGACAGACACACAGAAAAAGGTACAGAGACAGAGAAGGAAAGAGAGATGAAGAGACAGAGAGAGACACAGAGAGAAAGAAGAGGAATTTTATTTACCCATAACGAAGAATGAAGTTGTGTCATTTGTAGGAAAATGGATGCAAACCTAGATACTCATTTTTAATGAACTGAAGTCATCCTCAGACAAATGCCAAAAGCTTTCTCCAGTTTGTAGGTCCCAGACTTTATTTATTTTACTCCTATAAATACATATGACAGGATGAAATTAGAAGTAGAAGTGGCAGAAAGTAGAAGTGGGGCTCTTTGGGAACAAAGATGCCTGGGAACAAGGGTAAAGGCAGAGGGTAGCAGGGGTCAGTGCACACTGCATTCCTGCAGGACAATATGCCTTGTGCAGCCCTGCATCATAAAACAATGATAATGAAACAGAGTCGTCTGTTACTGCAGAGCAGAAGCAGTTATGCTCCCAGAAAGTCACAGGACAGACAACTTACTAGCCTAGTGCATGTCCAACACCCTTGCAGCCTTGCCGTTCCAATACCCAAGTCTTGGAAGGATGGCTTCAGCATTCTTTTTATGGCTAGATGCCTAGTGCAGACTGTGATCTAGACAGACATGTCCCAGCTAGGCTTTAGGGGAAGATTCCCAAATGGGCAATTAATTTAGATTTAATAGGACAGTTACTGTAAGTTTAAATAAATGCCAGTTAAATATTAACAGCGTATTTATTGAAGATTAACATTGCTGGATGCATTGTGGGATTTCTCTTTTCCTTAAAGAAACCCTTTATCGGAAGACTTTTAATCATCCTGACTCCTCTATCGGCTCGCCTTAGATCTGGAGCAGCTCATTAATTACCTTGTATGATAGTTTTCTGAATTCTGAAGTGGTACCTTGGCTTACTGGAGAGTGGAAGGGCAGGAGGAAGAGGCTATTTCTGCACAGGGGGAACAGATAAGAGACTCTGAAAGGTAAACTGCTCAGAGAAGAGGGGCTGATGAGCGTCCTAATCACTGTCTATTAGTCAGAAAGATCCCGGAAATCATCTAATCCAAGCTCCTTGTGCTCAAGTCAGGTGGTAAAGTCTTAGGCACTTCCTCACAGTAAGTGGCAGACTGGGGCTGCAACTACAGACCCTTGAACCCTGCCTCCCAAGAGGTCTTGCCTTCCTCTGGAATCATTCTTTTAATTCTTCAGAAATGTGTTAACCCATTGCAATGAATTAGCTTCGAGATCTTCGCAGTGAGTCACCATCCCTGAAGGATGCTGGTGCGTTTTCCAAATAAAAATCCTACCATTTCCAAATAGCAGTGAGTTGGGCTGATGGGCTGAGAGAAACAGGAGCCCAGGTGTTCCAGTTTACAAAGTGGTATTTGTATGGAACTCGCTACTACTAAAAAGTATGACTGAAACAGTGTATCATACAGCCTGTACCCATCTCATTGAGGTTTGCCTTTTCTGTTTCTGCTCCCAGCTGAGGAATGGGTAAAACCCTCCAAAGAAAACTGGATAAAAGGCTCGGGAGAGACACGCAGAGTGGGTGATTATTTAGGTAGTCAAGCAGTAGGGGCATGAAAGGTGTGTTTGCTCGACAGTAAATTGGGTGGGCTCCAGATGTGAGGCTTCAGAGATTACCATGCACGGGCATGTCCTGATATCAGAAGCCAGGTCTTGAACCGTTAGGTAGCTTCTTGCAAAGGTTAGAGTTGATAGGTAGAACGGATGTAAGTTTAGCATATAGACTGACAACCACAGGTAACCTCTCTAGAAGGATTATCCAGCCAGCTTCTCTGGGGTTAGAAGCTAGAAGGGTTAGAAGACCGAATGACCTCCTGAAAATGGAGCCTGCGTCAAGTTCGCCTTGCAGACCCAAAGTGGCTTTATCTGCACCAGGCATACAGAGGCAGAGAAGGGTGTGGGGAATCTTGGGGAAAGGTTCCAAGGTGTGGCTTTTTTTTCAGATGGTTTGGAAGCCTCTTCTCCACTCTTTTTCTACCTTTCCACTGTACATGGGACCAGGAGAGCCCTTAAGTACCTGCTACAGAAAGATTAAGCCAGATCATCTCAGGGGATTGTTTCCCTTCTGTGCACAGGCAGCAGCCAGTGGATGGCTAGATATTCAGGGGTGGGGCAATGGAGTGCAGGATGTGGTCACTCTCCTTCCTGCTGGAGTATGTCGACTGAGACTCTTGTCACTTGATCATACCCTATCATGGTATTTCTTTTCTTTCTCTGGGACAAGTCTCCTTGTGGTTTAAACTCCACGCTGGTGGGCGGGCCTGTTCTCTGCTCCCAGACTCCTCCTGTCCTGTGAGTGAATTTCTCTGTGACCTTCTCAACAAGTTTAACACAGCTCCTCCAGGTGTCATCCTGAGAGACACAAGAACAGCCAGGCTCTGGACTGAACTTCCAGATCTGTTCACACAGCCTTACCCCAGCTCCATGTGGTTGGCACCATGCATTCCACTAGTTTACGTGCAAAGCCCTGTCCCCATGGTTCCATCCTCGTTCAAGACCAAGAAGATTGCCATTGCTTCCCCTTCTTCCCCACAATGCTTTTACCAAAAAGTGCATTTTTTGTTTTTAGAAACTCCTTACATCCTGTTTGTATTTCTTGGTAGCCAGCACGTTTGTGTGGGCTTTCCTGACTAGAGAATTTGCTACACATTAGGACATCCCTGATTGCACTCCCCTCCTCTTAATGAATGATTCTAGAAAGGCCAATTTGTTGCCTTGAAATCTGGACAGGCACCAGAGGTTTGCTTCTTAAGGAGAAGGTAGGTTTCAGCATATTTTCCTCATCTTAGCGGAGTCCAAATCAAGGTTCACTAGAGCCTCTGTGGATATCAGTGTGAATCATGCTGCTGAGAAACCCAAGACCACTTGACTGCTGGCAACAGGAGGGCAGGCCCGGGTTCTCTTCGTCATCTTTATCTAGTCATCAACAGCGGCCCTATATACGCTGGCTTATCTATGCATCAGGTTCAGTGGGAGTACTGGATGCTCAGAGTAATCATAAGTACTTTGTGGTCTCCTCCTTAGTTGTCTGTATGGTCCCCAGATGTAGCAATAAGTCAGTATTTGAGAGTCTGCTCTCTCGGCAGTGTCCATAGCTGTGGACCAATAGAAAGAGAGTCGGAAAAGTGTCAGGAGTACTGAGTTCTTGTCCTGCTTGGCCCGTTATTAGCTTTATACCTAGTATGGCCTTCTGGGACTCATTCCTTCCTTAAGTGAGAGACATGTATTGCACATCTTCCCACATCCTTTCTGAGATGTCCTTCTGTGATTCTCTTGGTCTGAGGTTTTACTATGATCGGAATCTTACACAAGAGACAATTTCGTCCCAACCTTTCTGACTCTTGGAATGCACTCTCTGGATTCCTACTCTTTGTATTTTGGGGCTTTGATTCTGGTTCATTCAGTTGTCCTCCAAAGCTTTTGCCCTACAGCCTCTCTGCTTTGTGCATCTCTTAGACAGTTCTGTGGGTTTCAAAGCGCACAGACAGGCAGCCATGCCCCCGTCTTTTCTTCATCTCCTTCTTCTCGGATCTCTCTATTTCTGACCTCTTTTCTGTCCATGCATCAGTCTTCCAGTCTTCACGCTGCCTCGGCGTTCTTCCCACTGAAATCCTAACACACCGGAGTACAGCCCCGAAGAGCAGTGGTTTTTATTGTGATCCTGTATTCATAGAGGAGCAAAAAATAGCACACATTTTTTCCCCTCAAAGCCCAGCCCTTCCCTACACCCCTGGAGGCACCTCTTTATCCAGATTTACACTGCTCTTTCTGATTAAATCTTCCAATGTCTATTTGATGTCAGGCCACTCACTAACTGCCCTGCGTTTTTTCATCTTGCCTGTACTTCTGTTTGAAATCTCCACCAGGAGAGGGGGGCCTTTCCCTTTTGTAGAGAACTAGAGCTGGCCTTTCTCAAGCTGCTGTTCTTTCTCTGCTTCTTGCATGGTGGAATAGCCATGGCTCCTTAGCTCACCCTAGCTTGCTGTGCACACACAGAGAGAGAGACAGAGAGAGACAGAGAGAGACAGAGAGACAGACAGACACACACAGAGAGACAGAGACAGACAGACACACACAGAGACAGAGAGAGACAGACAGACACACACACAGAGAGACAGACAGACACACACAGAGAGACAGAGAGACAGAGAGAGACAGACATACAGACAGACAGACACACACAAGAGAGAGAGACAGACAGAGAGAGACAGACAGACAGACAGACAGACACACACACACACACACAATGACAGAGAGAGAGAGAGAGAGGTTGAGAGAGAGAGAGAGAGAGAGAGAGAGAGAGAGAGAGAGAGAGAGAGAGAGAGAGAGAGAGAGAGAGGAGAGAGAGAGAGAGAGAGAGAGAGAGATGGTAGGGGAGCTTGAAAGGTATTGTCCTAAAGATATTTTTATAACCTGAAGCAATTACAGCTGTCAGTGTAGAGACAAGCTGTGACAAGTTGATTTATGTGTACAGTATATGTGTATGTGAGAAAGACGGGGGAGAGGGGGAGAAGAGGGGGCTGGGAGGGGAAAAGAAGGTGGAGGTGGAGCTCCTTAGGAGTCTGCTTTCCAGGAGGCAGAGAGGAAGTTGTTTCTATAAAGAACACAAATAATGAAATTGCTCTGACTGTCATCCCTTTTTCATTAACTCAGATATGCTGGGAAAAATAAAATAAATCCAGCGGTTTTTATGAAGCCAGAGACAGGATATAAGATAAGCCACTAAGTGCTGGTTATATTTAGGGATTAGGGGATGGGAAGGCAATTGACATGCGATTTTGATCTTCATCTTTTTAAAGCACTTCCATGGCAGGTTTGAATAAAGCCGATCTGCCTTGTTAATTATGGGGGAATCTCTGACCTTAGGGCCACTTTCTTGACTTTTATTTGTGAGTCGAGCAGAGGCTGTGAGTGGCTTTTCTTTGTCTTCCTGGAGTTACCTGAGCACTGTGGTGCTTTCTGTGGACAGCCACTGGGATACTGCAGGTCAGCACTGTTCCTCATGGTCTGAGACAAAAATGTTTTGCTTGTCTAAGACGAAATGTATTCAGGCCGGATAGACAATGTCTCAAGGAGCCTGTGAGGATTATTTTTTCTGTCTAGCCGTAATAATGAAGCAGAAACAGAAAAAAATGTATTAATAAAGCCTCTCCCATCTTAAATGGTTTTCTAAGTATTTTTCCTGTAGAGTTAATCATGTATGTAGCTCCCTTGGGACAGCCTGTTGGTTGTCATTATCCCCATTCCTAAATGCAAAACCTAGTGCTCATTTGTACCTATTTGGAATTAGAAGCAAGAGACTGAATTAGAATTTGTCATGAAAGGAGTCAGCCCCATTCATTCTCAGGCCTGGGTCTGGAGGGAAATGGCTCTGAAGCCCAGAAGGGGTTTGTTTCCATGGGTGTGGCATTTAGGAAGAGGGCTTGTGATGGGACCCCAGGAGGGATAGCTAGTGGATTATTAGGAATGTGCTGGATTTAAGGGAAGCACCTTGAAGCCAGCAGCCTATTAATCAGCAGAGAGAAACTCACACTTTCCGCCCGTGCTCATGAACAGCTCAACGGAATGAAACAGTTTAATTTCAGATTTTCAGATTTTCCCATTGGTGAATGAGACAAATAGGCTTTGGGGGGGGGGGGGAAGCCATTTGTTGTTGTCATAAGTCAAACATGTCAGCATTTTTGGCACCGTATGTCAAAAGGTTCTCTGGGATCAAAAATAGTGGATGAGTTCCCCGAGACTTTAATATCAGAAGAAGTCACTAGAGGAGACAATAGGGAATTGGTCTAGTCATGAATTGATGTCAAGTGCTTTGCTACCTCCAGTGTAAAGCTGCTCAGTACCTGACGGCCCAGAAGTGTCCGGACAACTCTAAAGCTAGAAAAGCAAGTTTGCTCATCTTCTTTCGTGACTTTCGAGTTTGGTCAACACATTCCAAAGCTGCCCTCTGCCCTCCCGTCCAGTGTAGTAGTGTGAAGGGGAGATTGTGGGAGACGTGTGTGCACATGTGGACTCTTGCACACTGTCTACATGGAAATGGCTGGTGTGACTCCATAGCGTCAATGCTTGGTGGTACCGGCACCTCTGGGGTTAATCATGGTTCTGTAGTAATGTTTTAGTATCTGGTACTGGATGGCTTTGGGGAAGCACCTTTTCCCCATTGCTATTCCATAATTTGTTCTTTTAATATAAATAATACCCCAATTGAATGCAAGGGAAAGTCTAGGGAAATAAACAAACCCAGTGTATCCTCCCCTTCCATTCCTAGTCACAATTCGGGACAGTATTGGGAGCTCAGGACTGGAAGTCCCCGAAAAGGAAGACTATTGGTGTTATCTGCACTCTTCCTACTGATCTACCCTGTTCCCTGTACAGGGACCAGGCACGGTCCGTCAGAGCTAGGGTGAAGGGAGAACTATGATGTAGGCACAGAGAAGCCAGCAGCAGACAGAGAAGTCGCAGGACCTCCTGCACATCCAGTCTCTCTTTGAGCTTCAAAGATTTAAAGAAAGCCACGCCTCTTGGAGATGAGATCAGGTATGCCAGAGTGCGAACCCAGAACCCAGAGAATCTTCCTTATAGAGGAGGCTGTGGCTCGCACTGGCCCATGCCTGTGTACCCTTTACTCAGTTAGCATACGCAGTGTCTGGGTGGGGTTGGGGGATTGAGAAAGGCTGGGTTGAACTTGACCAACATTTTAAAGGAATTTTGCTCATTTAATCAGCCAAGATGCTTCTGGAATTTTCACATTTTTTGTTTTTTAAAAACGTGGACGATCTCTTTTTAGAATGGCTGTGTTGAGTCTGTGGGGTTTTAAGAGGGTGGGTGTAGTGCAAAGGGTGGTGTAACTTTGAATAAAAATGAGACTATTTAAAGCATCTTCCTAATGTTGTAAATGTACTCTCAACGCTGATAGAATTAATTTGGCCATTTTAAAGGTGCACATATGCATGCTTCAGGCTCTTCTTTCCCTAGTTAGTTTGTGACCCTTATTAAGATGTCTAGGGTTATTAAGACCTCACAGTAACTTTGTCTTCTTAATTGCGAAGAGCTAGCTCTTCAAATCCGGAAATGGTTAAACTGGTGGCCAGAGGTGGTACACCGCCCTGCCCCGGCCTGGCGCGGCGGGGGTTAAGGTGGGCGCCCGCGCCCCGCACCCGCCGGGATGAGCGCACAGTCCGTGCCACCCGCCAGCCCGATCGCTTGGAGTCGGCACCGAGAGAAAGTGGCGGTCAGGGATGGAGCTGCTGCCATGACAACCCCGGCGGTCGGGGCCCGCGCGCGTCGGGGCTGCTCCCGGGAGGAAGGCAGCGCGGAGGCCGGGGGCGGCCGCTGAGCTTGGCGTCCGTGGCTCCGGTGCCGACTGCGCTTCACCTTCTGCAGCGAGCCAGAGAGCGGGCTAGGGACCGCTGCGGTCCGCCCCTGCCGCGCCGCTCCAGCCTCGCTGCTGCGCTGCAGAGACAGCCCAAGCTGCGGCGCGAATCTGGGCTCTGAGGAAGTTGACCGTGGCTCTGCGGCAGGATTCCCGAGTCCGGATTGCACGAAGCCGGCTTAGCAGGCGCCTCCTCGCACCATCCGTGCCGCCTCTTGCGTGCTCTACTTTCCATCTGCTATTGTTCCAGATTGTTTCTGGCGGCGAGCCTTGCTCTGAAACTTAAGAAAGTGCTGGATTTCCCCTTGTTCGATTGAGGAACCGTAGACCACATCTGGGTAGCTGGATTCAGCCCAGCCACAGCCCCGTTGGATACCAAAGTGCTTACTCCTGTCCAAAGTGCCATGCCTGAACTGCTACGGGGAAGAGGCAGCTTCTGAGACCCGCACCTGTGCGCCTGCTTGCCTGCCTTGCGCTTCTCTCTCCTGGCCACCTTCCTGGCCACAGGCAGCACGGAGAAAGTCCGCCTCGGATGTGTGTGGAAACTGGTTCTCAGAGGCTGCGAGCTGAGGCTGGATTTAGGGGAGGAATATTAGACTTGGAGGAGTCTGCGCGCTTTTCTCCTCCCAGTGCATCGCGCGGTCGCCGCTAGTTCATCGCTGGGTCCCCGCGCTCACTCCCCACCCCACCCACTTCCTGTGCTCGCCCGGGGGGCGTGTGCGTGCCACTACCGGAGTTCTGGGAAGTTGTGGCTGTCGAGAATGGGGGTCTGTGGGTACCTGTTCCTGCCCTGGAAGTGCCTCGTGGTCGTGTCTCTCAGGCTGCTGTTCCTTGTACCCACAGGAGTGCCGGTGCGTAGCGGAGATGCCACCTTTCCCAAAGCTATGGACAACGTGACGGTCAGGCAGGGGGAGAGCGCCACCCTCAGGTAGGGAACTGCCACTCTACAAAAGGATGATTTGTTTGGGCTGGGGCAAAGGGGCAGGGGTGCGGGTGTGTGCTCTGGAGCAAGCCAGGGCTAGGGGAGAGATCACTAGCTCGCTGCGCCACACAATTCCTGGATGAGCTAACTGCTCTACCGAGGAATGTGGCAATCACAGGGCAACGCTATGGGAGAGCTGTGTTTTCCAAACCTGGCTTCTTTGACCCAGGGGTTTGTTAAGGGCGAGGGATAGCTGCTTTATTTTGAAGGCAGATCCTGGTACTGCCTGTTCCTGAGCCTGACAGCTATGGTGACTTGGGGCTTGGCTGAGACGCAGCATGGATGATCTCCCCCCTGAAGTTAATGAGTCCCAAAGCAGGAATCTGGCTTGGTGTGGATGCCCTCGCGCTCTACCCATGCCACTGAGAGTTGCCACGGGGGCTGGTCTCGGCAAAAACCTCCTTTCCCGAGTCTGGTTTGCACCAGCGTTATCCTGGGTCGTCTAGGTTCCATGAGATGGTGGGTAGAGGCAGATGTGTTTTCCTGTCTGATTGTGGCTTTCGGACACTGGTGCTATGGACTCTGATTTGTCTTTGGAAAATGCCTTCTACATGAGTGGATTATGTTCTGTTTGTTATGCTCACCATTGCAGTATGAACAAAACTTGACACTCAACAAACCCTGAGCTTTAGTGTTGTGTTGGATCAGGAATGGTTTCTGGGGTTGAGGATTGCAAGCTCTGGGAAGGAGGAGGAGGAGGAGGAGAAGAATCTTAGCTATATTTTGTGCTAAGTGGGGCAAGACTGTCTCTCTTGCGATAATGCTATCGAAGCACTGACTCCATTTCCAGTTGATAAAACCACACCACTCACAGGAGGGCTACACACTGAATGATTGTAAGGGGAAATTTTCATCTCTGGAATTTTTAAGAAAGCAAGCAACCTCTGTGCCCCTCTTTGACCCAATGTGTCCTCTTTAATAAAGTTTTAAAAGCTGGTCAACCAAACGGTCTGCAGGCAACAGGATACTATTTTCATCCTCTATCATGGAGATTCTTGGGAAATGGACCTTGGCTATGGTGCCAAATGTCCTGGTTCATCAGCGCTGAGATTGGGGTGCCTGTGGGCTGTGCACAGGGTTCCCATAGGACAGACGATCTTGGGGAGCGAGTGCTGCCATTACAGAGTTGAGTCGTGAGGACATTTTCAAAAAATACACGTGATTTAAAGAAACCATGCAAGGGGCCACAAACACCCCAAAATCCTTTGTCTTTGAGGACCTAACTGTTATGACTCCGATGAACTCCTGGTTACTTACTGTTGTAACACGAATGAACTTTGTAGGGACTACTTTAGATCAAGGTGAACTATCTAGTTTTAAATATGCATTGATTTCAGACTACTTCAAAACAAAAACAGAACTCTAAACAGTATAGTCAAGAAAACTTGGTGATCTGTAGATGGCCCCTCTGCCCCTCACCCTTGGCTACAGGGAGCATACCTCCAGGGACAAAATAGAGACACTATCTATGGGGGATTATTTTAGATACATATAGACACTCCTCCACACACACAACAGTCAAAAGAGAGAAAAGAAGGTGGTCAGTGAACGAGAGATTTGAAGCTATAAATAGGCAATTGGCCTCCACAGTGACTCTCACATTCTAAGGGGAGCGAGGGGATTGGTGTGACCAAGATGTCATCCCAGGAAAGCAGTATCCAGGAGGATGTGTCCTTGCCAGAGTGGCTGCATCCAGGAGGTGCCAGGGCCCTGGACTTCTTTCTAAGAGGACATGATTGTGTGTTGACTGAGTTCCTCTTCCCTTTCACCCTCACCTAGTCTCTTTCAGACATCAGCATTGTTCGTTTGCGTTTTCACATAGGCACTCCACACAGCGGTCTTGTTTGAACACACATGGCACTATGAGGATATGGGTGAGGCTGCTTCCCTAGGCCTCAGGATAGTCACAGCCCAAGCTTTCAGAAATGGTCCAACTAGTCCCCTTGCTATGCTGTGTCAGCTCCACAGGACCGAATATCTTTGTGACATTCAGGAGGGTGGACCTCTCAGTGGATGGAACTCTAAAATGTAGGGATTAGATGAACCAGGGTCTCCTTTCCAATCAACAAGTTCAAGCCCTCTGCTCACAGGGAAGGCCACCCTGCAGCAAGACTGCAGTTCCCCTTATGACCAGCAGAGGGCTTTCTGCTCTGGTTACTTTTTACTCTGCTTTGTTCTCACCAGAATCATCCTGGAGGTCTTTTGTAGTCCCTAAAGAGAATAAATGTCTCAGCAACAGATTGTACTTTGAAGAAACTTTAAGAGTTTATCCAATTATCTCTAGTGATCTTTCTGGAGGTACTGGGATACAACGGTATTGGCAATCCGTACAGAGTGGCAGGCTTTTATAATTTCTCGCTCTTTCTGTGCTCCCCTTGATGGCTCTGTGTGCCCGTGTTTTATGAACGTTGAGGTCACATGACACCGAATTTTTTAAAAACTAAATATTCCAGTATTGATGAGAAGTCATCATGCATTCGGGAATACTAAAGTGTTTTATATAATATCCCATCATTCAAGGATGCGAACACTGCAGGTGGATTCTAACAATATTCATTATGTACTTGCTATCATCACATTTTACAGGTGAGAAAACTGAGGCATTGGCACGAGTTAGCCTCACTTGGGTCTGGGGACATGACTTCACTGATAGTGCTTGCTTACCTCATACGGATCCCTGATTGGGTCCCTAGTATAACCCTCCTCTCACAGGAAAAAAAAAAAAGTCTTACTTGATTTAAGTGGAATAGCCAGGAAATTTTGAAGTGGAACTAGCAGAATGATGATCATAATACGTTGAGTAGTATTATCACTTATTGGCCAGCCACTGTATGGTACTATGAACTAAATGCGCATAGTACCAGTTAATCCCCCCTACTTTCTGAAACTCATTAAATTATCTCCCGTTTCACAGATGTAGGAGTTGAGACCCAAAGAACTCCATTTATCTGAACTTGGAGCAGTAGCAAGCAACAGAACTAGACCACATACGTTGATATTGCCCAAGACTTATCAAGGCCCAATGAACTCTGTGTCTTCCTACTTCCCCAGTGGGGTTTAACGTCTGCCGTCATTTCCTTTTTTGTAGTGTTGTGTAACTGTCTTTCTAAGTTGGCTGAGTGTATATTATGGGAGAGCAAAGATCACAACTTTTAATGCCATGAGCTCCCTAGGGGTTTACTAAACAGAAGAATGAAGACCAAACAAAAGTACCCTTCACACCTTACCATATTTCCCTGACTTTATTTTATATGTTAACAAAGATTTATTGTGTGGTTCTCTCAAGAAGGGTGCAGATCCAGGAGATGGAGTGAGAAAGGAGGCCTGGGTGCGCTCACCAACGCCAATCAGTGAACAAGATAATCGAGATGAATACAGGGGGCTAGGAGGACCACAAGGGAGACTCTGAGCAGAGCGCCCCCTGGTGGACGGAGGCTTCCAGTGGTTAGGACTGTATTAAAAAGCACAGACACTAATAAGCAGCTCAGAACTTGAGATGGCGGGCTACTCAAGCCCAAGTATAAACCATGAAACATCAGAATGTCACTCAATGATTCTGCCCAGTGAGGAACCTTCCACCAATAAAACAGTTACTACAAAAGTGAATTATTTCCCGGGTGTGGGAGCAAGTCAGAGGCTCTGCTTCCTGTCTTGTGTCTAGACTGTAGTGGCTGAGCCATCGTATTTTTCTTGAATAAGAATAGAAAGTCTGACTTAATGTACAAGATCAAGGCTGAGTTTTGGTATGGCAGCACCATAAGGTAACACAGAAGATAGTGGTAGATCCAGAGATTCTCCTTCCGGATGTAGGAAACGGGGTTCTTTGTGGGTCTCTGTTAGTCTCTGCAGATATATTGAGGGCCCTGGAAGGCAGAACTGTCTTATTCGGGTCTTTATCCCAGCGTTAAGCACATAGCTTTGCCCAAGGGTCTTGCTTTGGTTGTCCCTACTACTAGGAACAATGCTATCTAGATTGCTCCATCCGCAGTTATTTCCGATTTTGGCCCAAATTCAAATGAAGCCCCTCCCCCGCCTTAGTGTCTTAACATTGACTCATCAGAGTGGGAGCTTGCTTCTGGGCACACATCTCTGTCTGAAGTCATTGCGTTCTTTTGTTCGGTTACCTTTCTTCCCCAGGACAGTGAGTTCCTTGAGGCTAGGCACACCCTCTGCCCTATTCAGTTTACTGGCACTCACCAGTGTCTTTTCTATGGGAAGTGGTCAATACGTTACCTGTATGAATGAATGAAGTAGAAATGTGTGTCTGAGGTCACTCCCTTTTCCCCTCTCCTCTCTCTCTCTACCTCTTGGCCTGAGGTGTCCTTGGTGTATCCTTACACTTGGTCTGGTCACGTGTGATGTGGGGTAGTTCCTGAGGAGTTGCTGGTGTGCTGGTTCCAAACACACACCATCTGTTGAGCTGAGGTCTCCCCGAGCTGCACACAGATGGACTGAGTTGGGCGTTCGTTCCTTATTTGAGATGTGCGCTATGACATGTGCTTCCCACTCTGGCAGGCCACTATTCTACCCAGTCTTTCAGTCTTTGGGGAAATGTCCCTGATGATGTGCCAGGTGTACCTCAGAGAAAGTAACCTCCTTAAGATGAAGAAGAGGACAGAGAAACATCCCTTTCCCATCATCTCGCTTTAGAGTCCCTTGGCAGCAATTGTCTCATGGTGGGACTATTGATCCTGCTTATGGGTTTCCTCCTTCCGAATAGCAATGCCATGCAGGAAGCATGTCCTGGTCTTCGTCCTTGCCTCCTCTCAGGGATGCTGACTGTGCTCCCTTCAGGAGCAGCTCAGGCATCCAGCCTGTCTTCCATGGCTCCAAGGCACAAGGGCAAATGGGCCCTCACATGGAGGTTTCTAGAACTATGCCGAGCCCACGGAGGAGCCAGAAACCAAAATGGGAAACATGAAAACTCAACCAACCATGGGACAGAAGGAGGGGAAATGTGCTGGTTTTTCACTAGAACCCAAAACTGGGTACAGAAGGACAACCCAGTTTGATGGTATCGCTTCCCTTTCCCAGAAGTTCTCTGTAGAAAAGGTTATTCTTTCTGCTGTCAAGGGCTAACAGCATTTTGAAGTGTGAAAGGATTACAGAGACCATGACAGTCAGCCACATGGGTTTAAGTGTAATGAAGGTGACGACAATCAGTCTTGTTCCAGGAAGAGAAAGATACATTCCTGCCTTTGGGGTCACCGGGCTATATGTGTCTAAAGGGAGGTGGCTTTGCCCAGTAAGTACCAAACTATTCTGAAGACCTACTAGGTGTGCTTCTGATACAATTAATTAATGGAGTCACTATGCTCTCAGCTCTCAACTCTGCTCTCTTCGGACCAAAGCACGTGTTGTTACATGACAGTTCTAACTCTGTGGGACAAGCCTTTTCCCCTTGTGCTAAGCCTTGGGGTTGAGTGCTTTCTCAGTGGAATCAGAAAGGTGATGCAGTTGCCATTGTGATACAGACCAGGAAACAAAAGTGAGGCTCTCCCTCAGATCACAAGATCAGATAATAGGCACCTGGGCCTAGCTTTTAGACCCCTTCTCTTTAGGCCAGAGAGCTGGACTCATTTTGTGCCTCTCACCTCCTTTCCCAAGTCCCTCTGTTCCACGAATCTAGTAAATTTGCTCGCTCTTCCTTGTGTAACAAGGACTTCCTTTTTTGATGAGCTTCGACGGTCAGACCTGGACATAAGGATAGCTTATGTGGTTTGTGACATGGACACACAGAGGGCCAGTCTGCATCCCTGGGACCCTGGGGCTGAATTGTTTTTTTTTCAGAGGAAGCATTATTTCAGGTTCTACCATTGATCCTTTGCTTCAGATGTCAGCAGTCCCGGGCTTTTCACAGAGAGGCCACAATTTCTCAAACATCTCCAGGTGTATTCCCAGAGTGGAACACTAAACAGTTGGAGACAGAAACAGTTCTATAAGGAAGCTGCAGTCCAGTGCATCTGGATGCCAGGTGTTTGAGGTCCAGCGAGCAGGGTCAGGGTCAATCTCTGGGCAGGGCCTGGGACTCTCTAGCTTGCTTTTCTTTCTTTCTTTCTTTCTTTCTTTCTTTCTTTCTTTCTTTCTTTCTTTCTTTCTTCCTTCCTTCCTTCCTTCCTTCCTTCCTTTTTTCTTTTTGGTTTAGATGATAGGATATGACCATTCATATCTAGCAAAAGCACAAAACTAAATACTATTGATTTGTACCCGTTCTTTAGGGCTGAACATTTCACTAAAATCACTTCCTTTCCCAAGGAACAGGAAAGTTGGTGATTTCTATTGCAATTAGTAACAAGTAAAGATAATAGATATTGTTATCAATACTGTATGAATCCATATGGGTACAGAAGTGCTTGCAGTTGATGGAAAAAAACCTGTTTTTCGAACATGAAAAATGTACTAGTTTTAGGATGCTTGTTCCAATTTCCTGTGTGAGCAAAGGAGACAAAACAGACATTTAACTGAATGACAGCTGGTGGAGACAAAGGTCTCTGACACAGAATTCCAACCAACTTATATTCCAGCAGGCGTGTACTATGGCAGAGTGGTGCACTAGAGGGGACAAGAGGTGGAGTCAGGAACCTAAGCAGTCCCAATGTTGGTATCTTTTCAGTGTGTTTTTCAGACAAAAAATTAGTTTCTTTGTGTGAAGAGAACAGTTGCTACCTATCCCAAGACATGTTGGGTGAGAATCAAGTAGTGCACACAACTTAATGCATAATGATCTTTTCATATGCTATGAGTATCCATATATATATATATATATAAATTTTGTATATTCTTATAGATAGATGTATATAATATCAACACTTTTGCATTCTTTTCTCATTGTAAACTGTCGTAGCTCAGATATTCATGTCAATACACTTGGATAGATTTCTGGTATTTGCTTTGGAAGGATTATAAAAAATTTTTTGCTTTGTCTATGAATATTCATCTGTAATTGTGTGTGTGTGTGTGTGTGTGTGTGTGTGTGTGTGTGTATGGGGGTTGTGTATGTGGGAGTGGTGTGCATGCGGTCTTCAGAGCACCTTTGCTTTGATCTATGAGTATTCTTACGTTCCAATCATTTCGTAAGATATTTTATCTTTGAAAGGAAGTGAGAATAAAGGTAGTCCTTCATTTTTCCTAACAAGATCGTTGCATGGCAAGTTGTGACAGTTCATGGCTCCGAAGATGAATTTTCCACCAGATAAAGCTGTCGAGAATGTTTCATAAAGTAGGTTATCAGAGATTCATGGATAGATTGGGGCAGGGCGGACCTCTGCCCTTGGAGAGTTGGTCCTTCTGTCATAATATAAAGCAGTCAGGTGCTGAGATGGGGTAGGACGCCCTGCAGCTTTGGGCACGTCCATCTTCAATGTTGTCAGGGGTTCTTTTGTTGGCCAAAGACACCTTCTTGTCAGGGGAAGGCAGGCCCAGAACTTGCACGATGAAAACAGAGATGGAGACCTGCGTTTGTTTGTTCATTTTCTTTCGGGTGGAGGAAAATCTGGGACGAGATTAGCACTTCTGGCATTTAAAACCAATTTTGGAATTCACCAGTGGAATAAAGAAAGTCATTTCTGCTGAAGCCGCTGGGGATGAGTGTAAATTTGTTTAACTGTAGTGAGGTACTGGGGTTTCCATCTTTTACGATCTGTGTCAAAAAAATCATTCGTTCACGTGACTGAGTTGTTTGGGTTTGTTTTGGATTGTTTGGCCAATTTTCTGTCTTGTCAGCGTGAAATCTTTTGGCGTGGAAAGCTTTTGGGGTGAGCTTTGTCTTGTAAAAATGAACATATGAATTAATCTTAGAACTTGATGATGGATTTTAAAAAAAATAATAGAATTTTTAATGAAACCAGCATCAACCAACAGATTGATAGAAAATCATCAAACTGAAATCAACCTTCAGACAAAGCTTTGGTGGCCCCGTGGAGGCAAAGGAAGAAGTGTTTGTAGGAAAGTAATTTCTTATCTTCTCTGGATTTTAGACAGACCATAATGTAACGGATGAATGGAAAAATGCTCTCACACCCAGAAACACCATCTTTTCACAAATTTACCCATCAGGAGAGATCAATCTAAAACAATTTTAGCCCGCCAGAACTTAACAGCGAAAGTGGAAACATGCAAATTATTTTTAATTGAATGCTGTTGTTACATGACCACCACAAGGAGCAGTAGTCTGGGACTGTAAAAAGATTTACACCTTGTTTCCCCACCAAACAAACTAGCAAATGAAATGAATGTATGAACTCCTAACTTTATGATCTTATTTGGAAGTAGAGTTAAACATTCTTTATCCAAAATGCTCGCGACTTATGTTTAAAGATTTGGAATTTTTAAAATGTGTTTGTTTTGAATTTTTCCAGTTGCATGAAGAGATGTCTTGTGGTCGAGGCATCACTAGCCTGTCCATAAGAATTTTTTATGCTTAGTTTATGCCCTGTGTATATAGGCTGATGTAAATTTTATATACTATTTTAACTAATTTTGTGGATGACACTATTTTCACAGTGCCGAGTTTTCTTATGTGGGTGCATAAGGATTTGGATTTTGGGGGGTTCTTTCAACTTTTGGATTAAGGGATTCTTAACCTGAAATCAATTAAGATGAACTTCTACTGTGGTCAAGTGGTTCCCCTGTGCCAACATCACTAGCGCATTCACGAAATGATAACACAGAGATCACCCAGGGACACCCAGGGAGAATGTCATGTGCTAGGGAGGACAGTCATTGCAGTGATGTCTTTGGAAGACAGGGGAAGCTGCAGAGTTAGCAAACAGCCACAAGTGGGAGGAGACCAGGTAGAATCTTGCATGTGAGTTTGCAAGAGAATGTAGCATTGTCACTCCCAGGAGGTCCGGCTTCCAGCTTCCAAAAGTGTGAGACTACAGTTTTTAGTGAATGAGGCTGTTTGGCTTGTTTCTATTATGACAGCCCTAAGCATTGTGAAGAAAGGCTTTTGTTAGGTAATGTCAACTTTATACGAAGAACTCCAGAAAAGTCTGCTTAGACCATGCCGTCTTCCATCATGGCATGAACCATAGTGGGCTAAAGAGCTGGTGTCAAAGGTCATGGTGCCGTGGGAATGACTGTGACCAGGAATAGTGCTAGCCCCTCCCACTATAATTGCCAGAGAGGCTGAGGAGGCTGGAAACATAGTGGGTTCCTTCTTTCTCTTAAAAGACCATCAGAATGAACTCATTTCTGTTTTCTGTTATATTATGATAAAATCTCCCAACTATGAGCCAGCCATTTGTCACCTCCAAATCTTTACCATGGTAGGCTTCTCTATCTAAACATTAGAGTCAGTTACATATCTGTTTCTTTTTTTTCTTTTTCTTTTTTTTATCAGTTTATTCATTTACATTTCTTTTTTTATTTTTTTATTATTATTAACTTGAGTATTTCTTATATACATTTCGAGTGTTATTCCCTTTCCCGGTTTCTGGGCAAACATCCCCCTCCCCCCTACATATCTGTTTCTAATCCCACAAACCTCTCTACTTTGTGGGCTTCATGTTCTGCCACAGCAAAATCTCCCACTCCAGTATTTTCTTTGATATTCTTTTCATTTCTCCCCTTTGGGTGGGAACTAGGAATGCTGGGTTATTTCCGACCCTTGAACCATCTCAACCAATATTGACTACTTGTCCTCCCATGTCCTGTTTACCATGTGACCCGAAAGGTGAATAGATGCTTCTTTCTTATCCCACTTATATTTTGCTATGGTGACAAAACAGATACAATAAGACCATATTGGCCAATACTCTTCCTGCTATAGCCAACCACCCTCCATCCTGACCATGACCCTCCCCTCTAAACTACGGTGTTCCACTCTGAGCCAACCTACCCTCTGTTAAGTACCATTCAGACTCTACACCCCTCATGCTCTTGACCAGCCCTACTCTACTCACTCCCAACTTTCACTACCTGCCGGCTCTCTGTCCTCAGCCCCAGTCGTAGGAACTGTCCACACGTGATGGCTCATTTGTCATCCAGGTGCTCAGACAAGAAACCTAGCAGCTATTTTAGTTTTCTTCCCGTCTGATGCAGTGCTTAACCCATTTGCAAACTTTTAAGAGATTTACCCAATCAGATCACGTTTTACCATCCGAATTAACCTCCAGGTCAGCATACATGCTCCTAGAGTATTTGGTCACTGCCTCTAATCATTTTTTAAGATATATATATATATATGTGTGTGTGTGTGTGTGTGTGTGTGTGTGTGTGTGTGTGTGTGTGCGCGCGCGCACGCGCGCTTTGCATATATGCATGCATATATATTGCATGCGTGCGGTGCCTGAGGAAGCCAGAAAAGGTCATTGGTTCCCTTGGAGCTGGAGTTACAGACAGTTGTGAGCAGTCCTGTTGGTACTGGGAACCCAACCTGGGTCCTTTGGAAGAGTAGCCAATGATCTTATCCACTGAATCATATCTCCAGGTCCTACCTGCTTGCATTTTGAAAGAGTACCTTCCCGGTTAGAAATGTTGCTCATCATTTAAGATCAAAAATTATGTCGCATGACTATGTTCAAAACTCTGCTTTGGCTCAGTTCTCCTTAGAATGAAATGCAAAGATGAAAAAGAGCAGTGTGATCACCTGGAGCCCATCATTGCAGCCTCCCCAGGGCAGCAGCGCACCAAGCTTCCCTTGTTCAGGAACCTGCCAAGTGTACTCTCTCTGCCAGGATCTGCTGTAAAAGCATGTGGCCCAGCCTTCATCAAATCCATATGTCCTTTTCAGTGTCACACCCTCCAGGCCATGCTGTTTGAAATAGCTATTCCCAGATCCCCACCATGCCATTCCCTTACCTAACTGTAATTTTCCTCATAGCCCTAGCTCGTAGAAAGACCTGTTATTTATTTATCTGTTACTTATTTATTGTCTCTTCTCCTAAAATGTAAGATCCACCAGGCCACCGAGTTTATTACTCTCATTCATAGTGACTGAATTACTGCCAAGACACGCAATATATTAAAGGATATTCGTAGAGTGAATGAAACATTTATTAGAAATAATAGTAGGCTATTAACAGTGAAAATTTTGTTTATCTTTGGCTAGGAAGAGGAAAGTTTGTACTGGCATGGGCTCAGGTGTTATTAAACTGTGCAAATACGGGCGGGGTGCTGCGGCTCTTGGGGTTGCTTCTAGGTCAGAGCTTGGAGTGTGATGTTGAGGAAGAAATTTCCTGGGCAGTGGGCAGTGTGACACACTTCATAAAGTCGGGATGTGTGGAATCTAAAGGGCCTTTAAATATCCACTTTTACAAGGGGTTTTATAGAAAATCTAATAAACACTAGGAAATAAGGATTATTTCCTAGCTCGAGGCACACAAACGTGGAAGGAAGATAAGTGAGTGGCAGGCAGAAGGAAGGCAAACTGAGAGCCTGGAATTTAATATAATAGTCAGTGTCCATAACTCTAGTTTCACTCTGTTTTCTTAAGTGACGTCTGCCTCTGGGCTGTAGAAGACAATGCAGGGGCTAGACACAAAACCATTCCCAGATTCAAATCCCAGCTCAGCCTCCCAGATATGTGATCCCTCCGATATTGACTCACTGAGCTGTGACTCAGTTTACAATCTTTTAAGGGGCCTACTGATAGGCTCCGATCAGCATTAAGTAATCAGTACTGTGTGACATGCTCAGTGCCATACCTGGAACTCCATAGATGGCCAATACTATTGATACAGCTGAGAGTAGTTCCCAGCATGAACTGTCTCTGGATAGATCAATATGCTTGCCCAACATACCTCTTCAAAAGTCAGAGAACACAAAGGACGGGGCAGGATCAGACGCTAGCACATTCTACAGATATATGTTATCTTGGTGGTGTGATTGCTTCTGGAAAAATCTACGTGAGATTCATCATTTTGGAACTCATTGGTGGCTGATGGACAAAGATACCTGGGTTTTGGATGGACTTTGGCTCTGTCACAACTTACCATGAGAAGTGACTAAGAGAATCACCTGTCCTAGACCTCAACTCACTTCTGGAATAGCAAAGCAGTTCACTGCTTTGCTTTAAATAAAAACAAAGACTTCTAGTGTTTAAAGCATACAGATTGTTTATTCTTCTCCATTGACACAGTTCATGATTATATTTCCAGGTCTTTCTTAGGATCATTGAATGACAGTTCTCCCCAAAGGAATGTAAGAAATATCTATGAGTGGATTGGCCATCAGACCCTCCCCTTCGAAATACATTGCACTCTTTTTCCTGATGCCATCTGGCTGCTGATGCCCAAAATTACCTTGGAAACTGCATCCTCAGTGGCAGATGCTCCCCCAGACAGGTCTCTGAACAACTGCACAGAGCAGGGTTCCTTCCCCGCCCTACCAGCTGACCCAGAACCTCATTTGATTACCACACAAGGGAAAGATGAGCTTCTGTTCGAATCTGACTATCGAGTTTATTTGTTGGCCTAACTATCGTTATCTAACTCGATACTCAATTGTTACTATGTAATCCATATTTTTTGTTTTAATGGTATGGATATATACATGTAGTTTTATTTCAAGCTTATGCACTCACTAATTTTTTTTCCAGCAAACCTTTTTGTGATTTTTTTAAAAAATGTGTCTGAAAGCCAGACCCATGGCCTTTTCAAACTGAAGCCTCAAATGTTTGACTTTCAATTCCTTGACTCTTTACATCTCTGAACCAAGTAAAATGTCTTGTTTCATCTGAAAGTCTGCGAAAACCAGTGAGAAAGAAAAGTTTTTACCTTGAAGTAAATTAACACATATTCATGATGGCTATAACTGAGACATTGCAATTAGTGAAAAATGCCTCTCGGAGGACAAATGGCTCATTAGTGGCCAGAGTTTCTTATTTAGAATAACCCTTTGTGCTGAAGGAATTCTAGCTCGTGGTGTTTTCACTGACACCCCTCAAAGAGTCTGATGGCTGGTTTGTAGGCTTGCTTTAAAAACATCAACCAGGAAAAAAAAAAGGGCAGAACCACTGACAAGAGGTAGACTGTTGAAGAGAATTGTGGTATTTGGTTTGGGCTACTCACATGGGAATCTGTGTAGAGAAGAAAGGAAATGTGGGTGAGGTGAGGGCATAAGGTTTGATCATGGTGGGAGGGCATAAGGGGAGGTCATAGTGACCAGGCATATGCCACGGTCATGGTAGGAGAGCATACAAAGAGAAGAGGAAATGCGGAAACCGCTGCTCAATAGCCCATCTTATTTCAGTATTTGAGGGTCCAGTTTCTGTATCTCTATCTCATTAGGGTATGCAGCAGCTCCCTGCTTACAGGATAGGATTGATGGAACCCTGAAGAACGTGTCCAGGTACCTCCACCAGCAGCTGTGACTCCAATGGTTTGACCCGTTCTGTGACTGTATGAGATGTCAGAGCAAGTCTTACTGACAAGAAAGATCAGGACTGTAGCTGTGTGCATTAAAAAAAATGCACCTTTTCCCAGTGAGCATCAGGCTTAGAACAATGTAAAATAGATGTCCTTCTTACAGCTGATGACGTCACTCACTTGAGTGCGTGGCAAAAGGGTACCCTCCCTGCAATGATCCCCCAAGCGACTCATATGGACTTAGAGCATGTACAACTCTACTTATCAGGGGCCAGATCTTAGTAAACAAGTAAACAAATACATCATGTTGTGTAAAGAACTAACAGGAATTAAGATATCAGTAGATGTACAGAGTACCTGGTGTGGATACAGGGGCCAGGACTTGCAAGCTGGGGAGAACTATACACAGAGGGTGCAGGCCCTGAAAAGACAAGCATGCTAGCCTGAGAGACTCGGGAGAAGAAGGAATGACAACAAGGTGAAGCAGGGACAGTAATCAAAGAGGCTGCAGTTAGACAGGAGCCAGAGGTACCAGGCTGGGGCTGCTAGCATTGGCTATGAGTCCTAGCTACTCATTAGGGAGAGGCAGGAGGATCGCATGTCACTGCTGAGAAGAAAGAATTTTCAATGTTTCCACTATAAGGAGATGATAGACGAGGTCATAGATATGTTAGTTCTGATTTGAAGTCATACAATCTATTCACATAGTCAATTATGACATGGTTCCTTATTTACAAATATAATTTATATGTTGTTATCTGTCAGTTAAGATAAATTTAGTCTTAAAAAGAAAGGTTTGGAGGTCTTGTGTACATGTTAAAATAAAACTAATATCCCATAGAAACCCAGGAGCATGAAAAAAAAGGGCTGAGTTTTTAAAAGACAATTAAATGTCAATGTCAGATAGACAGACAGCCCCACCCTTGTGTCATTTCTACCATGTGTCATAGCCACCCTGAAGATGTGGCCTGGCTGTGACAGCAGTGCTCTGCAGCAGGATGTATCTGAGTACTCCCCACGCCATCTCTAGCCATGGGGGTCTACTTAGTGTCTTCTATTGAAATGTCATTCATGGCTGTCTAGTGCCTTTCTTTTCTGACACTGCACATAAACCTTATAAGCACTTATTCTATGCACAATATTCAGTTTGAGACTCTGCCTGTTGCCATTCCATGTACATGACATTGTAAAATTAAGCTGGCATTTTATGACTCTGGGTAAAAACACCTGCATGCTTAAGCAGGTGTACTCTTGGAGTTAATGAACTCATAGAAAACCAAGGTGGATTAGATCTGGTGAGATGTTCAGAAGAATTATTTACCATATTTTTTTATATCTATTCTGTAATCAAACCTACAAATAGTGTATGGTGAGATGTGAGCACTGCACCCTTAAAGTATTTGCAACAACTTTATTAAGTCTTCAGAATAGGGATTTCCTGCCCTTGGGGTTTCTGTTAGTATTAAAAGGTAGCCTATCCACTAGCTAAAATGAGACTGGGCTCCAAGGTCCACACAAGGAGGCTGGGCTGACTAAAACGCAGATGCCAAGAGTCAACAGCTCCAAACAGTTCCTCTTACACATAAGATGTCATGTGTCTGGCATACTTTGTATTGTCACTCTGGTTCACACTCTCCCTCAGTGCACAGATTACAACAACCCTTTGAGTTTTCGCGTCTCACAATTCTGGTTTCTCCATTAACTGAAAGGAAAAAGAGATGGGAAGCAGGGGTAGTCAACGGCATGAGGAAGGGCAGGGCTTCTAGACACCATGATGGAGCAGTGGAATCACGGGTGCTCAGGGTCAGCAGACATTGTTTCATATGCACCAGGCTTCAAGGAGCCAAGTGTCTACCTTGTCAATAGCGCAGTTAGTTACAATGCACAAGTGTTTATCCAGACAGAGATACACAACTTTTATTAACCTGGTAGTCAAGGATATATTCCACAGTGGAAAATGGGCCTCGATGTTGGCACGAATTTAACTTGGGACTTAAATTGAGCTGTGAAATGATTAGACTAATCCTTTCATGGCTTTATATTCTTATCTGGGGAACTGTACTAAATAATACAATAGTCTCTCCTTATCTGCAGTCTCAGTTACCCACTGTCTACCACATTCGCAAATATTAAGTGGAAAATCCAGATACAGAGGACTTACCAACTTCAACTTGTAGACTTCTGGAGAGTGTGATGAAACCCTCCCCCAACCACTCCACTCCATCCAGGATGTGAATTGTCCCTTGTCCCACTCCCCATGGTATGAATTCCCTGCTCCTTAGGTATAGTCTGGATTAACAAATGGACTGTTGCTGCACTACATTCCTGGGCTGAGGTAACCCCATGTCACTCAATAGCAACCTTAAAGGACAAAGTTAGTGGTGCTGACAGTTTGGATACACTAAAGCTAAGGCATTATATATTTCCTTTAAGTATTGTTGTCATAGGAAGAAGCCATGAGTAGAGTCAAATAAGATCTCTTGAGGGAGAAAGTGGTTACATTTATATAACGTTTTATTATAGTATAGTGTCATAAGCATTATAGGTAGCTATTAGCTTCTTTTATTCCTCCTTTGAGCCTAAATTATCAGTAAATCCTTGCTACCTATGCACATTCCTAGGAAAACATGGTGTGTGTGAAGTTCTAGTCTCCTGTTGGGAGCCATGGGACAGATTCCCCGAGCAGAGATGGGACTGTGGTATATTAATACTTACCTGGTAGAGTTGTTGTGAGACTGATGATAGCAATACCATCAACCAAAACAAAATCAGCTGCGGCAGCATTTAATGAGAACCTATCATTATGTGATAAATACTTTACATGGGTCACCTCATCTAATAATCATAATCATTTATAATAATCATGTAAGTTAACATGTAAAGTTCTAAGGATTGTACCTGGCACATATTAAGTATTAGATGTATCATTTTGTGCCTTTAACAGAATATTACCCACAACAACACACAAACCCCCCATTAAAACTGGAAGTTGAATGATTTAGCACAGAAAGAAGATGATGGAAGAGAGATTCTTCCAATTCTGTTTAGAAAATTTTCACTTAGAAACCTCTTCTGAAATCTTTGATCTGTTTTGTCCCAGTGATGAAATGGCCCTCTAATGTGTAAACATTACCCGCTCTGAAACTCTCTTAGCCTGTGAGAATTCCACACCTTTCTCCTCAGCCCTTTCTTTCTCTCACTGAGACGCCAGTACCGTGGCAGACATTGTTGTAGACATCTAGAACCTTCTCTTCCCTTGAACATCCCAACAGGCAGTGCGTGTCTCTTGTTTCCTCACTGTCCCATGCTTTGTGCTTATAGCAATTCAGCTGTTTATTCAAGAATGAGCAGCAAGTGCCATTCTAGACCTTGAGACTCAGGGGACAAGGAGCAGCCTCAATCTGACGCCAGTAGTGGTGGGAGAGTTACAGTGGAAAATGAAGAAGTAGTTGGGGCATCTTCCCCAAGTGGAAACTTTAAGGGACATGTCATGCGAGCTGGGTAAGCCTCTTCATATATTGGGAGGGGTTGCTTCAGGGGGAAGCAATGGTTAAAGATAAAAGTGTTGGGGTGGGAACTCACTCTCTGACTTGGACAAGCAGGAGAGTTAAAGGCAGAGCTTAGTTGGGAGTGTGTGACCATGTGGACAGTTTGGACCTTATGCTGTGTTATGGGAGTCACAGGAACAGTGTGATTATGCTGTTATATTATGAGTGCTTTATACTCTTTGGTAGTTAATTATTATTTATTACCTAACCCGTATTAAATTTTACATTCTCTTCAAAAGTTATTTGTATGTCTCCGTGGCCCACCAGACACAGCCTGATAGGGAACTTCTCTTGGGTCTCACAATCACCTGTAGCAAATTGATGAACACTTCCTGTAATTTAGGAGGGATGCTGCTGGGGAGCCCCTCTGTTTTGCTAGACTCAGACTGGTTCACCAGGTAGGAAGTTACTTCCAACTGAGGCATTGAGAAGATGTTCTTGATTGCTTGCGAGGTGCCATAGATGTACTAGTCCTTTGCTTCCTTGGGTGAACAAACACGTATGGTTCCCTAGACTTTATTGTCGTTTATAATCAAAGGTCTCTATGGGAGTTGAAATTGATAAATTCTCCAGAAGAAATAATGTGCAGTTGAATGTTTTAACAAAGAAATTGTAAGATGCTCTTCTTAATTTGTTGTTTAATTTAAAACCCAACCACTCATCTTTATCATGAAGATAAAACTCTTGTTTATTATGTACATAATAATTGTATATATTTATGAGGAACAATGTGATGTTCTCGCATAAGTATATATGGTGTCATAAGGAAATAAAAATAATTGGGATGACTACTTTAAAAAGGAAAAGACAGAGTTGCCAATTAGGAAGCAGAGTGAAGAACAATGTATACAGTTGTGGGGAAGATAAAGTAGTGAGTAGTTTATGGAAAACACAATGTGGGGGCTCCAAGACTAAACTAGAGCTACTGTCTGGTCCAATAGCCCCACTGGAAATGAAACACGCTGTTAAATAGATATTGGCACTGCTATGTCTTTTGATGTTCTGCTTATAAATAGCTAAGATTTTGAGTCAATCCAGGTGTGCAATAGCAGATAACAAACGAGGAAAATGTTACCTATACAATAAATGGAATACTACCAGTCCTTCCAAATGAAATCCTGTCCTGTACAACACCATGCACGCAGCTGGAGGACATCATGCTAAATAAAGTAAGACTCAGAAACTCAGATCTTATTGCCAGGGCGATGAGGGTTGGGGTGGGTGGCTGGGTGGCTGGGTGGGGGAGCACCCTTATAGAAGCAGAGGAAGGGAGATGGGATAGGGGATTTCCAGAGGGGAAATGGGAAAGAGGATAACATTTGAAATGTAAATAAATAAAATATCCAGTAAAAAAAAAACCCGCAAATCCTGCAAATCCTGTTTAGTGTCAGTCACTTGTGGGGTCTACGCAGTCATGGCTAGGATAGCGGCTGGGAAGGGGGAGAGGGGAATGGGTTAGACGGCCGCGAGAATGAAGTTAACAGAAGACTAGAGGAGAGCACTGTGTTCCACTGTTACACAGTCAGGTGCTAGGGATGAGCTGCGTTTCTCCAGGTAGACAGAAAAGCAGGGGTTGAATGCTCTTCTCATAGATACATGGTAATTGAGGTAAGGAATATAGCCACTTAGCTTTGATGTAATTGCCTTGATTAGTACTAAGTTATTAACTGGACAATAGATACCAATGATTTTATGAGGTCTACTCAATAATTTCATAAGGCTGTAGATATTAAACAAATCCTTATTTTAAAGATGATATAAACATATTTCTCATCTAAAAACATTGAAACTTTTCTATTAATGTTTTATAATGTTTTTTGTACTTGTGTGTGCATAAGCATATATCATGTCTGTCTGTCTGTCTGTCTGTCTGTATGTATATACTTATAGTGCGGGTGACTGAACCATGACCTCCCATGTTCTTGACAAGTGCTCAACCACTGAGCTACAATCCTAGTCCTTTTACTTTTGCATTGATACACTTTATAGTAGAAAGTGAGAATGGGTGGGATTGGCATTGCTCAGGGCCTGGATGATGGTGAGCTCATGTTTGATGCTCAAACTATGTTTGATTCTGAGGTCCTGGTCCACGCAGGTGGAAATAAGGAAGGATGCGGACTGCCCATTGTCCTGGAACTGGTCCTTTTTTTCTCTTTGCTCCTCCCACTGGGCTTGTCCTCTTAGAGGCTCTAGGACATGATGGAGTACTCATATGAGAAGCATATGTTTTATGTACCCTACAAGCCAAGCACATATTGCTTTTCTTTATTATGAAATAGTTTCATATATCACATAAAATACCTCATATTTTCATATTCTATATCATGTGTGTAACACATCTGCATATAAAAATGTAACAAATCCACCCTGTTCCCTCTACCTGGACTAGGAAATAAAACTTTCATTCCTTCTGGACTCTGAATTCCTACTTATTTACAACTTTTCTCCTATGAGTGGATGACCAGTGGTTTGTTTTCTAATTATTTTTCCTCCTTCTCTTTAGAGTTGTACAAGATACATAATTTTTTCTTGTGGTGCGTAAACACTGTATTTTCCAGTAGTGTCTATTGGTTTACCTTTACTGGAAAAAGATTTGTGTAAACACATGCACAAAGGTGGCATTTTCACTAGCTCATTTCAGAAAATTAATTGATCTACACTCCGTCGGTCAGAAGTACCTTGGTGCTCTGGATTTGTGAGCATGCCTCTGCTTGCAGATGCTAGCAAAAACTTTAACAGAGCATGCACAATTTTGCATCAACATACAGGTGCATACTAAATTTCTTGGTAGTGGGTTTATAGTGGTTGTATCTCTTCATGTGTTTTCTGTATGCATTTGTGTTTTGTAGTGAGAGTAAGAAGGGTTATGTAATCTTATAGGTTGGCGACCTTTGAGACTCACATTCCTGAATGCCAGCCTTCAGGCTTTCCGAACACTTGCTTCCTTGAGTGTGCTGAGTGCTTTAAGAGCTACACAGATAAATAAGCCACTCTTCCTATCCTCAGCAAGCCCTTTATTGTCTGGCAAAGGAAACTGAAGAAGTGAGACCTCAGGAGGAGACTCGAAATAGCCACTAGTTATTCAGAAGGCAACTTGGGGGCTGTGCTCGAGAGGTACACGGGGGCACTGGAAGGTTAAGAAGGTGATAGCAGGCGAGCATCTGAAACGGTAGGGATGATAGGCCAGCCTGTAAAGGCCCACATATAACCCTGGACCTGTTCCTCCAGGGACAGAAAACCTTGAATCTGTGCTCCACTGGGTTGGCCCCCCTAATGCCTTTGTTTAGCTCATAGTGAGCCCAGAACATCCTCAACGTATCAGAACCAACAGGACTGAGAAGTGTCATCTCCAGGTGACACTTCTGGTATCATTCCATGAGCAATGCCATCATGTCTTAACCACACGGGCCAAGGACTTGTCTCGATTCTGTAGACGATGGCAGACGGATACCAGCACATTAAAATCCCTGTCTCATTGAGCTCACCTTTCATTGGTAATGGACAACACTCACACACACAGTCTGGAATTCAGTAAACGACAAGAGCTGTTGGGGAGGAGGGCAAAGGAGGAGGGAGCAGGAAGCCGAGAGAAAGCCTAATTACTCTTCACTTATCTGTCCATTTTAAATTGTCAGCAAAACCCAGAAACTATTTTGACACAACATGAAAGACTTGGAAAATTTTAAAGACAACAGTTTATGGCAATCGATGTTCCTTTTTTTTCCTTATCCCAATATTTGGGGAAAGCAATGGTACAAGCTGTATCCGAAATATGTTGCTGTGTTTAAAACTCCATAGAGCAATGGAGTTGATCTCCATTTATCACACACATTCTTCTTCCTCTATCTTAATTGCTTCCGTCAGAAGGAATAAAAAAACGGCAATTCTTGGTCTGACTCTTTCATGGAAAACCTGTCTCTGACAGACAGCAGAAGCAACCAGAGATATTTCTGATTGGGAGATTATTCATGCTGTAGTCTCTCTATGGTTAGGGCTAGTGGAGAAACTGGCTTGATATGTGCTCCCTACTTCCAGAACACTCTCCAGGGATCCTCAGTAGCGCTTCTGCACTTACTGCTTGAAGAATGATTGCCAGCCAGAAGAGGCATCCTTCGGGCAACTTATAGCTCCTGGGCCTTTGGAACCAAATTTCTGTGGAGTGGTTTAACTGCGGGGGACTCCTGAAGTCTCTTAAAAGTGAGGGCCAGTAAATGAGCAGGAAGTTAGACATAGATAAGCTAACCGGCAAATAACGGAATTAATAACTGCGTGAGAAGCAGAGCCAGGGCTGAGAGCTGAGCACCACTAGATCAAGAAGTGTCAGCTTTTCTCTCAGCTTCTCCTCCACAGCGCCAACTGTCAGTAATTTAACTAACATTTTGTAAATAAATGTGGCACTCGGACAGCTGTCAGTGTGCCTGCTGTAAACACTCCCTTTGTCACTGAAAGCTGGCAGTGCCACCGTGCTTCTCCTGCAAGTGTGCCCGCACTGCCAGTTGGCTCCTGGGCCCAGGACTGTCGGGGAAGTCGGGGGCCTGGAGGAGGGTCGATATTCACGTCTCCCGTCCTGTACATCAAATCTACCAGTCCTGGGACAGTTAGCTCAAGGGTAATCCACTCCTTTCCATGCCTGCCCTTTGCCAGAGTCAAAACAAAGGGCAGTGCCTCTCAGTACCTTCTTAGTTGGGAGTTCCCCTTCCCTGTTAGCTTCCCACAGCAGACATGTTCTTTTGGAGTTAGACTTGGTTTGTGTCTGCTCAAAGACGTAGAGCTTACAGATTTGTTTGATTTATTTTATAGAGGCAGGCGGGTGCTTGGTTATGCAGCCCTCCGCTCCTCGAGCCTTGGTTGTCTCCTGAGAAGGGGACAGGTGGCTCTGGAGTTAACTCTACCCGGCTACATCTTTAGGTTTTACTGGGCATGTGCTGTAAGGTCCTTCTTCCTCAGATTCTTTAACTTCTTAACCTCTTCATCTTCTTAACTTTAACCTAAGCAGAAAGACAGGAAGAGAAAGGATCTGTCTTGATGTCTAGTCTCATGGGCACGGTGTTGGGCTGCTGTAATATGTGTGTGTGTGTGTGTGTGTGTGTGTGTGATGTGTGTGTGTGTGTGTGTGTGTGTGTGTGTGTGTGTGTGTGTGTGTGTGTGTGATACCCTGGGAAGGAAAGGCTAGGTAACTGGGTAGTCGTACACAGGTTAACAAGTTCAATGGACATTTACTGAACTCCCTTTTTGGATGAGAGGGGAATTCCTTTCTGCATTTTATGAATATGTTGATGAGTATTTAAATGTCTGGCCAAATAGGGATTTAATCCCAGGTAGGTTAATTCCACAGTCTCTCTGTGTTCTTTATTAAAAATACTTCATTTAGTTATTCATTTATTTATTTATTCATTCATTTGTTGTGTGTGTGTATCCTACAGTCCACATGCAGAGCATAGAGGACGATTTATGGTTTACAGGAACTGTCCTTTCCTGTTGTTGTAAGTTCCAGGGGTCAGATTTAAGGTATCAGGCTTGGTCACAAGTGCCTTTGCTCACTAAGTCATCTCGCTGGCCCATCTACACTCTTAACGACCACGCTGGTTTCCTTCGTTTTATACCCTGTGCACTAGGTATGACATTGCCATTTTTTTGAGAAGCTGGAAAACATCAAATTAATGCTTACCCCCCAAAAATACTCAACAAGAAGTTTGGATCTCTTGTCTGGCGAATGAGCTTTGGATAGTACTATTGCCGATCAGGAGGGATGTTATCCCATAGACATAGAGCACAGTGTAAATATTCAGAGGAAAATGTCATCAGGAGGATGGACTGTGCAGTCCACTGGGAAATTTACTTAGCCTCATTAGTAAAATAAGAATAGTAATTAATAGGAAATACCTTGCAGAGATGGTTGAAAGATTCAATAAAGTAAGCCACAGAAAGTCTTTAGCAGTGCCTGCCTTAGAGTGATTCATTCATTTGTTACAACATTCATTAAATGTGTGATGTGCCATGATTCCAGAACGAGCGGGAGAGACATATGTTCCTGAGACTCACAGTCTACTCATGTGAGGGGAGATGGTGAGCCTGCAGAGAACTATATACAGATATGTCAGACTTAATGAAGGGCTGGGATGAGGCCACAGCTGGAGAGGGCTAGCAAAAGTTCCATTAATAGGAAGTAACACTTGAGCGAGAAGTACAGGAGAGAAGGGGCTGGGAGAGAATGTTGCAGCAGCAGCAGCAGCAGCAGCAGCAGGAGCAGCAGCAGCAGCAGCAGCAGCAGCAGCAGCAGCAGCAGCAGGAGCAGCAGCAACAACAACAACAACAACAGCAGCCCCAAAGCTGCTTCTAAGCTGAAAAGGGAACAGAGCACTGAATGTGGAGTAAGATGGACCATAGACAGAACATAGGAGACAGAACAGGCCTCCTTTCATTATGATTGTGGGAGTGGTCAGAGCATTTTAAGGTAAACGGTCTGAGTTACTTGGTCATAACAGGATGCCAATGACTAGTCCTTCTGAGAGGTATGTAAGTCACTGCGGCATATGCTCTACGGCAACTTCTACAGATTATGTAGGTCTCAGAGAAATCTGGGATAGATTCGATCCATGTGCAGATGGTAACCGATGGACTACATTTACAGATGTGCCTCCCTGTGCAGCTGTGTTAGTAAGTCCATGCAAGATGGCATTGGTGGCAGCAATATGCACACGTGTCAGAATGCTGTTTTCAGCTTCATTAGCATTGTTGTGGTGTGTATATTGTGAACCCTTTCCATCTTGAGATGGGCTTACATAATTCCTTGCTGTGTTACTACTTTGAATCAAACATGGACACTTCATTTCAGAGAATACAGACACCCATTTCCCTCCTTAAAACCCACTGAGGAAGCCTTCCATTTCCAACCTGTAAGTTGAACTGAGGTTCACTTCTTGTATTCACTAATCATTAATTCACTAATTGTAAGAACCAGTTTGTACCCAGGCCCATGCCCTACGCTCCCTGGAGGAATTATTTTGGCATGAAGCGGGTGTGATGGGAGGACGCCCAGGAGGGGAAACCAGAAGAAAGGCTCCTTGGCACGTGTCCTTAATTCCCTTCTGCAATGCTCTCATTAGTTTCCAGGGTCAGATAGATGCTCTGTGGCCCTAATTACCTTCCCATACAATTATCTATTTTATTTAAAATTGCCCCCTTTTGTCTTCTTCCTTGAAGAGTTTTATGTCAGAATGACAGAGGAATCTCAGCCCTAGATGCATGCCTTCTCTCATGTAGAACAGAGGAGGTGAATGGGTGGAAGAAGACAGTGACAGATACCATTTTTAAATAAATTACTGGCATTCACAATCATTAATGCTGGCGTTTTGTCCTCCTGTTAAATCCGTGTTAATGTACCAGTGCTGTAACTCTGTGTTGTGATCATGAGGAATGAAGAAAGGGAGGAATCAAGGAAATCACACACACACACACACACACACACATGCGTGCACGCACACACACACACACACACACACGTGTTGGTGTGTGCATGTACAGAATACTTTTGTACATTTTCTAAGAATATCTATATCTGAAATCAGTGTTCAGAATGATGAAGCAGAGGCATCAACATTTTAAAGTATATTAAATTACATGCTCAGTCTCTCAAGACATTCAAGTGAGCCAATATTTCAAGCAATTTGTCACCAAAGTTGGTTGAAATTAAAATGACAATTTTGGAGCATATAGGATTAAATTTCAATTCATCGAGAAATTAATTTATCTGCTACCTTACATCCTCATGTATAATGCACCAAATTCCCTCCCAACAGTAAGATACCACTGTATACAGGGTTGATTAATGGAAATTTTTTGTGGTGTGTGTGTGTGTGTGTGTGTGTGTGTGTGTGTGTGTGTGTGTGTGTGTGTGTGTGTGTGTGTTGTGTGTGTGTGTGTGTGTGTGTGTGTGTGTGTGTGTGTGTGTGTGTGTGTGTGTGTGGTTTCTGTTCTCTCTTTTCACCAAATGGGTTCTGGGATTTGAATTCAGATTATCGGACTTGGCAGCAAGGGCTTTTACCTGCTGAGCCATCTTGGCAGCCCATTTTGTTTATTTCAGTCTGACTCAGATATCGAGTCTGTCTTGGGTGCCTTCTGATCACACTCTGAGCGTGGTTATTAAACTACTGGCAAATGGGAAGTGGTTTCAAGATTGGCCATTGCCCTGAAAAAGGGGTCTTTCTTCTGATGACTCAGAGGATAGAGCCTTAGGAATACACAAACCTGGTACCACAGGGACAGCAGGGAGACGGGCTGTGTAGCAGACTGTCAGGTACTGTGCCAAGCCCTCATGTCTGTCTTGGGCCCGCCCAGAGAGATTGATTCTGTCTTGATTATAAACTACAACTGCCATACTGAGAATAGCCCTCCCCAAAATGCCCAAGGATTCAACAGTAGTAAATGTTGGGGCAAAGGCTCCCATTCTACCAGAGTGGCCTGTACACTAGCTCCGGAGTGAGAAGAATGACTTACGTTGTCTTTCAACCCATCGGTTTTCAGCCGTGAAACCAGAGGGACAGGAGGTAGGAAGAGTACCGTCCCTTACTGTCTTCAGCAATTACTTTGCTGTTCCTGCGGAAACAGAAGTCTGCAGTTTCACTCAGGAGTAGATTCAGCAGTTTATGTGTATGTGTGTGTGCTTTTAATACCCGCTTAGCAATTAATTATTCCTTTTAATAAATGCAATGAAAAGGAATCGTTATTGGACTCACACTTTAATTGAATTAATAATTTATTCTAGCTATTAATGCTTTTTAATATTCTGTATATTATTTCTTCTTCTAGTAGACAGATATGCCAGGGAGATAAAATGTAAGGTTACTCAGGGACTTTGTGTTCCGACCTCTGATCAATGAATGGGCTGCTGACATTAAGCAGGCGTATGATGGCCGAAGTGGCCACACAATGCTGACACGCCTTCTGACCATGGTAACTGTCACTAAGGTTCTGCAGATGTTCTTCTGAGCAAAAGCAAATGCATGACACGATCATTTATACATGACATACAAGTATGCATATGGCCTAGCCTCACAGAGTCTTAAAATGCCAGGGTGGGGGGATACGCAGGGTGGTTCCCACCAGCTCAGAGGAGATGTGGAGGAAGACGGGGGAAGGGTTATGGGAGGGGGGGGGTACCTGGGAGGTGGGCAGTGAGCAGGACGTAAAGCGAATAAGTTAAAAACGATTAAATTAAAATTTAGAAGTTTGCATATGAAAGTGTATTCTGGAATTGCCTAGTTATCTTCCTACTTTTCTAGACTTGATCTATTCAAAGATTGACCTGAAACTCAATACCATGATAATTTAACTCTGGCTGTAACTCTGAAAATAAATCCTCATTTCTTATTTCTAGTAAAAAAAAGTTAGTGCTGTATTCTACTTAGAGGGGGTTCTAGTAAAAGTTAGGGTTGGGATTTCTGTAGAGAGATGACCCCTTTGTTAGTGCTATCATAGAACACAGGGCACAGATACTGTATGTAGGATGTGCGGTGGAATGTCTCAGGGTAAAAAGACATAGAATTCTTTTGGGGTTCACACTCTTCTGACTTGGCTATTTCTTGCACAGGATTCCTGAGCCAAACCTTAAAATATTGTTCACCAGGAAAGGCTAATGACAGACACACCTTGTATCAGTTTAGCTACTATGGGATACATGTTCCTTTGTTTAGACATCTACTGACCATGAGGTGCCTGCTGTGTGTTAGACCCTGCCCATAGTATTTTGAGGACATAGCTGAACAAGGTAGAGTCTTTGTTCTCATGAAAATTACATTTTAGTGGTAAAAGTCAAGAACCATATAACACAATGTCAGGGCTATGAAGAACACGTGATGCAATGGGAAATGCCTGGCTTAGAGGAGTCAGGAGCAGACCACATAGATACGGACAGCAAAACCTAGCCTTGTGGGATAGGCAGGATCCTGCTCTGCCAAAAACGTAGAAGAAAGAACAGGATTCTAATGAAGAAGCAGTATGGAGGGTAGCCTGCAGCCATCTCGGCATGCTTGAGAAGAAAAAGGGAGCTGCTGGTGCCTAGCACAGTGCCAAATGCAAAACTGTGGCAGGATGAAATGAGAGAGGTGAGGAAGGGATGGGTTTCCTCCTAACCTCATTGGACAGGGTCGAAGGTTTGCATCTCCTCTGTGTTCCATAAAAGCTTTAGACATTTATGGCAAAGGAATAGCTTGTTCAGGTTCGTGTCCACAGAACGCTTACTCCTCTGAATACAATGCGAAGTGAGTTAGGTGATACTAAGGGTAGTCAGTAGGTCCTGGGAGATAAGCCTGGCAAAGAGTGGACGGAATGAAGTAAGAATGGTTCCCCGCATTTGACGCTGTGCTCGATAGACTGTAACTCTTGGGAAGAGGCAATGAAGAAACCTGGGGGTGTCTTGTGTATAGGAAGGTTTGAGCATCCACTGTAAGCCAAGAAAGGTTTTCTTGGGAAACTATGGGTATGAATATGGGAGAGATAAGCCACTGCTTGTCCTTTAAATCTTCAGGTGGGATAAAGTCACCATCATCCTATGTAGGAAATGAGAAAGGTTTAGATTAGAGATTGGCAGCTCTTCAGTATTAGAAGGTTAGGGAGAGATGGAGATCGGGAAAAAGCACAGAGAGTGGGTAGGAAGATTGGAGGGGAATAGAAGCCTGTGGGAGCAGAACACAAGCTGGGGGAAACGTGTTCTCAAAGGAGGGGCCAACTTGGAGGGTTACTGCCACAACCCAGCATCTTCAAATGGGAAGAGAGCAAGGTCCCTGGGATTTGCTGATAAGCCAAATAATGAAGATTTCAGAGAAGCATTAAGGGGATGGAAATGAGAGAGAGAGAGAGAGAGAGAGAGAGAGAGAGAGAGAGAGAGAGAGAGAGAGAAATTAATTTGGGTGAAGATCAATTGAAAGAAATGTGCGTATGTGCGTGCGTGCGTGCGTGTGTGCGTGCGTGCGTGCGTGCGTGTGTGTGTGTTTTCAGATACATGCTTGTATGGTTGTATATAGATGAGGAAACTCTGGTAAAGATAGTGTGATTATGGTATGAGAGAGCAGAGGTGAGGTGCAGAGCCCAAGTCCAGTGCTGTCTTTGAAGGGAGCAATAGCATTCTTCAGATAGGCAGATGCTCCTCTCCTTTGCTTCCTTTGTCCTTTCATAAAAGTGAGCATGGGATTTAGCATGGAAGGAAATGGATTTTTAGCATTTCTGTGTCGTCCCTTCAATGGAATGATGTCATATGGACATAGGAGTAGATTAAGACAGTAATTCGAAAGATCACATGGGAGGGTTGCAATAGACAGTAGGTGCATGAGGATAATACACTTAATTGGCATGGACTCTCACACAGGACCCTTCTCTTGCTCTTAGGACTTTTATCTGTATGTACTCATTCACTTCAGAGCTCAGCCAGAAGGAAACTAATATAGAAAAAAGAATCTGTTTTAAACTCTGGGAAGAAAGACCTTTCTCATTGCTTTCAAACTCGGTGTGGAATGTCCAAGTATCAGACAGACATTTCCACAGAGATCAGCTATGGTCTTACATCAGACTGTCAACCAAAGAATCATAGTGGGTATTGCCCTGGTGGAGAGTCCTCATTTTTATTCCAAACCTAATACGACGTTCATGTGCAATGCATGGACAGCTGGTTCAGAAAGTGCATCAAATCATTTATCAGTGACGAAACTTGCTCAGTTTCTTTCACAGCTCCACTGATTGAGGAAGCAGGGTGGGGAGCCCTTGCCGGAGTCAAACAAAGTGAAGACATTAATTGGTGTAAATTGAGGGATAAACATTCCCAAGTTTACTAGAGGGGAATATGTATTTACTCTCTTGTCCCCAGTGTTCTACAAACAATGCAGAGTATACACACACAAGCAAGTTGACATGCACAATGTACATACGAAGTCTATTAGCAGGGGAGGACGTCTAACACCATCCAGTTAACTTTTATAGACGGCTTGCTACACGAGATAGCTCTGAAAGGTTCAGGAATGTGTCATCCTTTATCTCTTTTAACCACAATAAGCTTTTCCAGGGGGCGTACTATCCTTTTCCAGATTCTGCGTAAGTAGAATGGAATATCCAAGTACCTGATATCTGTCTGGGATCTTGTGTACTCAGACAATACAAACTGCAGATCAGAGGTGACTTGATGATCTTGCTAACTAGCCCAGTGTGGCAATATCTGTGAAACATGATGGTCAGTTAATTAAATTTACCAACCTTATTTTGATGCTGTAGTCAACTTATGAACAAACGCACCATAAACTAGTTTGTTCTCCCTCACCCTCCTCTCTGGAAAAAAATTAAGTCTCATACTACATTTGAACTCACAACCATCCTGCTTCTGCTTCCTGACTTTTGGATGTAGCCCCTGAATTCCATTCAGTTTGGTGACTGGAGGACAAGTGCATGGCAGGGAGAACAGAGCCCGTGGAAGGGCTCATGTGAGGCTGGGGTTGGGGCAGGGACAGTGTGGGAGCCTGGTAGGCAGTCACACACCTTCTCATGCATGTGAATTAAGGCAAATGATTTAAGAATTGGACAGTGGCTCATACTCTGTCAAGTTGTAGAATTATTTGTTCATTTTGTGCCTGTGAGGCTCTAGTTGGGAAGAACAGCAAAGTAGTTACACACTGGCCTACAGCTGTCTGTCAGAGGCATTCAGAATTGGATACTGGCACCCCAGACCAATCTACCTTTCTCTGTTAGAACTTTGGGGAGCCACGTCCGCTGGTGGAGTGTTAGAATAGCAAAGAGAAAATGGGAGAGGAAATGAGATCTTGTTTCTTGTTCTATTGATGTGTATGGCCATGTGGTCAGGACTGAGTTCTGTGATTACTTTGTTTCCTATGGCTGTATAGTGCTTTTTAGGTAACAGCACACTGGGCTGGAGAGATGGCTCAGTGGTTAAGAGCACTGGCTGCTTTTCCAGAGGTCCTGAGTTCAATTCCCGGCTCATAACCATCTGTAATGGGATCTGATGCCCTCTTCTGATGCATTTGAAGACAGCTACAGTGTACTCACATAAAATAAATAAATACATAAATAAATAGGTAACTTTTCCTTCTATTATCGTTACTTGATCTTTCTTAGTTTGTCTCTCTCTCTGTCTCTCTCTGTTTCTCTGTCTCTCTGTCTCTCTGTCTCTCTGTCTCTGTCTCTGTCTCTGTCTCTGTCTCTCTCTCTCTCTCTCTCTCTCTCTCTCTCTCTCTCTGTGTGTGTGTGTGTGTTTCTTTCTGTATGTCTGTCTGTCTGTCCCCCTGATGTAGAAAAGGAATCTTCTGGAGGGCAGAGGCATGTTTGATCTCTTTTTTATTGGAGCCTGGAATGGCTCATGGTCCTCCATGTTAGAGCCAAAGCAGGTGGAATGAATGATGAAATCACACTTGATAACTGCTCTAAGCCTGTGAACATATCAGGGGGTGGGAAGTAACCATGCAGTACCTCACACAGGTCCATCAGTACATGCTCTTGTTATTCAGGTGCTGAGATGAGTCATTTAGAGTGATCAAAACAACTCTCCAAGGAGAGTCCTTAATAGTGGAGGTCTCCTCTCACACCCATGCCTCCATTCCAGTTAAGGTATTTCCATGACAACAAGTAGGTGTTGGTTGTGTGATGATTCATATTGAAGAGCATATTGAGAACTATGGGCTCAGCCCATGGGGTATGACTCTGGTTTGGTTTTGTAAGTTGCTTCCTTTGTTTCCCTTTTTACCATACTCCAATAGACAATTATTGATTGTCCATTTTGTGCAAAATTTTTCAATGGTAGAATTTTACTTAATGAGTAAAGTGAATAAATCCACAGGGGGAAATGGGTGCGTAAAGAACTAACTGTAAAGTGAGTGGATTGTGGAGGAGGGTCAGGTAAGGAGCCACTGTGCACACGACCGAGTATGGATTAGTGGCGTAATTATCAACAGCTGTTGTAATAAATAACCTCCAGATCCGAGTGAACGAATGTGGTGCACGTTAATTTCTTACTTATACAACCTCTATGCAGGAGGCACAGCTCTCCTGGGTGACTCCTTCCAGGTGGTGATTTAAGGGCCTTAGCTTTTTCATCGTGGAATTTATATTGGAGTCCTTGCTTCAAGGAGAGAGGGAGTGATCTGGTAAGGTTCTCTCTCTCTCTCTCTCTCTCTCTCTCTCTCTCTCTCTGTGTGTGTGTGTGTGTGTGTGTGTGTGTGTGTGTGTGTGTGTGTGTGTGTGTGTGTGTGATGAGGAGTTGTCTCCGAAATGGAGCCTAGAATTTTCTATACACCTCCACCTAGCTGCAAGGGATGCTTGGAAAGACATTCTCACTTTGGGTATAGCAGGGTGATGTTAACAGTTTGGTGGACAAATGACACTTTCTTTGTACACAGTATAGCTGTCTCTGTGGGAGCCCAGGGGGTAGACCCCCCTTGTCTCTGTGTATTAGTACAGAGTACTGCAGGTTACTTCCCACTAGGCTAAGCAGCACTAGGCTCGTAACTCTGAGTTGTTGGATCATAGCTGGGGTGTGGAGTTGTCAGGCAGAGAGGTATCTCCAGCAGGATTTTATGTTATTGCTCATGATAACGTGTCTCCCCTCTCCCACCATCCATTCTGGAGGTGAGCATTTAGGAGCGTGGGCTTGCCCTCCTGTCAGAGGTCACATAGAAGCCCATTTGTGTTGGGCTAGTGACATCCACAGAGTCACAGACCCAAAACCAGTGCTAATGCCTGGGCAATTTCTGGGGAAATGCCCAGGTTATTTTAACAAACCCAGGCTCTATTTCGGATGTACAGTGAAGTTAAAGCCTCCTCACCCTGAATCGTTCATACATATTGTGGTTCCTCTAAGTTTCAGACTTGGTAGGTCCTAGATAAGGTCTAAGATCTGCAATTCTGGCAAGGTAATACAAGTAGAAATATTCTTTTTCATAAATTCCGGGAACCATCAGGTGTTTCTGAGTTTGGAGTGTTTACATATGTATTATGATATAGCTGAGACAGAGGACTGAACTCTAAACACTAAAGTAATTTGCTTCATGATCGCCTCATGCACATAGCCTGGAAGTCATTCTCCTGAGGTAGTTTTGAGACATCTGCATCTGACTATGATCAGATAAGGGAAGTTTCCAGTTGTGGTGTCACGGCTGTGCTCAATATGTTTTGGAATTGTCTATTTGAGAGTCTTGGTTCTTGGAAGCCATGTATTGCTGATACTACTCAGGGGGCTTAACTTGGAAAACACCTGTGTGTGTTTCTTCAAAAATAGAAGAGAGTGGTGTGATGGGCTCAGATGAATCCCTCTTCATGGGTGGAACGAAAGAGACCACTGAAGGGCACTTGTACAATGCATCTTCTTTGCCTTCTTCTCTTTGGTTCTGTGAGCACACAGCTCTCACTCCTACCCACTATTTAATAGTAATCTCACCACTTTCCATTGGTGAAGAGGTAAAATAAAGAATGTGTGTATGTATGTATGTATGTATGTATGTATGTATGTATGTATGCATGCATGTATATATGCATATTTACTATTGTTGTTGTTGGTGGTAGTCTCTCTCTCTCTCTCTCTCTCTCTCTCTCTCTCTCTCTCTCTCTCTCTCTCTCTGTGTGTGTGTGTGTGTGTGTGTGTAGGCCAGAAGAAGATATTGAAGGTGTCCCTCTCTTGCTGTCCACAGTGATCCCCTGAGTCAGTGCCTCTTGCAGAACCTGGAGCTAGGCTGGTGGCCAGCACATCCCACTGACCCTCCTATTTCTGCTGTCCACAATCCTGGGGTTGTAGGCACCGATGTGTGGCCATACACTGTGGATGTTAGAGATCTGAACTCAGGGCACCGTGCGCTCACGATGGACTAGCCAGGGCTCTTATGCAGTGGATCATACTGATAGCTGGGACCGAGAGCTTGAGGAATGCAGCTGTCTTTCTAAAAACTTTTCCCATCACAGTGAAAGGCACATTCACCATTGGAAACTTCTTACCGAGTTAGACCACCAATAAGTTGAGGCTACCCACCCTTCAAAGGCAGATCACAAAAGCATTTGCAGGGATCTTCCTGCCCTGCACTTCTGGGATGACAGCTGGAGCTTCTTTTCTTCCTGGCAATCATACTAATTCTGAGTCAATTTTTTCTAAAAGGGAAGAATTACCATTCCAAGGATATTCCTTAAGAAAGAATCCTTTTTTTTCTTTTTTTGGAGGAAACTTAATGGCTGTATTTGGCCATTATTTGTATGTGAAATTTGTACTCTTCTTTCTCATAAACTTTTCTGAAACACTTTTCTCCCCTTTTAGTGTGAGAGCTTGGGAAGGAGCCGATGATTTTTGAGAATCTAGATGACACTGATGGGCTTTTGCTAGTCGATAAACGCCACTGGCTGGTGTGAAGATAATTTGCCTAGAAAAATGGGAGATGCTTTAAATCCCGAATTACTAAGCACAGAGCAAAATTCTGGTGGTTAAAAGAAAATCACCAGACACTGATTTGCAGCAGTTGGGATCCATGTTGTGCTTTATTAATCCTCGTATTCGTATTACATTAGACAGGGGAGGCAGGATTTGCTAAGTAGAGGTGAGTTCCTAATGAGCTGCGTTTGGGGGCCCTTCATGTTGCGGGAAGGTGCTAGGGCAATTCTCCCATCCATTCATGAGACCTAGGAAAAGCTGTCCGTTTTGATGTCTACTGCACACTCAGATTTGCTTCCACACCAGGACCAGGGTGCTGTCGTTATTTAAACTCCACATTTTGCCCTTGAAATAGAACTCTGCCTGCTGTGTTGGTATCCGGTAGCTAACTCCTCACTAATTTGAAATAGGTCTCGGTGGATTGGCATCTCCTCCCCTCCATCTGAATGGCAACCTGCACTTCATCTTCTCCTGTTTAAAATGAGGGTGAGCACGCTTCGAGTGTTTAAGAGTTGGAAGCTGCTCCGGGGATAGGTATTTGTAGTTTCATGAATTATTTATTTAGGCAAATGTATACAGAGCATTTATGTGTTGGAGTATATGCCTGATCACACTTGAAGGGGTGTTGTGGAAATGTATCATGCCACGGCATCACCATTTTGACATATGTAGTGCGGAGAACCAAAACACTGCTCCTGGGATAGACAGGATTAGTTCAGTTTGGAATCATTTGGCTCTCGTGATGCAAGACTAAGTAAATGCGTTTTATCATCTTCCCTGTTGTGTGAGGATAAAGCCGGGCCTGGATCTATTTGGGCTTCATGCCTGGAGTTTTGAACTAAGCACAGTCCCTTTGGTGTGCAGTTGGATTTCATTGTTTTTGTTCTTGTTTTTATTTTCGCCTTTCAACAAGCACGGATCCAGGAAAATAGCAATATGTGTTTTAAAGGTTTGCCGTGTACGGTTCACAAACCAACATAGCTCGTTTTTAACTATTTGTATTAAACTGTTTCTTTTCTTTTGCATCTGCTATCACCACATACACACACGCATGCATACATAGGCATCACCCGCAGGCACATACCTAGTGCTTGACAGTGCTGCCACATGTTAAGCTTAAAGCAGTATGGGGGTTGACCTCCTGGATGCCAGGACTTCTTCAGATTTAGGTCTATCTGGCTACAAACTTTGAAATCCTGGAAATATAGTTAGCCCATGGGTAGAGCATGTGTCTAGCATGTGCAAGACCCTGAGTGGTCCCCAGCACCAAAAGCATGCACAGGCGTGCACACACGCATGCTCACTCGCTCACTCGCTCACTCACTTGCTCGCTCATATCCATCCCTTTATCCACTATGGATGGATGAACGCAGCTTCTTGACATCCCATTGTCATGTCCTTCATTGAGCTAAAGATTGAAGAGAGATATAGAACGAGCCCTTTATACATAGACAAGCTGAAAAATAGTAAGTGATGGGGAATATCCAGACAAAAAGGCCAGCCAGGTGTTCAAGTTTTCATGTAAATTGTCAATATTTCCACAATCACTTAGAGAAGTAATCCCAAAGGCATTAATCAGGCAGTCAGAGTTTGCCAAAAAGGAAAGGGCAAACCGCACACTTTCCTTGTTAATTCTCTGGGTGGGGCACTCTCCCAATTGTATAGTGACCCCTTCCTGACCTTCTTGGTTCTTTCTACATCCACTTTCCCGGTCTCCCCTGGAACACCAGAGTAATCGCTCGCTGTGATGAGTCCATTCTGAAATCTCCAGGAGACCCAAGTGTTAAAAGGAATAAATGGTGCCTGGCAAATCTCTCCCTCATGATAAGCAGTTGTCTTCAGGGCAGGAGGCTGCTGGGTTCCACGCATAATCCCAAGCAGTGCATGGGCAGAGACTGAAGACACTTCACTTTGTAAACAGCTAACTGGGCTTAGTTTCACAAGAACCAAGAAGTCTGTCACCAGATTCAGCCAGAAAGAGAGAGTAATCCAGGAAACTGGGGTACCGGGCAGTAAGTCGGATAGATAGACAATATTAAAGACCAGGGAAGCCGGGCATGCAGGCAGAGTGAGGCTCATGGGAGACAGAAGAAATGACAGACTGCTGATGAGTGCTCCCGCATCTCACATGCTAAGCATGCTGGTGTGGGTCGTCCATATAGGTCTTTTAAAGAACTCCTTTTCAAGTCCTATAAGCATCACTGTCAGAAGACATCAACGCCATCCAGGAGCTTTCTTTTGAAAAAGAGATGACACCTTGCTAAAATAATTGCCTCAGAGGTCAAACAGAAGATTTCCTAATCTATTGCTCTTTATCAGACAAAGAAATGAAAGTAAGACAACACAACAACAAAACAAACTTGAAGCATGTCCACTGCTAGCATCTACTTTTACTTAAAAGAAGTAGACATTACGTTGGAAATTACGTTCTTTCTTCTCTGGAGGAGCCCACAGTTTGACAGGTGTTTTCACATTCATTTCAAACCATATGTAGCACGCACACATTCATCTTATACAAATGAAATGTGTCCCACGCATCGATTGGAGCTTCCCTGTGTTTGCAAACAGTCTGTTAGCAATATGCTCTCTCGCCGGTGCGTGTAAATCAACCTCACTTCTTTATCCTAGATGAGTAATATTCTATTTTCCAAGGCTTCAGAATGTATTTCACTGGGTCCTTCTACCTCCACACGCAAGTTATTTTCACTCCCTCTGTTGTTCCAAGCAGGCCATCACACACACCTTGGCACAGGCACACAAGTGACTCTCAAAGCTAACTCACATCTCTGTGTGTATGAGGACTCGGAGTGCAGAAGTTAACAATATGTACAATATTACGAAACTAACAAAGTGGCATGGGACTGTCCAGACTTAGGGATTTGTATAGACTATTCTACAAAACCTAGCCTGTAATGAGTGAATTTGTTTTGTAATACTTTCTTATTTGTGTAAATATTTTTGTTAACTATGAATATTTGCCACATTGATTTTTTCATTTTTTTTTATTCTTTTTTTCGGAGCTGGGGACCCAACCCAGGGCCTTGCGCTTGCTAGGCAAGTGCTCTACCACTGAGCTAAATCCCCAACCCCGCCACATTGATATTTTAATTGGTCATAATTTTCATATTCGCTGAACATATTCCTTCATCTCTTGGTGTAGCTTGTTTAGTTTTCTTTTCTTTTTTTTTTTTAATCAAAATTTCCCTCATCTTTCTCTTATCGAAAAGTACAACATACGTTGGAAAAATTTAATCCACATCATACATCTTATAAATTATGTTCTAGTTTTCTTGCGATTGTACCATTTGTCATATGTATTTTCTACATACATTATTTAGTTTTTTTTGTGTTATAAAATTACTTTGCTTTTATTGTGTCTGTCCTCTTGCTTAGAACGATATTTCCTATCCTGAGATCCTGTACAATATGAATGATTTTCTTTCTTCCCTGGCTTTAGAACAGGGTCTGACTGTGTAGCTCAGGCCGGCCTTGAACTCAATCATCCTCATTCAAGCCTTCTAAGTGACAGAATTGTAGACCACACGAAGGCTGCATAATTTCCATATTTCTTTTTGTCATTTAATTTTTCTTTGAAGTTGTTGATCTACCTGCACACCTGTGGATCCTTGGCTCTGCTTGCTTTGCTTTAAATCTTGTGTTATGTTTTGTTATTTTTTTTTATCTTAATGCCAGCATTGTTTATAGCGGTATCTACTTTTGTTGGCCATACTATCTTGGCTGGTTAGGGTAGTTGAACAAGTCAGGGAAAGCAAACCAATATTCAATGTTCCTCATAGTCTCTGATTCAGTTCTTGCCATGAGTTCCCTTGGCAACAGACAATAACTTCTTAGCTGAAATAAGCTCTTGCCTCTTCAATTTGGTTTGGGCCAACAGTTTATCATAGCAAGAGAAGGTAAACTAGAACACTAACTTTATTAAACAACCCTGGCTCTAGTATATGATCCAAATTCTAGAAGTTTATTATCATCACCATGACCATCACCACCACCACCACCAACACCAACACCACCACCATCACCATCACCACCACCACCACCAACACTACCACCATCACCATCATCACTGATTGGCTAGAGCATTGTCCCACTAGTCCTGGCAATTTGTAGCATTTTTGTTTCATGCCCTATTGTAATACATGTTACATGTGTATACTAAAAATGTGTAACTATCCCTTCAAGAATTCCCTTAATTGGAAGCCAGAGAAATTGTTCAATGGTTAGGAGGGTGTAGAGTGGAGTTCAGTTCCCAGGACCTACAGCAGATATCTCATAACCACTGGTAATTACAGGTCTGAAGAGAATCTAATGCATTTTTCTGGCCTCTGTAGGCATTGTTCTCACATGCACAAACCTATAGACAGGCACACAGACTTTAAAAAATACAACAACAACAACAACAAAACTTCCCCTACCTACCTTCTGAGATGGAGCCTATGGTAGGGTATTCCTATCTATATAGGAATAGACAGAAGTATTCTCACCCTGTAGATAAACTTTCGGAGTCCTGATGATCTGGTTTTCATCTGTTGGCTCCTTCAGGGTTAGTGAGTGAGTGCTTGATATCCAAATAAGGACTATATTGCCGTGATGAAACATCACGACCAAAGACAACTTGGGTTTATTTCATTCACAGTTCCATATCAGACTTCATCATCTGAAGCAGTGAGAGCAGGAACTCAAATAGGGCTGAAACCTTGAGACAGGACTGGTACAGAGGTCACAGGGGGGTGCCATTTACTGGCTTCCTTCCCATGACTTGCTCAGCCAGCTTTCCTATAGCACCCAGGACCACCTACTCAGTGGTGTACCACCCTAATGGACTGGTCCCATCAATCACTAACTAAGAAAATGCCCTAGAGGTCTGCCTATAGCCCAGTCTTCCTGAGGAATTTTCTCAATTGAGGCTGCTTTCTTTGTAGTGACTTCAGCTTGTATCCAATTGACATGAAACTATCCTGCATACTTGGTGCTCACCAAAGAACTTTCTTTGATTTTTCTTGGCAACACAGCCTTTCTTGGAAAGTTGTGATGACTCTGACTTTGTCTTCCTCCCTTATCTCTGGTCTCCTTCCTTTGTGACTCTTTTCAGTGCTGGGGTTTGAAGGAAGGGCCTCTAGGATGCTAAGAATGTATTCTACCCTTTAGCTTCATCCACAAAATCCTTGTTGTTGTTTAGTTACTGTTATTTTCTCGTGTTAGAACACTAGAGACTGGAATCTTTCTTTCTTTCTTTCTCTCTCTCTCTCTTTCTTTCTTTCTTTCTTTCTTTCTTTCTTTCTTTCCTTCCTTCTTTCTTTCTTTCTTTCTTTCTTTCTTTCTTTCTTTCTTTCTTTCTTTCTTTCGACTGAAATTTCTAAGCGACAGAAATTTATTTAGGGCAGAGATGCATTGGTTGGTAGTTAAGAGGGCAGAGTGTGGTGGGGGCGCATGTTGCTTTGTGGTTTGGAAGAGGGGCAAGTTAACAACAGATCAAGTTAGAAAACTCACATTTTTTTCAGAAACATATTCTGGAGATAAGGGCATGAATCCATTCCTGAGAATGGAGCCCTCTTAACCAATCACCTCTCAGAGGTGCCACCACCTAATGCTGTGGCAACTGCCATCTATTTATTTCAAGCTGACTTTAGAGGAGACACTGCCACTCTCCTCATGGCTTCAGGGATTGAATGGAGTGCAAGGGAATGAAGAAAGTTCACACAGACACACATCCAGTCAAGATGAGGTCAGGCTTTGCTTGCTCTGATGGAGGGCATCAGAAACTCAGGTGTTTATTTTATACCTCTAAATTGACAAGGCAGGGTTAGTCTATACAACTGAACAAGGAGGCAGGTTTAGCTGCTCTCTGTAGGGAAACAGTCTCAGTCTGCAGTCATCTAAGGGGAAGAAGCTGTGGGTGATAGTTTCTGCTTACACTGGTCAATGGTTAGTAAACATTCCTACTTGTGTCCGAGGATAGGTTTTCTAATTCCCTGAGCCTGGCTCCAGGGAAGCTTTGCCACTCTCATGGTTGAGGTATGGGATCCTTTACGAGGCTGTGCACATGTCAACAACACACATTTGCTCTGGTCTCCACCCACCCCTTACACAATTACTCAGTGTGTTTTCACAATGCACAGGACACGCACTCCAAAACAGGCTCAGCAGGCACTGGACACCCCTCTGCCTCTGGATTCCATACAGCCGGCCTGAAATTAGGCTCTTTCTGTGGAGTTTTAAGGTGTTGGTTTAAAAATGAAATTAAAAAGAAAAAAGGGCAACAAAAAGACCAGGAGCCCCCCTCATCCATTTCATTCTTTAGTTTCCCTGTCTGACATCTGGATTTTCATCCAATTTGGTTTTATTATCCTTCCTCATTAAGTTGCACATTAAGTGTCGGGTGAGTGCTTGGTCCTTGTGGGTAGCTTCCACTGCCTGGGAGGTCAGTATTTATTGCCATACCAGCGTGTCACCTGTACTGTTGGTGCCCCTCTTCATTGAAGAGAAACTTTACACAGAGTCTGGGACATAGGAAGCCCCTGGAAGTTGCTGATCAAGGCAGAAACAAAAGGAGTAGAGAATGGGAGAGGGAGGAGATGATATAGTCTGTGTGGAGCTCTGGTGTGGACCGAATAGGTGGGAGACAGTGTGTGAAGTCTGTTCTTGTTAAGGATGTCATTTTTATTTTTAGTGCTTTTGCTCTCCGGCATCTTGTTTTCTCAGACACAGATACTAATCGGTGACCCATGGTTCACTCCTAGTAATGTGCGGTTGCCAGGTGTGAGTTTGTCATGAGCTACAATTGGATGAGTATTGGTGATGCCTCGTGTAACTGGTTTATCTTACTTCCTTTTTTCCTTTCTTTTATTGGATCTTTTTATTTTCATTTCAAATTTTATCTCTTTCCAGGTTTTTCTTCCAGAAACCTCCTATCCCATCCCCCTCCTCCTGCTTCAATAAGGTGTTCCCCCACCCACTCGATACCCCCTGCCTCCCCCACCATGGCATTCCCCTACACTAGGGCATCAAGCCTTCACAGGAAAAAGGACCCTTCCTCCCATTCATACTCTACAAGGTCATCCTCTGCTACACGTGCAGTTGGAGGCATGGTTTGCTTCATGTGTACTTTTTGGTTTAGTCCCTGGGAGCTCTGGGAGGTCTGGTTGGTTGATGCAGTTCTTCCTGTGGGGTTGCAAACCCCTTCAGCTCCTTCAGTTCTTTCTTTGACTTTTCCATTGGGGACCTCATTCTCAGTCCAGTGGTTGACTGTTAACATCCACCTCTGCATTTGTCAGGCTCTGACAGAGCCTCGCAGGATACAACTATATCAGGCTCCTGTCAGCATGCACTTCTTGGCTTCTCAATGGTGTCTGGGTTTGGTGACTGTATATGGATGGATCCCCTAGTGGGGGAGTCTCTGAATGGCCTTTCCTTCAGTCTCTGTACCTCACACTGGCTCTGTATTTCCTCCTGTGACTATTTTGTTGCCCCTTAAGATGAACCAAAGAATCCACACTTTGGTCATCGTTCTTGGGCTTCATGTGGTTTGTAAATTGTATCTTGGGTATTCTAAGGTTTTGGCTAATATCATTTATCAGTGAGTGCATACCATGTGTGTTCTTTTGTGATTGGGTTATCTCGCTCAGGATGATATTTTCAAGTTCCATCCATTTGGGTAAGAATTTCATGAAGCCATTGTTTTTAATAGCTGAGTAGTACTCCATTGTGTAAATGTTCCACATTTTTTGTATCCATTCCCCTGAAGAAGGACATCAGGGTTCTTTCTTAGCTTCTGTCTATTATAAATAAGGCTGCTATGAACATAGTGGAGCATGTGTCCTCCTTGTATGTTGGAGCATCTTTTGGGTATATGCCCAGAAGTGGTATACCTGGGTCCTCAGGTATACCATTGGGTCCTATGTCCAATTTTCTAAGGAACTGCCAGACTGATTTCCAGAGTGGTTGTACCAGCTTGTAATCCCACCAACAGTGGGATTTTCTTTTTCTGCCTCCTCACCAGCATCTGCTGTCACCTGAGTTTTTGATCTTAGCCATTCTGACTGGTGTGAGGTAGAATCTCAGGGTTGTTTTGATTTGCATTTTCATGATGACTAAGAATGTTTAACATTTCTTTAGGTGCTTTGCAGTCATTTGAGATTCCATAGTTGAGAATTCTTTATTAAACACTGTACCCCATCGTTTAAATAGGGTTATTTGATTCTCTGGAGTCTAAGTTCATTATATATATATATCTTCTATTGGATGTAGAATTGGTAAAGATCTTTTCCCAGTCTATTGGTTGCTGTTTTGTCCTACTGTCAGTGTCCTTTGCTTTACAGAAGCTTTGCAGTTTTATGAGGTACCTTTTGTATATTGTTGCTCTTATGGCATAAGCCATTGATGTTCTCTTCAGGAACATTTTCTTAGTGCCCATGTGTTCAAGGCTCTTCCCCAACTTTTCTTCTATTAGTTTCTGTGTATCTGGTTTTATGTGAAAGTCCTTGATCCATGTAGACTTGATCTTTGTACAAGGTGATAAGAATCAACCTATTTGCATTCTTCTACATGCTGACCTTCAGTTGAACCAGCACCATTTGTTGAAAATGCTGTCTTTTTTTCACTGGATGGTTTTAGCTACTTTGTCAAAGATCAAGTGATCATAGGTGTGGGGTTCATTTCTGGGACTTCAATTATATTCCATTGATCTACCTGCCTGTCTCTGTACCAATACCATACAGTTTTTAATCACTATTGCTCTGTAATACAGCTAGAGGTTAGGGATGGTGATTTCCCCAGATAGTCTTTTATTGTTGAGAATAGTTTTTTCGTTTTGTTATTACAAATTAATTTGCAAATTGCTCTTTCTAACTCTATGAAGAATTGAGTTGAAATTTTGATGGGGATTGCATTGAATCTGTAGATTGTTTTTGGTAAGATGCTCATTTTTACTATATTAATTCTGCCAATCCATGAGCAAGGGGGATCTTTCCATCTTCTGAGATCTTCTTCAGTTTCTTTCTTCAGAGAGTTGATGTTCTTATCACACAGATCTTTCTCTTGCTTGGTTAGAGTCACACCAGGTTATTTTATATTATTTGTGATTATTGTGAAGGGTTTTTTTTCTCAGTCTGTTTATCCTTTGAGTAGAGGAAGGCTCCTGATTTGTTTGAGTTAATTTTATATCCAACCACTTGGCTGAAATTCTTTATCAGGCTTAGGAGTTTTCTGGTGGAATTTTTGGGCCATTTAAGTATACTATCATATGATCTGCAAATAGTGATATTTTGACTTCTTCCTTTCCCATTTGTAGACTTTTGACCTCCTTTTGTTGTATAATCACTCTGGCTTGAACTTCAAGTACTATATTGAATAGGTAGGGAGAGAGTGGGCAACCTTGTTTATTCCCTGATTTTAGTGGGAGTACTTCAAGCTTCTCTCCATTTATTTTGATGTTGGTTACTGCTTTGCTGTATATTGCTTTTACTATGTTTATGTATAGCCCTTGAATTCCTGATCTTTCCAAGACTTTTAACATGAAGGGGTATTGAATTTTGTCAAATGCTTTTGCAGCATCCAATGAGAAGATCATGTATTTTTTCTTTGGGTTTGTTTATATAGTGGAATACATTGATGTATTTCTGTATATTGGACCATTCCTGAATCCCTGGGACGAAGCCTACTTGATCATGATGGATGGTCATTTTGATGTGTTCTTGGATTCAGTTTGTGAGAATTTTATTGATTATTTTGGCCTAGATATTCATAAGGGAAATTGGTCTGAAGTTCTCCATCTCTTTTAGGTTTTAGTGTGGTTTAAGTATAAGAATAATTGTGGCTTCATAGAACAAATTGGGTAGTATTCCTTCTGTTTCTATTTTGAGGAGTTGTTTGAAGAGTATTGGTATTAGGTCTTCCTTGAAGGTCTAATAGAATTCTTCACTAAACTCTTTTGTTCCTGGGCTTCCTTTGGTTGGAAAACTTTTAATGTCTGTTTCTATTTCTTTAGGAGTTATGAGACTGTTTAGATGGTTTTCCTGATCCTGATTTAACTTTGGTACTTGGTATCTGTCTAGAAATTTATCCAGATGTTCCAGTTTTGTTGAGTATATGCCTTTGTAGTAGGATCTGATTTGTTTTTTAATTTCCTCAGTTTTTGTTGTTATGTTTCCTTTTTCATTTCTGGTTTTGTTAATTTGGACACTCTCTCTGTGCCCTCTGGTTCATCTGACTAAGGGTTTATCTATCTTGTTGGCTTTTTCAAAGAATCAGCTCCTGGTTTTGTTGATTCTTAGCATAGTTCTTTTTGTTTCTACTTGGCTGAGTTTGATTATTTCCTGCTATGTGCTCCTCTTGGGTATATTTGCTTCTTTTTGTTCTAGAGTTTTCAGGTTTGCTGTCAAGCTGCTAGTCTATGCTTTCTCCAGTTTCTTTTTGGAGGTACTCAGAGCTATGTGTTTTCCTCTTTGTATTGCTTTCATTCTGCCCCATAGGTTTTGTTATGTTGTGCCTTCATTTTCATTAAATTCTAAAAAGTCATTAATTTTTTTCTTTATTTCTTCCTTCACCAAGTTATCATTGAGTAGATAATTGTTCAGGTTCCATGTGTTTGTGGGCTTTTATTATTTTTGTTGTGAATGAAGACCAGTCTTAGTCTGTGGTGATCTGATAGGATGCATGGGATCATTTCAATTTTCTTTTATCAATTGAGGCCTGTTTTGTCACCAATTATATGGTCAATTTTGAAGAAGGTATCATGAGGTGCTGAAAAGAAGGTATATTTATGTTTTAAGTATAAAATGTTCTATAGATATACAAGCTATTCTATGGCAAAAACAAATTTACACAATATGTTTTCACAAATCCAGCTCTTCAAAGGATAACAGTTAAAAACTCCAACACAAGGAGGGAAAACTACACACTATAAAAAGCAAGAATGTAATCTTCTTTCAATAAACCCAAAAGAAGATAGCCACACAAATGCATTTCCAACTCTAAGAACAAAAATAACAGGAAGCAACAATCTTTAATATTTTAATATCAATGGATCCAATTCCCCAATAAAAAGGTGTAGACTAACTAGTCAGTTGCATACATACATAAACAGGATCAGAATTTTGTTGCATACAGGAAACACACCTCAGAGACAAAGTCAGACACTACCTTAGAGTAAAAGGCTGGAAAGCTTTTTTCTAAGGAAATGGCCCAAGAAACAAGCTGCAGTAACCATTTTAATATCAAATAAAATCGACTTCCAACTGAGAGTTATCAAAAAAGATAAGGAAGGTCATTTCATACTCATCAAGGGAAAAATCTACCAAGTTATTCTCTTAATTCTGAACATCTGTGCCCCAAATGCAAGGGCATCCACATTAATAAAAAAACTTTACTGTACCTCACACAATAGTAGATGGAGACAGTAACACCCCACTCTCAGCAATGGACAGATCATGGAAACAGAAACTAAACAGAGACACAGTGAAAGTAACAGAAGGTATGAAGCAAATGAAATGTCATATATATTTCATATGCTATCCTATCTTACTTCTTTAAACCTGGGTGTTTCCACCTTGGATTAGAAGTGAGATTAAATGTCATCTTGTATGGGAGGCACTCATGCAAAGCTTGATTGCTACAAAGTCATCATTTAAAAAACACCAAGTCCTACTAATATTCTTACTATTTTTTATTATTTTTAGTTTTATTATTAGTGAATGTACAGTGATAAAATATTCATATCTTTGGCCATAAATACTTGTGTGCTGTATACTGAGCAAGATACTGTAAGAAAAGTGAAGCTTATTATTATTATGCCCATAGGTATATATTGAAGGACTTGAATATGTTACCACTCTCATTTATTAATATATTCTACTTGTTTAATGAATTCCTTTAAACAAAGGAGGCTTTATAGTAAACTTGTTTGGCCTATAAGAAAATAACTGTTTGAGCAAAAAATTATCACCTTTCGTTCCAATCTTTAGCCCTAAAATCTTGGTTCTCACTATGTAGTCTGACATGATTGTCTCCATGGCTTCTCCAGTATAGGTAGGTATCATGGTGGGTTCACCAGGACTCAGGGAAGTGTTCTTTCATGCACTTTCACCCAATATATCTGTATATTTCTCTTCGTTTTAGTTTTGATTCATTGCCATCAGCATACCTAGATGAGTCTGGCCTTCTTAAATCAGTGTTTGTTATGCATACTGTGTGTTATGGCAAAGCTCCAGAAGATGTAATTGGGACTTTCTGCCCTGTGATTATCAGCTTTGCACCCCCTGCCCCTGGGAACTCCCATTCTGCTCTTGGATTCTGTGAGTTTGCTTATTTTTGATGCCACATGTCGGTGCCATCATGCAGTGTCTGTCCTTCTGTGACTGTCATATTTCACTTGGCATAACAACCTCAGGGTTCTTCCATGCTCTTGCAGATGGCAGGATTTCCTCTCTTTTGTGAGGCTGAATCTGATGATGTGTGTAGATGCCAGGTTTCTTTGATTGTTCATCTACCAATGGATAGTAGGTCCTGTCTCTGTCTTAAGTGTTATGAACAGTGCTGCAGCAAACATCGAATATATTCCACGCACCTATTGGCTGTCTGTTTACTGCCTATCATCTCTCACTAGACTGTCAGCTGTGAGGCAGAAGCCCTGCTTTGTTCATGCATCCCGATCATCCAGAGCAGCACAATGTCCTGGAACTGGGTCCCAGCACTGGCATCTCTCTCCCTAATTTCTAAGGCAAGGAGCCATCTCAGTGGTGATTTAGGCTATGCCTGTAACAAAACTCCAAGCACAATTGAAGACATTCCAAGCTTTGGCAGCTCTGAGAACTGGGAATCTGTGTAGGGTAGACTGAGAAAACAATCCCTGCACTTATAACTGTGACCCACATTCTTAATATATCTGTAGTCCATCCTTCTGACTCACAAATAATATCTAGAGCAGACAAAGTCCCTCACTCAAAGGCTTTTATTCTGGAAGGTTCTGGTCCCCTGAGGACTACTATGGCACATTTAGGATGTTTCTTTTTTTTTTTTTCAAAAGCTCTAGAAGAGGGAAGATCTCCGTGTTAAGCTCTGTGGACATTTTCCAATCCCCTCATTGTTCCAAACCAATCCTCCATCCTGCCACAAACTTCAGGCTGTTTAGCAAGTGATCATTGGTGGACTGACTTTGTTTTCCCCTTCTCCATACACAATGGGACCATGATGTATGACTCCTTTAAGTTGAGTTCACTTTGCTTTTTTGCAGAACTTGTGTCATCGCATTGGACCTTTCCCTCTATATTTGCCACCTCTATTGCATCCTATGTATCAGAAATGATGAGATACTCAGAAGAATAGCCAGAGCATCCTCCTTCCTTTCCACTGGTCACAAACATTCCCTTAATGACTCATTCATTCCCTTGCCTGCTTTCCTAAAGATCCTGCACACTGGCTTCACCTGTCCCTCACATCTTGTCTCCCATGTCTTTGTCCACATAGCACAACTAAACTAGCAAATAGACCTTCATCATAACCACATGCTCCCCATCATAAAAAGCTGTTCTTGTATCAAATATTGATAGAGTAATTATATATATATATATATATTGCCCTGCAGAGAGTGAGTACTATATAAATATAAGCCATTGTATTAGCTATTATTCTATTCGAAACCCCCATCCAAAGGAGTTCTTGACTATAAACTCCCCTATAACCTTCCCAGACATGGATGGCCTCCATTAGATTTCTCTTGGAGGTTGGACAAGCTGGACCATATATCAGAATACACCAAGCCTGTGTCTTTCTTCCCTTCTCTCCAAGAGAGAATCACACAATGTCAGAATCTTCCCTTGGATTTTCACTTTCTATCTCTTTTTAATTATGACAGCACTGAGAGTTGAACCTAGGGAATCATGTATCCTAGCTGAGTACTCCGATACTAGTATCTTTTTCTGTGTCTGCCACAGAACCCTGACCATTGTTACTCTCCATAGTTACCTCTTCTCATACACTGAATCATTGTGCTGCTGATGGGCTGCTTACTGATATGTATCCAGCAGCTTAGGTGAGGATAGACTAAATCTCCACTTTGGTAATGGTCCAGAAGTGAGGGCCTGATTCTAATTTTTTAATATGGAACCATGAAAACCACTAGCGTTGAAAGAAATAAACATAAACAGGCATGTGATGAAGCTCTCAGTGTACCAGCGTGTCTCACTCATCTTTTTTCTTTAGGCTTTGAAACAGACAATGGCCCAGAGCCTTCTCAGCAGATGGGCCATGTTTGTGACTTAGCCACTTAACAGCCATTAGCCTAATTCCATACACTGCAGCCAAATTAAATAATAAGTAAGAGCCTATGAAAAGCTGGTTTGGAGACCGTGTTACTGCCTTCACTTGACAGCTTTCTCTGAAGCAGATGCTCCCTCTCCACCCTATTAACCTGGTCCCGTGAATAAGGGGCCTTCCCAACTGGAACAAAGACTGTCTCAAAGCACAGTGTGATGTGGGAGATTGGGGGAAAGGTCAAATGTAAAAGCCTGGTCCAGGCACTCCTCACACCCCCACACCACCTGTGAAGACGGCAAGGCTGTTGAACCTTTGAACCTATGAAGTCATAATGAGATTTGTGTCACATATATTCCATATCTCATATGCTAGGAGAGCTCACTATAAAGAAAGCATCACCCTGGTCTTATTCACAACACCTTTGATTAGATCTTATCACTTGCTTTCTTGTACGTGGGGCCTTATTTATGGATACTTTTCTTGCGTCGTTCAAGAATATCCCGTTTAGAGAAAGTTTACTTTAGAAATGAACAGAGTTGGTTCTGGTGGCACAGGCTTTTAGTCTGAGAATTGGGCAGGCCGAGCCAGTAGAAGGTTGAATTGGAAACCACTATGGGGCTTTAAGGCTAACTTAGACTATATAGCAAGATATCTCTTAATAAGTAGATGAATGAATAAACAAATAACCCAGTAAAAGAAGCAAGCCTGGTTCTTGTTTGTGGCTGCTGATAGAGGCTGAGGCTGCATCTGTTTCGCTTTACCCACATTTACTTCAGCTTTTGCCCTGTCCAAACTCAATCCCCAGAGTAGAGATGTCAGAAAACAATTTACTTATTTTGCTATTGTTATGTTTGGGTAGATAGACGGCCAGACCACGATATTGGGAACGTACCTCAACTTCCTTGTTTAGGGCAAGTTTTGTCAATCTTGAAAAATAAATACATAACTGCCTTTTTATGGGTCCTGGATTGAAAGCACTGAGCTCAGTTTTCCTATTGCCAGAAAGGAACACTGTATGGGTAAGAAGATGGGAACTGGTGGGTTGTCAAGCATTAAGGAAAGACTGGTGGTTTGTTGTCCTGGCTTTTTTTTTTTTTTTTTTTTTTTTTTTTTTTTTTTTATTTTGCCAAAGGCATGGAAAGTGGAGGTGTTAAAAAATTTTAAAAATAGAGGCAGACTGTATTCTACCCTCCCCTCCCCTAAATTTTACAAGATTTTTTAAGATGTATTTTAGGACTAAAATCGGGATCCAACTTTCTGGCTACAGGGATGTAGAGGGTATACAAGGCTTTTTAAATAGCAGAAGACAAGTTTGTATGATTTGTTGTATATTGTGGGGTGTGTGTGTGTGTGTGTGGGAGTGGGAGGAGAGGGAGAGGGAGAGGGAGAGGAGAGAGAGAGAGAGAGAGAGAGAGAGAGAGAGAGAGAGAGAGAGAGAGAGATTATATTTATGCTTATTTAGAAACTGGATGAAAAAATAAAATGTACTGTAATTATATTTGAATCTTTGGGAACCTGAGCAGTTCGTACCCACTAATCCAGATGTCAGAGCTTTCACTCAACAAACAGTTTATATGCATTGGTGGCTTTGTTTGATCTGTTTTCTTTGACATTGATGGTGTGAGTAGCATTATGTCTGGTTGACTCTTAGCAGTGAATACAATACAAAATGGTCACTAATTCCCACCCTTCCGTAGAGGAGGACTATACTTTTTAATTAGAAAGGAGACGAGTGGAATAAAAAAGAAGACACTTATTTTTAGATTAAAGCATTTAATAAAGGGGGAAAAAGATAAAATGAGAGAGGGATAAGAAAGGAAGAGGAACAAATGCTATGATACAAAGAGGCAGTAGACTTGGTAAAGGAGCCTAAAGAATTAAGTCACTCTGAAGAGCTGCAGAAAAGCCTCTGGGTATTCCCAGTGTGCAACTATCTTTGATAATGCTCTGTCTAGGTGCAAGGAAGGCAAAAGTCAAGTGCTATCACTTAATAACTGGTAGCTAAATTAGCCAAAACCAATACCTATAGGAACACCATTAAACATATGCCTCAGCGCTAGATTCCACCAGAGATTGGACTTAGGGTAAGACCTTCATTACCTCAAAGTAGCCATGAGGTAAAGCGCTCTGCATATCCTACTTCTCTGATGTGGGTCAGTGGTTTGGGAAGATTAACACAGGCATTCAAAGTAGGTGAATAAGGTGGTGGAGGACCTCTGTGACCCTTGCAGGTGTTAGTGAGGAGCAGGGCCAGCCACTGCTCTGACCCAGGTCCTGGAGGTCAGTAGATACAAGTGTCACTTAGCTTCTTCATGTGCCAGAGGGAGGCTACAGATGCAGGCTACGGCTATATGTTGTTTGGCCAGAGGCTATGGCTCCCTGAAAGGAAGGGACTTGTTTTCGTTTTTGTTTTTGTTGTTGTTGTTTATTGTTTTTAAATTTATTCCAGTTACAACTGGTGGCAGGCCACCTTTTCCAGGCTCAGATGCTGATAGAGGATTACATAGACTTTTCTCTTTGCATCAGCACTTCTTAGTGGACCTACATATTTAACTTTGTCCCCAATATTACCAGCACAACGTATGTGCTCAGTCAACATATGGAGTACATGAAGCTGCCTTTTTAAAATATTTGCATCATATGTTTGCTGTGGAGAGTCTTAGGAAGCAAAAACCAAACAGAAAAGTTAAAACTTGTAGGTCACCACTCATGGTTCATTATTGGTAAAAAGTCAGTCATAATTTTATACATCTGTATGCATAATTATATTTTTACTTGCAATACCTAATATATATAATCCTTTTGTCTATTCATACAAATCACATACCATCCTTTCTTATTGAATGTTGAATGTTGGATCTCTTCTCTCTCTTTCTCTAGTGTTCACATGTGGGAGCATGGTGTGCTTGTTGCGTGCAGATTAGGAAGTCTGAGGTTGGTGTGTGTCTTTCTCTTGCACTCTCCTCTGTGTATTTTGACATTGGGCTCCTCATTGAACCTTGCCCTCTGGGCTAGGACTGTCAGTCCACTGGGTTATAGCCATCTGCTGCCACGCTCACCTATTACATACATGCTAGGTTCTTATGGAATCTGAGCTTAGGTTCTCATTTTTGCCATAGCAAGAATGGTACCCATTGAGCCATGTATCCAGCCATGTTTGTGGTATTTCTTTGCTACAAAATATTCCACTTTATGGATGGCCTATCCCTCTTTTAAGTGGTGATCTCTGGTTTTTGGAGAGACAAGCTGTTACCGAGAGCATTGTTGTTGTAAATACTGTTGGAATGAGCTTCCTCTTGTGTGACGTTTTCGTTCACAACTGTGATTATTTCCATAGGATACATTCCTCCAATAGAATTATGATTGAGAATATGCAAATGGCCAATGGGTGCTTTTTTTTTTTTTACACCTGTTCTCAAATTGCCTTTTGCATAGGTGCATTGCTCATTTTTCTACAGCATTACTCTTTTGTCTGTGCTGACTCTTACAATTTTGCTGAGGTTTGCCAGCTTGACTGGTGGAAATGCTATGCCAGGGTTGAAATCACACTGCGATGAATAGTACTAAGCTAGGATTTTCCTACACGTCCTGTCTAGCCACTACTTGGCTTTCTTCCTCAATTACTTATGCTTGGATCCTGGCTGTGCTCTGGAAAATAGCTGTTTGTCGACTGCACTGTTTTCTTTAGGAAGGTGCTAGGGAGGAACAGGGCTTTTCTCATGCCTTCAAACAGGATTTTTCAAATAAGAAGGGGACTTAGATGACCACAGTGGTCCATGACCACAGTGAGAAAGTGCTGAGGACAATTAGTGTAGACAATAGAATTTAAGAACTGCTAAAGTGCAAAAGAGTGAACAAATTACCTTTTAACACCCCACTGTGTCTATACTGCCTATGCTCCTCATCACTATGACCAGGGTAGCAGAGGACAAATCAAGGAGAGGAATCGCTTGTCTTGCTTGGCTCACAGTTTCAGAGGTGTCAGAGCAGTTTGCATAATTGTGAAGAGGAAGCTAAGGGAAGGAAAGAACCAGAGCCAGATACACCCCCCAGACATTCGGCCAGTAGATTTCCCTCTCCTGCCTTTCACCACTTCCCAGGCACCTCTTCATATTCTGAGTCCATCAAAGAATTCATTCCTGCCTGAGGTCATCATCCTCATGGTGTGATCCTTGCTGGAAACACCCCTGCAGACCCATCGAAGCTGTGCTTTCCTATCTCTGAGGCATTTTTGAATCTAATCAATTTGACTATCAAGATTAACCAGCTTGAAGAGCTAAGAAAGACATTCTGTCAGTTCTTCTACTTTCCACCCTCCCAAGCCTCGTTCTGATTTAATAATGGTAGAATCTGGGGTTGGTGTTTCCACCAGTAAACTGATCCATTTTATCCTACTAATACCAAAGTATAATTTTCCTAAGTATTTTCCCTAGTCTTGTTTTAAAAATATAACAGCAGAAAATGACCAGAGAGGTACTAAGTGACATCTTAGAATCCTGAGCAAGAACTGCCCCTATAAAGCCTGTTCTTAAGATAGCTCTTCCTTATCTCCCTGAATTATTTACAAAACCTGTAGGGCAAAGGCCTTGAATAAATGCACTTCCTTCTCCGCACACTCAAGAACTCCCAGGGCCAGTTGGGGAAGCCAGTGTCTCTCGGATGTCTGATGCCGGTGTCAAAGAGTCTACCATTGATTTTCTTTAGAACAAATCTCTCTGCAAATGCCACAGACCTCCATTAGCCAGTACTGTGGAGACCTGTTCAGAACCAGACAGGCTGAGTGCTGAGTGCCGTGAGATGCCTTCACTCTTAATCTACATGGTGGCTTCTCTCCTAGTCCACACAGGAGCACCAGGGAGACTCCAGGCGATGCACATCCAAGATGGCATGGTGACCTGGAGCATTTCAGAGTCTTAGTTATTACAGCTCTAATGAGAGCCGTCCATGTTAAATAGGCTTGTGGGAGTATAGGAAATGGAATAGGACCAGAGCTTCATTCATTGTTGGATTGATTGCTTCTCAACAGAAATGATGTCAGCAGGCATTCCCTGACAACTCTCATACTTGTTCATTGCATTGAGTCTGTGGCCACATTTTTTTCAAGCGTGGTAAGCAGAGTGCTTACGGAATGGGGAAACCTCTGGAAGTCTCCCAGACTTCCTGCTTCTACTGAACTGAGACAGATCCCCTCCCTGTCTGTTTGCTTGTGGGTTGGGCAACCGTGTGGAGAGCTGAGCAAGAAACCCAATATTTCAGCACTGGGACACCGTTTCCTCACATTTTTTGTCTTCCGTTCTATTCCTTCCAATCGTATGGCTCTCTTGGAGTTAGTTGCCACAGCAGTAATTGGGAGGAACTGGGCAGGAGTGAAGAGCTTCTCTCCCTTCTTTCTAAGTTCAACCTCTACCTGTATGGGTAGCCGTGAGTCATGGGAAAGAACATGTTCCGGCATCAGAAGTGGGAGACATGCTGGTTCTATTGTGTGCTACAAACTTGCTCTGTGTTGTTAATCGACTTCTGTGACTATACAAAAGTGTAGTGGACATACTTTGTTCCACAATTATTTCAGTGATGTCCTGTGTATTTGCTTTCTAATGCTATGATGAATTATACGAGATAAACAACTTAAAAGGAGGGCAAATTTATTCAGATTCATGGCTTCAACAGTGGTTGACTTTCTGGGTTACGTTTGGCCCTGTCCTGAAGCAGAGCACTGTGGCAGACTGCTCACAATAAAGCAAACCTATTCACCTGAAGGTAGCCAGATAGAAAGGGGAGAGACAAATAGGTTGGAGTCTCCATATCAATGTATAAAACAATTATTATTGTTTGAGATTATTATATAATCACATCATTTCCCACTTCTCTTTCCTAACTGCAATTTCTTTCATATACACCTCTATGATCTCCATAACCCCACTGCCTCCAGTAGGCCCAGTCTGGGAAAGGTAGTAGCACTTTCCAATAGTGCCATCATTGGGGACCAAATGTATGATCCCTATCTCACTGAGGCACACTAGATTTATGGTAATATTTAAGAGATTAAACCATAACACTGGTCCTCATGTGATATAGACTACCATCCCTAATTTACATATGTACTAGCAGGTTTGGAGAGGTCTGAAGTCATATAAGCCAGAAGCCAGCCAAGCTAGAAGTTAGTCACCAGTTTTTATTTTAGTGCAAATCTTGTTTTCTTTCCAAGATATTACAGTTGCTTTACTGTTCTGAGGACCAGATAATTATAATATATATGGAACATAAAAGAGAGAGATCTAAGCAATATTTGGTAGTGTTATTATTGCTTCTATGTTTTAGTTATTTGTCTGTCATGAAAAAAAAAAACAGTTTGGAAGGAAGTTACACAATTGGAGGATAGGGGCGGGCAGCAGGGTCCCTTAGTGTTTTAGGAAAGCAGGCCCAAGCGTTCCATTCTCCCTTCAGCAATCTGTTTAGCAGGGGGATATCCAGGCAAAGCGCCCCTGAATCCTGCAGCTCTGGACTTTGGGGGCAGTGTGCTGCAGATGGAGCTGGACTGTCAGTCATTCTAAATGGTGTTCTCGCACATCTCAAAACTGAGCCCTCTTAAACCCCACAGTCCAGTTGTTACCTGTGATTTAGTTTATTGTCATTCATCTCTAAGAACAATAAAAATATAAATAAAGTGAAGAAATATAAAAGCATTTAAATTGCTAGCAGTCTTACATACCCACTCCTCCCTCTTTCTTTCTTTCTTTCTTTCCTTCTTTCTTTCTTTCTTTCTTTCTTTCTTTCTTTCTTTCTTTCTTTCTTTCTTTTTTTCTTTCTTTCTCACCCCCCCGCCCTCTCTCCCTCCCTCCCTCCTTCCCCCCCTTCCTTCCTTTTGTTCTTTTACCTTTGAGGGAGGTTTCAAGTCAGGGGTTATATATACCCAGAAACCGTTGTTGCATATATGCCCTGCCTACCATCCTGGAATTAGAATGAAAAAGATTAATTTTTCATCTTATCCTAGTTTCCTGGTCTCAAATTGTATGATGGGCAATTATAATCTTGATATGGCATGTGGATGATCATAGATGTTTTCCAATCTATCTAGAGATGGATTGATAGGTATTGTTATATGTATATATATGTATATCTGAGAGTGTTTATACTATGGATGTATATTAATATTAATAGAGAAGCTTCTCCTCCTGCAGAATGCTTAAAAATACTACAGATTTTGCTCTAGGAATGGGAGCAGAAGAAGCCGCAGGCTTCATGGTTGATTGCTTTTCTGATTGGTGCCATAAAAAAAATGCATTAGAGAGAGAATGTTTGATTTAAGGAGCGCCTCGATGCCGACACCACCTCTGTTTGTTTTCCTTCCTTTAGCAGAAACCTTGTAAAATTTTTATGAAGCATTAATAGATCTGAGATTTTCTCAAGCAAATTTTATGAGGTGAGCTTAATCCCACACATCCGACCCAATTTAGCCGTCTTTAGAGACAAGAAACTTAAAAGCACTTGGAAGATACCCTAGGCACCTCAGTGCCATAAAGAGAGTGGTATGGGGGCCAAGTTGGGGTCTTTTCTCCTCACGGTGCTTGGTGCTTTGGGATGAACTTCAGGTTCTTATAGGTGCAGAGGGGGAGAATGAAAGGCTGTAGCCACAAAGAATGCCAAGCAGGTAAGCCAGAATCACGTGTATTAAATATGAGCTAATAATTTAGCACCGACTGCTACAACTTTCCCCATAGAACTCTAATCTTCTATGAGAAAATCATTTAGGAAAAACAAAAATTTATTGTATCAGCAGCTCCCATGATGTCAGCCTGTAATCAATGACTTTAATCTGAGGGAAACACAAGCCCACACTCCTCTCTTTGCTCCTCTCAATTTATTTTCTGTATCAGAAAGAAAAGAACTCCGAAGGAGATAAATTAAATGCTGGTGTATGCTGGAGAGTCCAGTTGCACTTTCTGATATAGTTTACTTTCTGCAAACCAGACCGCCACTGTGTTGCTACAAGCCAAAAGCAGGGGGACATTTACAGAGTGGACTTACTTGTGTGGGCTGAGCTTTGGCCCACGGACAGTGTAGGCATTCTTTTAGATTTATGACCAGCATACCAGCAGGAATAATATCTTTTGGAAGGAAAACTGAAGCCATTTACAGACTAAAACACCAGTGACTGATTCATGAACCATGAAGGGTCATAGAAGGTATGTTCTTCACTGGCTGTCAGGCAGCTTTGTGTATTTATAATGAAATACTCGACATAACTGGCCTCTATGGAGGAAGGGTTTATTTAGGCTCACGGTTTTGGGTCACAGTTATGTGGTCTGTTGGTCTCATTGCTCTGGGCCTGTTGTGAGGTGACATACCATGATATGAGTGCCTGATGCTGTAAAACTGCTTACCCCATGGCCAAGGAGGAAAAGAAAGGAAAGGGCAGGAAACCCATAATTTCCTTCCATGGCTGGCCTCGATGTTTTAAAGGCATTTCCCCAGGTTTCTGCTGCCTCTGCACAGTGCTACACTGTGGACCAAGCTTTTAATACATAGGCATTTAGAGGACATTTCTCCAAAGAACAGTATAGCCCATCAAGTCAGCTTCAGCCACTGAAGAGATGGAAGAAGGCATGAGACTCTGAGGTCATAGGGAGAGGACATCTAATAACAGTATCTACAAGTTTGTGCACCAAATCTCAAGTATGTGACATCTATCACCCAAGTTCAGGCTGCATGATCCACTGATTGGTAAAACTCCTGGCCGAACTCATATTTAGCAAATCTACATAGGAGGCCAGCAATGCTGTTCAACATTTTGTCTGGTCATGGGGCACTTTGTCTTTGTCACACTAGATATAGAAATTAACTCTGTGCCAAGTAGATATCCAGACATCTCTGTCATGAAGTTCACTGGCAAAGGAAATGTCTTTGGAAAGGTCCTATGCGCTTGTGTTTGTAAGAGGTACACGATGTAAGAGACCCACAAGGAATGGCTACCTCTTGTTTATACTTAGTGATCATTTCCTGCTGGTAACTTTTCTTATTTCATCAGCTAATCTGATTAATCTGGCAAGATGGCACCGAGTCTGTTTGGTTTATCTCAGAAAGCATTTTATTAAGGTCGCTATTAATAGAGTTCCGTGTTGCAGTGCCTTTTCACTGTTAACTTCAGACTTGCTCCCCTAGAGTACCATACCAGAGTAGACGAACAAAGAAAAGATGATTAGGGGCTACTGAGGGAGAACATATCCTCAAATTTCTATATTGACATTTCTAGTTTCCCAAGACATTAATGTGGGTACCACAGCAGAAACTAATTGAAACCAACATGATCTAGGTTTAGAAAACAGCAGTCTATAGCAGTTCAGTCTACTGTCCTGGTCAGTGCATTAAAGCTGACCCAAACTACATCCAGAGTAAAGGGAAGATTTCATAAGTACTTTCGAATTTTTTTGAGCACCTTACAGTATAGAAGTGTCACAGGGGGCAATGAGATTGCTCTGCACGTAAAGGCACTTACCATACCAACTGAATTTGATTCCCAGGTCCCATCTCTGAAGCAGAGAACCAATTTCCAAAAGCTATTATTTCAACTTTACATGTATACCAGGGCATGTGCACACACATATTGTACATACACTGATATATATACACACATATAGATAGATAGATATAGATATAGATATAGACGTAGTCATTAAATGTTCAGCAGGATAGCAAGGTTTGTTTGATCTCCACTTAAGAATTGTGACCTCAAAATTAACTACAGTATTTCTAGGCGGGATAATTATTAGATCCCCAAGTAATACCTCCATCAATCTGGGATCTCAGGTTAACCACTTCTTCAGTGAGCTCCTGGATGACTCTTCCTCTATGGCGGTTGGAATGACTGAGTGTAGTTTCACCTTTAAACTCTTTTGGTATGGACTGACTGACTTGACTAATTCTGTATTCAGAGGGTTCTGCATTCATATGTTCAACCAACCACAAATGAAAAATACTTAATGAACAGTTTGAACATGCACAGAGTTTTTCTTTCTCCTTATTATCTAAATAGGACAGTGTCAACACTTAGAGTAGGCAATATTAATCATACAGAATTGATTTGAACTATAGGAGAGATTTGCTTAGGTTGTGTGCAGACAGCACATTAAGCATCAACAATTTAGTTATCTGTGGGGATTCTTTAACCCACAATTGAAGACACCAAGTGACAAGTACATATCCAGGTCTCCACTGAAGTGACATATGCCTGTCCTTTGAAATGATGATCATGAGAGGGGCAAGTAGGGGAATCAGAATGTCAGGCAGTTAAAATAAACATAAGTGTGATCACTCCGTCTAGCTTCCTCAGAGCCAAGGTCTCTAGGACAGTTCGAAAACACAAGCTTAGTCATGTGCCTTCCTCCATGTGCCTCTTGTGTGTGATTTGCTCCTGTCCAGGTGCCTGAGGTTTGACTTTCTTCTGCAAAACTGATGGGTCACATCTGGCACGTCTAATTTTACCCTTCCCAATCATCCTTCACTTGTTCCTAGATATTTCATCCGGATGAGTCAGCTGAAGCAGGGTCAAGGGCATTTTTACAGAAACTCCAGAATCGCAATTTCTCCTCACTTTGGCTGGTTTGAGTCACTCTTGTGGGATTTGGACAATAATGTACTTCAAAAAGTAGGCACTTTCTTTTAACCAGGGCACATCAATCCACCAAGACATTCAATATGACCAGACAATTAAGTGTGAGTGCTCTAGGTGGCCTTGGGTCTGGGCTGTGTGCTGTGTGGACCTCCTCCGCTGATCTGATGTTACTTCAGGGGGAAAAGGGTGTGCCGCACATAGGAAATTCTGAGCTTCAGAGAGAACTGTTACACAAATACATGTGTGCATGCCACATGCATATATTAGCAGAAGATAATCCCTTTTAGAGAATGGTATTATCATTCATGGGTCAATGTATCTCAAATGCTTGAACTTACAAGATAAAAGACGAGAATCCAGAACTCCTTTGTGGAGGGTGTCTGTCCAGGTGTGCATACCCATGTATATGTATGTCATAGGAAAAGGCTAACTTTCTGTGCCCTTTCCTGTCACTCCCCACCTTCGATTTCTACACAGAATCTGCCAGTGAACCTTCAGCCTGCCAATTTGTCTAGACCAGCTGGCTAATGAGCTTCAGGAATTCATCTCTGTCTATCTTCCCAGCATGGGGTTACAGGTGCGTGCCACCATGCCCGCTTTTACATGGGTACTGGGGATTTACTTCAGAGCGTCATCCCTCAAGCACTGTATCCACTGAGCCATGTCCTCAGCCTCCACAAGTTTTCTGATTCAGTTTTTCTAAGGCAGTTCTAAGGTACAGCGAGGGCAAATGGGTAAGAACAAATGGCTTAACAGTTCGTCCTTAAGTAATGTCTGTGATGGATACAGCAGAGCAGGACTAGAAACACTTGGGAAAACTCAACACTGGCTCAGATTTCTTCCAAGGGAGATCGTGGTATGGTTTCAATAAGTAAGGGCCACTGTACCCTACAAAGTACCCACAGTAGGGATTAAACCTTAATAGTCCTAGCCAGGTTGGATGTCACAGTTTATTTATCCTTCAGCAATGGGCATGGGCAGTGCTGCTTTTACTATGCCCTCCCACCTTGATTCAAAGAGTCAACTTGTTGGTTGGAATCACTATGTCTGAAATAAGATAGTCCTGTGCTGATAGGAGGGTAGAGGTTGCCACATCTGTTGCCACAGTAAGTGCTGACATCAATGGTAAGAGGTGAATGGGGTTGGAATAGAAGTAGGGGGTGCTGATGAGAGAGTAGCTTTGCTCTATTCAATACATTTGATTATAAACTTTGCTCCAATTCATAGCTTACATCTATCTTCCTTGTTTCCTTCCTTCCTTCCTTCCTTCCTTCCTTCCTTCCTTCCTTTCTTTCTCTCTCTCTCTCTCTCTCTCTCTCTCCCTTTCTTTCTTTCTTTCTTTCTTTCTTTCTTTCTTTCTTTCTTTCTTTCTTTCTTTCTTTCTTTCTTTCTTTCTTTCTTTCTTTCTTCCTTTCTCTCTTTGAATGTAAAACCAACATGACAGTGAGCTAGAGAGACTGTGTTCTAAATAGATGATTTCCATCACAAATAAGAATGGTAGATTCTTCCATCTGGGTGTCACTGGATTCTGCTCAAGCAACTGCCACTTGTGATATCAGGCCAGAGAAACTCAAAACTTGGTGTTGGGTTTCTACAAGTATGCACAGTCAACATAACGGCCAGTTCTCAGAAGAGATGTATTTTGTCACCATGCCTGGCTGACAAAATCTACAACATTGTGATGCCTCTGGGTAGAGGCTGCTGCTGTTTGCCAGAGGTTTCAGTCAGGGAAAACATCAGTCCTAGAGATGTTTATTTTGGATAGGTAGTTAGGGTTTGGGGGTCTTCAAGGTAGAGACCATGCTGCACATTGCTTGAGTTCATGCAATGCAACTTAGTGGGAGCTGATTGAAAGTTAACTGGCAAATGAATGCAGTAGCTCCATTATCTGAAGTCCACTAAAGGACTAGCTCTGATTTGTGGTGACAGACTAGAGATGTAGTTTTCTGCTGCCTTCTGGGGAAACTGGAAATAATAAAGTTAGATGCCCAATCCTAAGAAATTTCACAAGGAGTCAATCAGGTGCTAGCTTATGACCCAGACAACACTGCTAATAGACATGTGGTAAATGTATCCAGAACCATTAAAATTAATAGGCCTGGCTCTATTTAGTAGAGGGGATGTTTAGATATCAAAGAGTAGAGAATATTACCGACTCCTGTCTTACTTCCTGGTGACACAAGGGTTTCTGTCTCAACATATTTCTGTACCTGCAACAGTCCTTTTTTCACTTGCATATATATATAAAATTTCAGTTCCTATTATTTTTGTAGAAGCAATAACTACAGTATATTGACTTTGGTTAATGGATCTAACAAATGGGTCATATCCACATCACAGCTAAGTCTGGTTGTTTCTCCACAATGGGAGCAAGTGCTGTAGTGACTCGACTGCTTGTATCTATAATAATTTGAAACATTTCCTTCCTTCTGTGTCTCTAGTTTACACACATGATTCATGCCTTTTGCTTCTTGGTACCAAGGCTTTAGCCCCATGCTTGTCCTAATCATCTTTCTTCTTAAAGGAATGGAGGTTAAAGTTAAAGGGGTGGTGCCTTTAGTTAGGGTTTTACTGATATGCATAGCTACCATGACCAATGCAACTCTTATAAAAACAACATTTAATTGGGTTCAGAGGTTCAGTTCATTAACATCAAGGCAGAAGCATGGCAGCATCCAGGCAGGCATGGTACAGCAGGAGCTGAGAGTTCTACTTCTTCATCTAAATGCGAAGAGGAAAAGACTAGCTTCTGGGCAGCTAGTAAGAGGGTCTTAAAGCCCACACTCACAGTGACACACTTCCTTGAACAAGGCCACACCTCCTAATAGTGCCACTCCCTGGACCAAGCATATTCAAATGACTATAGGTGGGGAGACTTAAGTGTGAAGATAGAGTAGCAAATGATCGAGGCATACTCAAGCACCTTTCTAATTGCTATGGATTGCATATCTCTGTCTTCCTAAAATCTAAGTTTTGAAACTTCAGTCTCCAAAGAAATAGTATTTGGAGGTTGGCCCTTTAAGAGTTAAGTAGGTCACAAGGACAAAACCTTTATAATACGATTATTGTCTTTATCGCCAGACCTACAAGAATGCTTCCCCTATTTCTGTTTCCTGTGCATGAGGATAGAGCAAGAACACCCCAGTTAGAAACCAGATCCTGGATCTACAGGCTCCTTGTTCTTGGCCCTTCCAGCCTCTAGAATTGTTGCTATGCCACTCTGCCCAAGTCATGTCTTATAAGGGAAACCTAGCAGACTAAGATATAGTTTCAGTCACTGTGATCTATATACACTTGTGATTTATGCCATTTATTTCAATGTCACCTATAGTCATTTTGTCACCCAGTTTGCCTGCTTGTTTCTCTTCTAATACCTTCAGAAAGGTCTCTCCTTCCACTCTGAGCCATATTGTCTGCCAAGGCCTTATCTTGTACTACCTTTCATGGTAAGTCTCCAAACTTTAATAAGACTGCAAGGATCCTTACTTAAAGCATATACTCACAACCTGAGAATAACATTTGTTATGGGGTCCCACAGATTAATTTTCTGTCTCCACAAAAGACTGTGAAAATTACTTACTCCCTTTATCTTCCAGAAGCTGTATCAATATCTAATTCTCATCACCAACCAGAACTGTCAGGAACCAGTGAAGGTGTGAGAATTCACCCTAGTTTTGAACTAATGAATAACCTGCCACTTTTCAAGGAGATGCTGACAAAAGATACAGGACTCTTATGTTCCTGTGTACCAGACAAAGGATACTGTTACTGTGGCTTACACAGTAAGTTCACATTGACTTTCTTATGGTCCTGCACCCATAGTTGTGCTACTGAGCCACCGAAGCACAGATTTCAATTTGCTTTGTAACTGAGTAAGAAGTCTAAGGAGTCTGAACCTTGTCTTTCCATTAATTTATTTATTCACTTTACATCCCCGTTGCTGCCCCTTCCTCTCCCTCCCTTCACATAGTTCCTCCCCTCAGACTCCCCTTCTCCTGTAGGATGGAAACCCTCCCTGTGTATCCCCCCACCCTGGGACATCAAGTCTCTGCAGGGACAGGTACATTCTCTCCCATTGAGTCCAGATAAGGCAGCCCAGTTAGGGGAACTTATTCTATAGATAGGCAGCAGCTTCAGGGACAGGCCCTGGGAGCCTGAATGTTTTATACTAGGTTGGAAGGAAACTTGCCCATTGATTTTTCTGGGAGTGAGACATTTATTATTATTATTATTATTATTATTATTATTATTATTATTATTGTTGTTGTTGTTGTTGTTGTTACAATAAAGAAAACATTCTACACCAGAAAGGGAGACACTAGCTAGCTCTGTCTTCTAAGATGTCCCCCCAGGAAACATTTATAAAAAGATACTGCTTATAAGTTCGGGAACATTCGTGAGGAATTTCTCCTCTAACCTCGGTAAAATGATCCAAAAGGATTGGGCAAGTCATGGCTAGGTTTCTGCTCTGCCTTGACAATATCTTTTGATTTAATAGCTACTAAGTAGACTTGCCCACTCAGGGGGACTTACTTTGTACCCTGAGCATGGCCAGATGATATAGTAATGAGAGTTATTCTTGCATTATGTTCAAAGCAAAAGAGGCCCTTTCAAAGGTCCTCGCACATACCGGCTTTTTATTGCTATGATTTCCTTATTGACCATTCAGGATAGTGAGAAGGATGATGATATAGTCCGAATTTAAACTCGTGTAAAGCCTCACCCAGAAGAAGAGAGATAAAGACAGCCCTGAGGTGTGCATGATTCTTCAGCCAACTGAAGTTGGGGGAAGTGGTGGGTATTCAGCGAAGAGACTACATTTGCAAAGGCCCAAGGGAGAGTTGGGTGACAGATGACATTAACGTCACTGGAATGGGACACTGATACAAGGGAACATATTTCTTTGGAAGAGTTAATTGGTAAGATTTCTGACTCATGGCTCTTTATTTCTTGTCTATTATTAACTGCAGGACTATTACTGAGATGGTACAGGACTTCAAAACTATAAAGATGTAGTAGAAAGGGCAAGTAAAATGTACCATTATCTGAATTTACTTTGATTTCTGTAGCATTGAGAGAGCTCAGGGGAACGTAGAAAAATAAAGGAGAACCACATGTAGGATTGTGGGAGCTAAGATAAATAAAGAGGACTCAAGCATGGATGTTTTCTTCCTAGATACTGATGATGTTTTGTAGATGTTTTTTTCTGGATGCTAATGATGGTTTTGATGATCTTTTTTTCCCCACGGGATCCTACTCACCATCACTTTTCCTATTGCTATTGCTGATCCTGTCATGTTGTGATCCCTGATGTTGTGAGGGGTCACCCATGTGTGACAGTCCTTCTGTCCTAACTTTCTTCTAGAGTATTCACATTTTTCCCCCAGTGTCACCGGATGAGTGTGCCCCCGAGGTCTGACGACTCTGAATAATTGATGGCCCTCCTACTAAAGCAAAGTTAGGTTTTGTGGTTCAGCAGAATGCTTTCCTCTCGTTGACCTTAACCTTCAGAGGCACTTGGGCATTACCGAGAGATCAATAAAGCTTCCCTTGGCTGGGCTTTGAGGACAGGGGGATGACAGAGAGTGATGACCAGGAGGGAGGAGGGGATGATCACGCCATAACCTGGGCAAAGAGAAGCGGGAGTGCATGACAGGTAGGAGTGTTGCCTTGCTGGAGAGGGAAGGGGGAGTTAAGAAAAATGGAATGCAAAAGAAGGCAACATAAGCAATGAAAACAAGGGGTTTGATGGAGAGCAGAGAGTGCCAGCTGGCAGGCTCCCATGAAGAAGAAAAAAAGACAAATGACAGTCACACAGGAAAGGAAAGCAAATTGTCCCTTAACACTCAACTATAGTCTACCACTGCCGAGAACACAACGAGATGGCCTCAAGCAGCTCAACATCTCATGGGAAGCAGACTACTGAGGAACTCTAGAGTAAGGCAGGATCAAACATGTAGCAGAACAAAGAAATGTGGTCATTGCTGAGAACTGGAGACAAGACAAAGAGACTTCCATGCTTGGATGCCAAGTGGATGTCAACAAGACATCTTGGCATTGTTTAGTTTAATTCTGTATCATTGTTTGTATTGTTGTACATATTATACTGTAGATGATTACTTCTGAAATATCATTTAGATTAATTATGAAATGACAGTCTATGGTAGGAATTTTTATTTTCATGCTAAAATAAAGAACGGTTTCTTGAGATCCTAAGCTTTGGTTTTCTTCACTGTGACACAAATTGTCAAGCTTTAGAGTGATTTATTCACTGAGAGGCATTGGAAGAAACTTTAGTAGACTGTGAGCTAATCAAAGTCAGGCAATATGTCTGGCATTTGAAATCTTCCTTGCCTAGCATAGTAAATGCTGAATCAAAGATGCTGAAGTGTTTGTAGGGAAAAAAAAGGTGGAGCCCTGTTGGGGAGAAAGGGAGGCAAGAGAAATGAAAGCATTGGAGGGTGGCCTTTGAGATGAATCTGGTGGGGAAAATTCATTTATCTGAGGGTGATAGCAGGAGACGGGAGCAGTCGAAGCTGAGATAGCAACATAATTCAAAGTATGGAGTTCTTCTTTCTGGTATAAAAAGTGTTGAATTCTTCCAATTCAAATGTGGACGCAAACAGTGAAGGGAAGATACCAAAAACAGAATAGATCCTCATTCACTCATTTATTTAGCCTGGGGTTTTTGAGTGCTTACTATGAATAAGTGACTGTTCAAAATTATCGGACATATCAAACTGGTGAATCCATTTGCCCTGGGAGAACCTATGTGCCAATTAGGAGAGAGAGGTAACATAGTCAATGAGTGGACCAGTTGCTCAGTTGTCAAGTGTGTGTGTGTGTGTGTGTGTGTGTGTGTGTGTGTGTGTGTGTGTGTGTGGGTGTATGTGTATGTACACACACATGTGTATAAACATCAGAATAATGAGATGAAAAATACAGAGAACATTTTGTTACAAATCTTTACAAAGAGAGTATGTACCATATCTTCCAAAATTTAAAAGAAGGGATTTTTCTACGAAATGAATTTCAGACAAAGGAAGAAGTGTGTAAAGATTTTAGGACAGGAGTGTCTGGTATGGGGATAGGCAGTTCTGGCTATCAAGTGATGTTCATAGCTGGCGAGAGGACAGCAGTCCTAATCATGTCTGGACTGGGCACTGCCTCACAACAAAGGCCCCGGACACAGGGGACTAGGATTTGGAAAAAATCATGGGTAGGTTCAAATTGCTGTTAAGTTTTATTAAGCATTGAATTTCTTAATTCACTGATCTCAATTGAAATAAAGACTTGCCCTCTTGTTTTGCTGGGCTGCAAGAAACTAACATTCAAGCAGACCCATAGCACAGAGACATAGAAGCATGGGTCTAATGAGTTTGTAGCTGAGGACTGCTTTTCTGTAACCTGTGCAGAGTGCAAACACAGGGAGGGAAGTAATAAATACACTGAGCACTGCTGCCTAGAATGCTCTAGGCCACATTGTGTCGCTGGAGAGCTCAGTGTCCTTCACACTCTATGCTGTCTTCAGTATCTGTTTCTTGAAAATACTAAAGCTGAAGATTGTTAGGTGACTTAACACTATAAAAAAAAGAAAAAGCTTTTTCACCTAGGAAAATAGCTTCCAAGATTCACAGAAGGGAATAAAAATGGCTTTCTGGTTGTGTATTTCATATCTGTGAATCATGCCTTCCACCTTCCTTCTCATGGTTTATTTTTCCTGACTATGTCCTGTCCCTGGGTCTTCCTGGACTACCTTATCATGATGGATTGAAAATGGAGTAGGTTTTTGGTCTTGGGTTTGTGGATAGGTTGAGGCATCTGTCTATCTTCCGGTATAACGAATACTGAAGGCTGACTAGAAGATAAAGAATGGAGGTTCACTTAACTTGCAGTTTGAGAGACTGGCGGTGCCTCACTAAGTCACCCTTGTGAATGGACCACATTGTGGCAGATGCCATCATGATAGGCACATGTTGGAGAAGAGGTTATATAGCTAAAGAGGACGCTTTGGAAGATACCAGGAAGTGGGTGCACACCTAATAATTACTCTCTCATGAGAAATGACTGACTCCTCACAAACTCTTTACTGATTTCCTTGAAAGGCAATCCTTCAATGACCTAATAGCTTGCCCCCTAGATCAAGTTCCATATCACCTTCTAAGACCATCACACTGAAACCCAAGCTCCTAATATACAAATCCCTTGGGGGTCAGAGTCCACATCCGTAGCATGGTATGTATTTGATGTCTAAAAGAGTGATAATTCTTTTTTCCTCATTTCTATGCATCTTTCATATTCTCTCCTGAAAGGCATTTTCAAAGAGCGTTCTTAGAAGACTGAGCACAGCCTCCCACCCACTCAGTTCTCCTTGTGATTATTTTGAATTTTTCCCCATGGACTACTTTTCTTGTTGCACGTTGGGCCTCCTAGAGTCTAGTAATGTTTAAGAACTACCTGCTGCATTCACCTGTCAGCAGGCAAGGGGATGGTTTAGCTATACCTCAAACATCTGTAATCAAACACAGCTAATGGCCAGGCAAATACAATACAGCAGAGGGCCTCTTAAACATCAATTAGCATGTAATTCAAGATTAAAAATGGAAAAGGACTAATTCTGTTTTCCATTGGGTGGTAGGGTGCTTAAGGAATAGCAGAATAAAGGCAGAACTCTGCAAAGTTATTTAATCCGAGGAGTAGAACTTTTACCCAGATGTCTGCTTACCATGTGCGGTGATGAGTTCCAAGAGGGACAAGAAGACAGGCCATGTTCTAATGCTCAGGTTTTTTTGTTGTCCCCCTCTCTCCAGTGTGCCCTATGCCATTAGTTGTATGAGGCATGAATTGTGTGTCTAACTGTGACCATTCATTGTCTTATCTTCCTAACAAATGCTGTTTATCCTTCCATTTTGGAGAGTCGGGTCCTATTTAGTTATGGAGACTTAGCAAAGACTCTTGAGTCTCTTAATGGAGCAGAAAAACAGGTGTCAGGGGTTTCATAGTTTGTGTTTTAGTCACACATGATGTGAGTAGAAGCACTTGAGGTATTGGACAGGTGTCTTTGAAATTTCCGTTGTGTGCCCAAGTTTCTTGTCATTATCATTTTATAAATTTGTTTATTCACTTTGCATTCCAGTATCAGTTCCCCCTCTCTTTCCAGTATCCCCTCATACAGATCCTCCCCCAATTCCCTCCTGCCCTTCTCCTCTGAGGAGAAGCTTCCCCTGGGTAACACACACACACACACACACACACACACACACACACACACACACACACACACACACACCTCACATCAAGTCTCTGAAGGACTAGGTGCATCCTCTCCCACTGAGGCCAGACAAGGCAGCCCATTTAGGAGAATGGGACCCACAGGTAGGCAACAAATCCAAGGACAGCCCTCACTCCAGTTGCTGGGGGACTCACATGAAGACCAAGCTGCACATCTGCTGCATAGACCTAGATCCAGCCCAAGTTCATTCTTTGGTTTGTGGTCCAGTCTCTGGGAGCCCCCGAGGGTCCAGGTACATTGACTCTGTCGGTCTTTCTGTGGAGTCTCTGTCCTTTTCTGGCCCGTGTTGCTTTTAGATCCCTCAATCATTTCTACAACTCTTCCATAAGACTCCCCAAGCTCGATCTAATGTTTGGCTGTGAGTCTCTACATCTCTTTCCATTGGTTAATGGCTGGAGCCTTTATTTATGCTAGGCTCCTACCTGCAAGCATACCAGAGTATAATTAAGAGTGTCAGGGATTGGTTTTTGCCCATGGATGGGTCTCAATTTGTGTATGTCCAATTTTGAATGCTATACAGAACAGACAATGGCTAAATTTTTGGTCTAAGACTGCAAACCAAGGTGTTCTCTTTCTCCCTTCTATTTTAAACTTATAACAAAAGATAATTCATAATACAGATGATGGAGGTAATGTACTTCAGAACCTCATCTATACATTTTCGTGGCCAAATCAAATTTTCCTGTCAGATCTAGGTCAAGCATTGTGGTGGCAGCGGCGGCAATGCACTGACTCTGATTTCTGTACATTTACTTCAATTCCGCTCATGTTGGTCCTGAGCTTCAATTGCATATTTTCTGGCCGGCTTCTATGCTCTACTTGTTAGGGGTTTAGAATGAAGTTCATTTCCTCTGAGCCTCTAGCCACTTCTGCTCTAAATAAACTAATGCCAGATGTACCTTCCGGTTTTGTATCCTGTCAGTTGTCACTTGTGTATCAGGACTGATTCCACAATTTTTTTTCCCTTCACTGGAGACATTATGATTTCCCAGCTTGGCCACCCGATTTCTGTCTGAAGGCTCACATCTGTTCCTGGCCTTGCATTCTCACAGCTGGAAGCAACAGTTATTTAAGCTGCTATAGACCTTGGGTGTCGGTAGCATTTACCTCAGTTCTTGTCTAACCATGATTGACATTCCTGCGCTTGTCCCTGAGCTCTTGCCTCATCCTCAGTTCCTGATCTCACTCATAATTCTTCATTATTTGTCTACACATGCAGTATGGTTGAGGGCTGAGTTAATCACACACCTCATCGAAGCCCCGCATCGTCGACAAGGGATCATTGATCCCTGGAAAGTGCTGTCTCGTTTCCTCCTTCAATTCTCTTCCCATTCTCCTTGCTCTACAGTTCCTCAGACAAATGTATTTCATAAATCTCATTAAGTGCATATGTATCTTTATAAAATGTGTTGGTACCATGCATGTATATGCCACTGATGTATCCATTGTTTTGATTTACCAGGGCTTTCTTTCCAGCTTCCTCAGTCCCATACAATTCCTTGACAAGCAACCCCTCATAAACTGCTGTGAACTTTCCCTGAGAAGCACAGCCACTATTGATGCTGCCCATTAATAGGATCTGGACATCACTGCATCAAGAGCTGCCACCTTGCTTTTCAACAGGACTCACAGTGCTGCATTTCCCACTGGAGTACAAGTGCAGGTCCCTCAGCGCGATTTTATCTGCACTTAGGTGGCGAAGTGATTCTTCGTCCCTAATTGTGTTTGCATCTGTCTGACTTCTGTGGAATGTGTATACTCTTTATGAGCATGTCCTCTTTCCAGGCCTTTCCCACTTTCTGTTGCTGAATCTTTGCCCTAACCGTTTATCATTACCATCTCTCTTTTTCATATGGATGCAGGTGGAAGAAATTAGGCTACACATTCTATATGTTAATTGCTCATCAGCTCTAAAATTTGAAAAGGTTGTATGAACCTGTGTCATTGCTCATTACATTGAGCTTAGCAATAGTGACCTTCATTGGACACCACAATCTAGTAATTAAAACATTTGCACCTAACTTCCCGAGTTCAAATCTGAGCTCTACCTTTAATCTCTTCACTTGAGTGATGGTGTTCAACCTTCCATTTCCAAAATGGCTGTACTAACCTCCAGGTCAATATAGCTTTTATTGAGATTAAACGAGTCAAAATGTATCAGGAACATGTAATAGTGTCTGACTAAATAAACGTGACACTATATATGACACTCTGATAAAAGACTGGGGGCATGTATACTGTTGATTACATGATGTTATGATGCCTGGTAAAGTTGAAGCCATATTGGTGTATGTCACTAGACTCTGCCATATGTTCACAGTGACAAATTTTTAACCTCGTTATCATATGAATGTATGTTACATGTACCCTTTAGTGTGTATATGTGTTTTAGTGAAAGGGGGTGTTTTATACTTAATTATTTTTAAAAATTGTGTGCATGTGTGTGCGTGTGCCTGTCTGTCTGTCTGTAGATATGTGTAAATGAGTGCAGGAGCTCTTAACATCAGGAAGTCACTGGAGCCTTGGATCTGAAGTTACAGACTACTGTGAGCTGTCTGACATTGGTACACAGTCCTTTTCCTGAGCTTTCTTATCTATTACATCTGTTTCTTGTCTGGGAGCCAGCACCACATTGTTGCATTATTTTAGCTTTATAACCTGGCAGGATTGCTTTTGCTGTCCTGGGCTTTGTTTCCTGTAATTGTGTTTCCACCAGGGTTCGGTCCACCACCATTGATAGGCTGTGTGTGATGTGTATTGTATGGACGCCACAAGGCTCTCAGAAAACACCTCAAGTCAACAGATTCTTTAAAAATAATTCTTAAAACTGAAATTACTTCACCTTCCCCTACCTTTCTTCCCTAGCCCTTCCTAGCTACTCTCTCTCAAAATTCTCTTATGTTCCCTCCCAAGTTAAGAGCCTCTTTTTCTTTATTATTGTTACACATGTCTGTCTGTCTATTTGTCTATCTGTTCTCTCTCTCTCTCTCTCTCTCTCTCTCTCTCTCTCTCTCTCTCTCTCTTCCACTTAGTTCATTTTTGTTCTTTGAATATATGGTTTGAGGTTCGACTGCCCTACACTGGACAACCAATAAGCTGGCTTGTTCCCCAGTAAGGCTCATTATTTCTTTCCAGCAGTCATTAGTTGCCTGAGGTCTTTGTCTAGGGGTGAGACTCCATGAAATCTCCTGCCTCCATATTAACTTCTCCATTGATATTTTCATTGTTCTGGCCTTGTTTATGCAGCCATTTCTAGGAGAGACTCTTTCACAGCAGGCTTCCTGGTAGTGTGGCTCTTATAACCTTTCTGCCCTCTCTTCTGTTATGTTCCATGCACCTCAGATGCAGAAGATATGTTGTAGATATCACCATTGAGGCAACACATTTTTAATATGCCTTTCCCTTCTAGATTAGAAACTTTTAGGAACTGTGATGTTGGTCCATCTTTCATTTGTATGGAAATTATTCGGCAGTGTCAGGGACCATTAATGAAGACTTTTTTAAAGTATTAAAACACATAAACACGAGCTCACATATAATTCTGAATGAAAGGAAGTATGATGATTTATGTACCCCTCCAGTGAATTGTTAGCTTCCCTGTTGTGAACTCATCTCCTTTGCCGAGGTCTACACCACTGAGCGTATCCAACTAAGCTAAAAACATTCAAGCTGACAAATGATTTGACAATGAAATGGATGAGCAAGTTTTAGTAATAAAAAACAAAATAAACACCGTGTACTTAAAATTCACTTAACTAGAGATATAACTCATTCTCCAAGAGTTACAAAATCTTTATTCATATGGACTCCAAGTTCTCTGGAATCCTCTATGACTTGGGTTCTTTCTTCCACCAGGTCTCATCTGTAACCATATTATTGAGATGATTATAGGAAAGAGAATGGGAATACCAGGTTACATTTCATATGTATGGTCACTCTTCTGGTTCAATTGTCCTTTCAGTAGGATGAGGAACAGGATCATTTAACACAAAAGACTGCAACTAAAGACTTCTGGTAATTCCACTGTGAACAGGCTAATGACCTCTTCAGTTCCTACTCCACAACATGTGAGTAAGATCAGCCCCTCCCTCTGAGGAAAGCATCCTAGAAAATTTCTTCTAGAGTTTTCTTCTTCCACAGGGAACTCACTATGGGTAGCACTTATTAATATGAGTGTGCCCTGTTCTAGATCTTGCAATACTCAGAAACATAACAGGCACAGCACAAATATTTATGATGTGTTTGGATGTGTGAATGAATGGATGAATGAGTGAATCATGGCCCCATCACACATTTTCTGGCTTACTATTTATCCAAAATGTATGGATCCTGCTACACTTTAAAGACAGGTACACTTTATGGTCATGCTATTCATCCCATGATCGTCTTATGGAGAACCAGAACATGAGTCAGCACTAAAGTTTGTTCTTTTTTTTTTTTTTATCAAGTTACTTGATAAGAGAGCCCACACTTTTCTTTTCTTTTTCTTTTCTTTTTTTTTTTTTTAATTAACTTGAGTATTTATTTACATTTCGAGTGTTATTCCCTTTCCCAGATTACTGGCCAACAACCTCTAACTCCTCCCCTTCCCCTTCTTTATGGGTGTTCCCCTCCCCATCCTCCCCCCATTGCCACTCTCCCCCCAACAATCACGTTCACTGGGGGTTCAGTCTTAGCAGGACCCAGGGCTTCCCCTTACACTGGTGATCTTACTAGGCTATTCATTGCTACCTATGAGGTCAGAGTCCAGGGTCAGTCCATGTATAGTCTTTAGGTAGTGGCTTAGTCCCTGTAAGCTCTGGTTGGTTGGCATTGTTGTTCATAAGGGGTCTCAAGCCCCTTCAAGCTTTTCCAGTTCTTTCTCTGATTCCTTCAATGGGGGTCCTGTTCTCAGTTCAGTGGTTTGCTGCTGGCATTCGCCTCTGTATTTGCTGTATTCTGGCTGTGTCTCTCAGGATAAAATTTGTTCTTTTAATGTGAACTCCTGATGGTAATTTGCTATTCCATGAGCATGGTATAACATCTGAGAGGCACATATAAAAAACTGTGTGTCTTAGTCATTTTTCTACTGATGTGATAAGACAACAAGTCAACCTATGGTAACAGTCTTTTTTTTGGTGGGGGGTCTTACAGTTCAGAAGCTTCATGACCATCAAAGCAGGGAGCACTGCAGCATGGAGGCAGGCACAGTGCTGAAACAGTAGCCAAGACGCAATCATGAGACAGAGAGCTGAGAATAACAGCTAACTGGGAACGGTGTGGACTTTTTACAATTTCAAATCCCGCTTTGTCCAACAAGGCCACACATCCAAATTTTTTCCAAACAGTTACACCAACTGGGGACTAAGTACTCAGACAAAGAACCTATGAAAGCCACTCTCATGTAAACCACCTTAATGTGCAATATGAGACAAGAGGTGAGCCTATGCTCTTGAGATTGACTACCTGGTTACAGATTTTGATTCAGTTCACTTTCGAAGAAATCACTTTGGGTAAATCACTCTGATGGTTAATAATGTCAATTTTCATTGAGACAAGCTGTACAGTCAACTGGGAGATGGGCTTCCAGGTATGCCTCTGGAATATTCTGATGGTTATAGTAATTGATTTGGGAAGATCCATCTTGATTGTGGGTGAGATCATTCCCTGGAAAGGGATCTTGTTGATTTGCACAAAACAGTACAAAAGAGCTGAGCATGCATTTAGTGCTTTCTTCTGATTGTTGAGGTAATGTGAGTGACCACTTCACGTTTCTGCTGCATTGACTTCCTCTCTGTGAGATAAAATAGGTCTTCAACTCATTGTTACTTTTGTCCAGATGTTCTAACAAGTAAAAAGAAACTAAGGCAACCACTGAAATGTAAATCTAAAAATCAATCAATCAATTAATCAATCAGTTAATCAAACAAACAAAAATGCCCACTTACTTTTGCTTCTTGAGAGTTGCCTTGAAATCCAATGAGATACTGAGTGTGCTCATTTTCTGAGTGCAAGCCCACGATCTGCAATATTTTTAACTCTTCATAGTTAGTAAGAGCTAGTCACTTTGTCATCTGATCTGCAAAACATTTCAAATTTAGGTGGGGAAAAGAAACACACCCCAAAAGAGATTAAAGCTATAAAAGGTTGAACATCAGGACTATTCTGCACATGTTTCTGGTATGTTCTTCCCTTAGTGCACGTGTCCTTCAATCTGCAAAGTCCCAGCCCAGTTCTCCCTCAACCGAAAGGTGTGTTTCCTACTTATACTGTATGTAATTCAGTTGTAAGCTGGTCCAGCTTGACTTTAGAAAATGGCTAGATAATACAGTTTCTTGCTCTCCTTATTGGACGTTGGCTCCTTTAGGTAATATACCAAAGTGAATGTCTTGATTTCGGCTAAGTGCATAGAAACTTAGCTTTATGTATCACAAAGGAAATGAAGTGGAACAATTTTTATTTTAGGCTCCTAAGTGGATAAAATTTTCAAGGGGAGAATTCTGTGTTTTGTACATTTCAGCCTTGAGTATGTGGGGAGCCATGGATGTCCTTCCTCAAAAGTGCCCCTGTTTGGGGGGAAAGATGTGGGTTGGATTTGAGAGTGCTGAGCCCATTGGCTTTGCCACTTGATAGGAAGGGGTTTTAGGAGGAGTGGATATTTGGAGTGAGATCTTCCATTTGTGTGGTCAGTGGGAGAAGAAGAAAGCTCTACTCTCAGAGTCTCCTGTCATTTGCTTTGGAGAATTTTGTAGTGTGGCCTAGTCAAAAGGAGATGAGAAAATCTAGCTCCACCAGGAGCAGAGCACTTCTAACACATAGAAAAATAAGTTACAAGTAGCGTCAGTGAGGACCAGCTGGAACGGTGGGCAGCTCATTCTCTTCGGTTCACAAAGAAGTGACCTTTGAAAGCATTCTCTACTCGTGATAAATGTTGCTGGACTGCTGTCTTTTTTTTTACCCCAATTTTTATTTTACTGTTTTATTTGTGTAAGTGTTTTGCTGACATATATGTCTGTGCACCGCATGCTTGCCTCATGCCTTAGAGGCCAGAGTGGGGGCATTGAATCCCCTGGAACTGGAGGTACAGAGATGTCTGTTAGCCACCATCTGGAGGATGGGAATCAAGTCTGGGTCCATGGGAAGGATTACAAGTGCTCTTAAGCAATAGGACCTGTCTCTATAGTTCCTTATTTTGAAATTCCTAAGTATGATTTAGCATGGCTTCCACAGTGTTTAATGGGGCAAAACTGAATCAGTGAGGATGGATTCTGGGAAGTCTTGGTCTGTGTGTTTGACTCCTAGTTGTCCAGATACAGAGCTTGTTCTACAGGACAGATATCACACAAGAATAACATGTTCATGTGTTCCTTCATCCTTTTTTTTCTTCTCACTGTAGGCATTTTTCCCTCTGTGATTAATGTAGAAATAATTTAGATGAGCACCTCCAAGGCAAGTCTTTAACCCCTCCCCTCCAGTCCTTAGTTCAGTACAAACCGTATTCCATCATGAATGGATCCAAGTAGTAACATAAATATTAAAAGTCCAATATGCTCTCTGGAGTTCCCAGACCCATAAACAAATACACAGTCCCAGAATACATAAGAAGAAGACTTCCTCTGCCCCTATTTCCAATAGGCAGAGTAAAGCAAACCGGTGAGTAGTGCTCTGCATTGAAAATAATCCCAGCAAAAATCCCTGCTGATAACAGGGCATGGATTTCCATAATTTCACTCCCTCTGGGGCACGGGTACATCTAATTTCTTATAACTGTTACCTAAATGAATAGCAGCATGAAGAATACACAGAGAATGAAAAATGTCCACGTGTGTGGGTAGTATATGGCCACTAATCTTTTCTGACATTTACTTTCACTCCTGAGCACAGGGGTGACCAACCCCACCAGTGCTAGATACTGAAGATAAATGTCAGCACCGTCCATTGGAAGCTTTCTCTGCATACATGCATATTGGAAATCAAATATATCTGGCTTATCACACGCTGAGCCTCAAGAACCCATCTCTTCAGAAGGATGTGGATTGCCCTCTGCCCCCACACCCTGCTGCCACTTGGTAGGATTGGAAAATGGCAGCTTCATTTGCTGCATTTTTAATGGAATGGAAAAAAAGACACTAAACAAAAACAGTTAAGCTTAACAGTTTCCTATCATAAGCCTTCAGTGCTGAGCTTCATTCTCTCCATGTGTTATACTGCCAAATTTCCCAAGAGCATCTGCTCTTCCTATTGTGAGAACAATGAGCTGGTGTGTGTTATGCAAGGGCTAGCCTACCCATGCCAAATGGCTCTTTCCTCAGGCTGGGCTCTACCAATCTCTCAGGTGCATACCGCTTCTGTAGCCTTAGGCGGCTGAAATTACAGCATCCAAAAGTAATCGCTTCCCCTGCATCATGGAAATAAAAGGTTGATTTTTTTAAGCTCTTGCCAGCCCCCCACTGACTAATTCACTAGTTACCCCAAATGTATATAGCTGCTTGAACATTGTACTTGTATGACATGATAAAATGCTTCGGTAACTGTATTTGGTGAAGGCTAATATTGTCAAAGGCAAAGGGACAGATTTGAATTATTTATTTATTTTTTTACTAGAGACTATAAAAAATATCTGTCTACCAATGAAGTAGGAATTTTTGCAGTAGAAGGGAGTATGAGCTGCTTTAAGGGAAGGAGGCATGGAGAGATAGAAGGGGGTCTGGAGGGAGGGAGAAAGGGATAGATTTTCATTTACAAAGAACCATTGATAATGCAGTACGCAGACTCTCCATATGTTGTCTCTGACATGCAAGCATGACACCAAATAATTTATGACATAAAACAAATCATGAACAAAAGTGCAAAAGAATGGCTCTCAGAAACTCTCAGGGGACAGCTAGAGTGATATTCCAGGAAGAAGTTCTTGGTCAAGGGTTCACCATATCAGAAGAAAGTTCCATGGCCAGCAGGAGGTAAGTAGAGAAGGGACCTTGAGTGAACTGAAATTTGACTTCTGGAATGTGAAGGATGAGGGCGCCCATGATTTATTTAGCCAGATCTATTATTTCAGAAATAATGGTGTATCTCACAGTGTTGACTCTTAGGAAACAATTGAAAATGGATGGAACAAAAGCATAGGCCACAAAACATGGGTGCCTGAACTGTCGGAAAATGAAACTAGAGATCGCAGGGAAGTTAATGATATCAATATTTTATCCCTATTTATCTTCAAAATATTAACCTTGTGAAAGGCTAGCAAAAAGAGGGAACATCAGCGGCTTTCAAATTGTTTGGGTCAGAGACTCTGTTCTTCTGGAAAAAATATTATCTATCAGCATGGAATGAAAACTAATAAAATCAGAAGGGAAAAAAATCCACTAGACCTTCTCTGGCTAATAAGATTTATGCTTTCTGTCCCTAAGCCACCAGAGGCAGATGGCAGGGCTCCATGCAATAAGACTAGACTCCACTTTTTTCTCCTTTTAGTTTCCACACTAGAAGTATCCAGGTTTTATCAATATGTGCCTGATAAATGCTGGTTATGTAACTAGAGCTCAGAGAATCGTGGTACATGTTAGCACACTGAAGTCTGTGAGACTTTCTCAAGTTTCAAATGTTCGAACATGTTTGACCTAGTTCCCACCTGCGTACGTGAATGTGTATGACCTGGAAACCCTTTAACTGGGACACATAATGAGTGGCAAAGAAGGCCCCTAACATGCAATTACAAAGCACACATTTTCTCTGAATTTTGGCCTAATTCCTTCTTTTTGTGTGGTCTTATACATGCCGAGGAAACTTATAGATTACGTGCTAAGGGGGCGGCATGATTGAGAACATATTTAGGAAGCACGCATAGGTTTGTTTACTCTGTGAAGCCGAGAGACTTCACAGATGCAGTGCCTTTAATATTCAACATGCCTATGAGTAGAACACAAGTGGGCACCGATCAATGATGCTGTACACGATACCCAGAAAGACAGGTTCGACCAGTTTATGTGGAATATGATTCACCCTACCACATCCAGTCTACTTCCCAAGTCAGTCTATATAAAATTCATTTATTGCATCCATCAGATCCAAAACTTATATCTTAGATTGAAGCTTAAAGGGCCTGAACAATGGTATTTTCAGCTCTTAACAGAGGAATTTATCAAGTGTCAAAGATAGAAGTTTCAGTAGAGCCCTCTGTGACTACTTAAGGTGTTTTGATATTGTGGTCCTTTGAAAATCGAGAGGCCCTCTGGCCAAGGTGATGTACAGCCCATGCGTGTTACAGAGATGAAACTGAAGAAGCTACAAAGCTCTGTCATTTGGCTGTAATTAATTAAGATATGATCAGTAAATCTCTTTGTGACCATTAATCCATTGTCTAGTAATCCAATAAGGAGTTATTGTTTAAAGCTGCTTGAGAGCCACTAGCCTCATAATTAACTAAAAGTTGCCCAGAAGGCAGCATTAAGATGTCATTCTCCATGCCCAGAAGAGGACATGACATTGAGAGACATTTGACATCCATATTTGGCAACACTTTAAACTGTAACATTATAGCTCAAGTATTCCCAAGTCTATAGATACAATAATGGACCTGGTGACATCTAATTACTAAAAGACAATTACTGATAATAGCCCTTTGTGAATATGTAAGGCCAAAGAACTCCGTGTTCTTTGTACATATTAATTAAGAGAAAGAAACAAGAGGTAGCAGAAAGATAGGTTAGAGCATTATTGTTACTGGGTAAACTGAGTCGTGTTTTAATTAGCTCCTTTGGATTCAAAACAATTGTGTGTTTTATCATTTACATATCTTACCACTGTGACTAAATATCTGACAGAAATAACTCAGGAGAGAAGGATTTATTTTGACTCATAATTTCAAAGGACTCAGTTCTCAGTCCTTTGACCCTGTGTGCTTGAGCAGAGCACTGTGGTAACAGGAATATTTGGTAGGAAAGCGGCTCACCTCATTGTATCTAAGAAGCAGAGGAAAGAGAATACAGGGAAGTGTGGAAGACCAGTGGAAGCCACGCCCCCAAGGACCTACTTCCTCTAATTAGAACATCCTTTCCGTCTCTCACATCCTCTCAGTGATACTTCCTTTCTATGAAGCCATCACTGAGTTAACAACTCATTACTTCAGAGGCTTCCCAGTGTGACCATCAGTGGAAACACCCTCACTGGCAAAGCACAGAGGTGTACTTTAGTTCTGAAGTGTTTCTCAGTCCAACCAAGCTGACAATTAAGATTAACCATGCATTTACTAATTTGAAATTGCATGCATTACATTTTACAAACAACTCAAGAAGGGCACAGATCATAACCAATTGATGTCAAAGGAAAAAAGTCCAAGTATTATGAAATATTTGAGTATTTCAGCTGCTTCTCTTCATGCATCCCTGAAATAGGAATTGATCATTTTTCCTGGATTGATGGTCAGACCTGAAAAGGTAGGTAAGCTTTCAGCAAACTCATATATAGCATTTCTAGAATAAGGATGATTTATTATCTCCCAAAGAGCCTCAAAGATGTTGAAGTTTATTGGCAAGTGTGTTCATGCTAGATGTTATTGCATTGGTCCTGCTAGATATACCCCATGTCTATCTGGCAAATACCAAATTGAAAATGAAAATTTTCATGAAAGAAAATTCAACTGAATTCTCTCTCGTGATTTAAGTCCTCCATATTTGTTTGTGATGATTTAATTTTGTGGTTAAAAAAAAAAACCACCAGCAACAAGTTGTAAAATAAAATAGGTAACTCCCAGTTTTCAAGGTTGTTGTAGAAATGGACTGAGGTTTCAGTGCCCTTTCAGAAAACAATGGGAAACCACATCATTCATTTACATATTTACTTTGCAAACATCTTTTTGAGCTAAGGCAGTGTTATCAAGCAGCTTTCCCAGTGCTCTGGGTGTATTAACAGAAAGGGGTTCGAAGAGGTTTTTGAGAAAGTCTGTCTGATGCTAGGGAAGAAGGAGGGTAGGTAAAATGCAGAGTGAACCCTGTATAGCAGAAATGAAAGCAAGAATTGAGGATACTTTAGGACAAAAAAAGAGTGAGGGCTCATGGAGACAGCCAATGTGCGTCTGTGTGGCACAGATTCATGTCAGATTCCCAGAATTTTTGGCAGGTGTTCTGTATACAATCAGTCCTACCTTTTATTACTTCAAGTAGATGTTGATGCAGGGTGTATGTTTGATGTGTATTACAATTTAATAACTTAATTCTTTAACCACTTCATCGATCCTTCTTGGGATTTATCTGTTCCAGTCAACGGAAATAAGAAGAAATTTGGCAAATATGGATTAAACCTTAAGAGTGAGATGGGTAAGCCAGATGTAGTGGCACATGCTGCCAATCCCAGCACTCAGGAGGCAGAGGCAGGGGCATTGCTATGAATTTGAAGCCAGCCTTTTCTCCAAAGTAAGCTTCAGGCTGGGTATAGTATGATCCTGCCTCATTCCCCCTCCCAAAAGATGGACAAGTTCTGAATTGTTTGAATGACTTACTAACAGTTTATTTCTTTTTCACTGTGAATTTGATAAGGCCACCTGTTGAGACTGAGAGAAGAAAGATTCAGAGTGTTGGTCTCATGTCCAGCCTGCCTGTGTCTTAATAATGAAATACTTTTTTTTTCCCTAAGAGTTTCCAGTGTGGCTCTGTGTGACCCCATAGCTCTCAGGTTCACTGTATGATAGCACAAGCCCCCGAAAGTCTCTGCTCTCTCTCGCACTTCAATCACTGGGTGGAGTGGTCCTGATGCTCCCTGCAGGCGCTCCTTTCTCAGCTGATGGGGTGACTCATTCGCCGGAAGCTCTTCCACAGTAGAAATCAAAACACTGTTATGGTAATATTCTGCTTCTTCTTTGTTCCCAAGTTCCTCTGCTGTGTGTCCGTGGCAAGAGAGGACCAGAGGGGACACAGGGCATCTCTTGCATTCTTCCTGGTTGGATTCTCCAATGCTTTAGGTGCTAGGTAAATTTTGAGAACTGGTCTACTTTAATTCAGATCACCCTATATGTGCCCAGGACCCTAGAAAAGAGAAAAAAAGCCAATATGAAACAGAACTAAAAACAAAGCCCACCCTGCAGCTTGAAATTATGCTCTAGACTGCCCATCAGCCCAAGGGGAAAGGATGTTTATGGCAAACACACTGGGGGTGGGGGTAGTGAAATTTTTGAGGCAGTGAATGCTATCACCAAGCAGAGTTGGTTGGGTTCTTTCCATTTGTTCTGATTACTGGGCTTGTCCTGGTTGGAAAATAAGCTATGTTCCTCCCTGGCATGGTGTTTCCCCTTTACAAAGATCAAGACAAAGCACAGAGAAAGAGATAACAAAGAGAGAAAGGGAGAAGAGCTAGGATGAGGGGCAGAGAATGGAGAGTCCTACAATCCTAGTCCTGGAGGGGAAGAGGATAGGCGAGGGAAACCGAGTACTGACTGACACACTCTGGATTGCAAGAGCAGCTGGGTAGAGAGGTGCCTTCTAGCCAGCGCCATCTCCTGCCAGAAGCAGAGTTGCTATTTCCTCTAATACATGCCCCTTGGAGCAAGTGACATTGGGAACATAGAAAATGAAGGAAAAGGGGGGTGGGATAAAGGGGGATTATTATAATTCTTAGATAGATGGTTTCTAAAAGTGGTGATTTGAGTTCTTTTATTCATTACACATCATAAAAGGCTCATGCCTTTTATATGTTGCCTATGGCTTTAAAAATCTAGGACCTTATTAAAATCTTTTCTTGTTAGTAACTCAGTGCTTTGGAAACTCACTAAGAGAAAGAGCCAATTTAATCAAGGCAAGATTTAACACAAAGGAAGGACCCAGTCTTACCTTTCTGCAGAAGAACTTTCGGGATCAAACGGCTTACGACTTCCATTTACCTAAAGAATCTCTCTGAAGCAGCACATGGAGAAGAGCGTGGCTTCTCGTTAACTTGCAGGACCCACTCAAATTTGGATTTTTTTCGATTAGGTCCAGACGGGCTCTTAAGTTATTGATAAATATTTTTTAAACTATACTATCTGAAAGGAAACCTGTACTCAATATCCGAAGAGGGGAAAATATTGGTCCATTCATTCTGACACACACAATACTTTTACTTTTCAATGATAGATGATGGTGTGGAACAATACAATATTAAGATAGGGGGTTGTAGGTTTAAGACTAACCTTATTTATGTAAAGCCACCTAGATTATATCAATTAAAATTAAGGAGTACATAATGTTGTATATTCTAAAACTAAAAATAAAAAAAATTTCTAAACGTAAATGCGCATGTCTTGTTTGCTCATCAATGCAAAGTCATACTTCTTTTTGCCTTCCACATAGTTACTTGTTGACCCAGGATAAGAAATGCTCTGCCAGCTCACACATTTGGAATCTAAGGACCTCTTCATATTAGCTTTTAGCCAGGAGAGGAGGAGCAAGCACAACAGAGCATGCGCAGAAGACTTTTAAGGATCACCCTAGTAGTAATTTTATCAAAACCTTTGGTTCAAGATATAGCTACCTCATTGACCTGGCACACTGTCTGGGTAAAGGAGTCTAGCCTAATGGTATGAGGAGTTAGGACTGACTTTGGAACTTGACTGACACTCATAGATATAGCATGTGTTTGCACTGTTCTTCATATGGGTACAACATCAGGGCAGAAAACGCAGTCTGTTCCAACTTGCATCCTACTCCAAGTTCAAGACTACCTGGCAATATTTTTCTCTTATTCTTCATGAGTAGCCATGAGATTCTCACAGAAAAGTGCTTTGCGGTTGTTCCCTTTTTCTTTCCTTGTATTTAAAATGGGCTAGTAGGATATGCTTATTGTCATCAAACAATTAGGAAAAGAAGCAAGCTAGAAAGGTTACTTGTCTCTGTTGATAGTGGCATGTTTTACTCCATTACTTGGTAAAGGTCTCCAGTAGAGAATGTTGGTCTGATCCTCATGCTGGCCCTTTAGCAAAATATCTTCAATGGCCACATCTGGTGTGGTTGTTGTTGACCAAACCCCCTTGAGACAAAATAAATTATGCAGCCCATTGTCTGCATTTTCAAGTTGGAGTATATAGCCTTTGATTCAAAGCCATTGGCTTTTTTAAAAGTGAATTCAGGATTCCTTTGGCCACAAAGTCTTTCAAATGCTATGCAAGCATCATTTGCCATGTACAAAACACCAAAGATATAGCAGAACAACTTGGAGAATTAGATGATTTCTTCCTTTCTATGCACTCCCAACTCTGAGCAGTGCTGTGGAGAAGATTTTGTAAGGAAGTTAATGACCATGATTCCATAATTTCCCTAAAGGTGAGCCTTTTGTGTAACTGAGAATGTTCAATGGTTCTTTCTACTGAAAGTCATTCTTTCTCATCTTTATAATATTTGACGCATAAGTTTAGCTAGCTTTTCCTATTCTGGAAGGCCTCAACCTGTTGGCTTATTTATATGTTGTTATTGTTTTGTTTTGTCTTGGTTTTTTTTGTTTTGTTTTTACCTCAATTCCCTGGTGAGTAAACTGTATTCTGTTGAGCCCATTTCTTGCTGGCAATAATTGGTGAGAATAGAGGAACCATCAATAACTGTGGCTCTCCATTCCTTCTACTTCAGTTGAGATTTGGAAGTCATTAAGAGTGGTATTTTATCCAAATATTTGTAGCAAAGATCTCCATCTTTCTAATGCATTTTTGTTATTGTCAAGCACTGGAAATTTTTGGTTTAATTATGCTGGGCACCTAGTAAGGGTACTAATTAAAAATTAGAGGAACAATAGTTTGTACAACACACAAATCACCAGATATTTGTAGTGAACAATAGATATCTGTCAGTCGACAGCGTCACTTCAGTTGTGGTGCTTTGGCTGTCAGTTGTGCCTGTCTCAGGGACAATCCAGAAATGGGCTCTCCACGATGGCGCCTCACCTTCTACCTGAGGTTTCCAAGGTTACCAAGATCACCATCTTGGAGAGGAAGCAGAGTGTCAAGTAGTAGATGCAGAGGTCATTGAAGGATCAGGCTTATGAGGTTATATGTGTAACTTTGACATTCATTCCGTTGGGCAGAATTCTTATCGAGTAACATTCATGTAATGGGCACAATGGGTTGAACAATGGCAGCCGATATGTATCAAAAAGATAAAGCAAGTATTGGTATGGTGAATAGTGAGCATCTATGATTGTATGTTAAATTCAGTACTTAAGTTACATAATACTCAGCACTTTCCTATAGAATAGGGTCTTAGTTACATGGGTTGACCAGTTACATGCCACTATGATTTTTGTAAGCATTCTTAGCACAGGCCATGCTAGGACATGGTGTTTAGTAGGTTCGATATATGAAATTCATTTGAATTATGTTGTTTTCAACATAGAATGAGTTTGTTGTGTCACAGTCTCATCAGAAATAGAAAAAGCACATGTACTTGATAAATGTTCATCATTTTCTTCTTGTTAATCTACACCAAATATGCACCTAGTAAACCCAGAATAAATGACATCAGTATTCACAGCCTTCTGAACTGAAGACCTTTGAAATCTATCCTTGTTTTGGATTGAGTAATGCTGTATCTCTGTGGGTCTGTTTTTACTTAGAATTGGAAATATCTCTCAGGGAACCTTCACTGTTTTCCCAAAGACCTCCATCTGGTCTATTGGAAACTGTTTCAAAGTTGAAACATCAACCTTGACAGGTCCTTTGGCCACTAAAGATACAGCCTCCAGGGACATGTCTGTGCTGGCAATTAACATGAAACAGCACTGCAGAGATTGGATGACAGTCATCTGTCGTTCTGGATTTTACTGCCTGTTCCAACAAACGTGACTTCAAGCAAGTCTTCCGCCAAAGCTTGATCCCCACTCCCCACCGTGTCTCAAGATTTTTAGTCACTTTGCAGACCCTGAAAGAATTCAAAAGGGCCTGTTCTGATCCATTCCATCACTTAATTATAAAGTCTACTTGCTTTTCCCTCCATTCATTTTAAAATCTTAATTTATTAAGCATTTATTTATCATGTCACCAGATGTGTGGAGCACATTTATGCATAACTACCCCAGAATGAGACTTCTAAGCTTCCTGCCTAAACCCCCAGCACTTCATCTCATACACCCACGTGTTAATATTTGTCTAAACACTTCAGCTCTGGGTCCTGGATCATTTGCTTTTAATGGGCCTCTTTGTCTGGAATGTAAGCTTCATGAGGCCCAGGGTTAGTCAGTGCTTGAAGAATTGTTCACTGTTTAAAGATTTACTCCCACTGGTTTTTAAAAGGGATTCTGATAAACATTCTGTGACTGATAACTGATCTTTTTTTAGCTCTTGAGGAATATAATTTCTGGTAGGGGAAATCTATGGATACAAATATAATGATGAGCGAAGAAGGTTATATTATTCTAGAATACCTCTGTGTTAACCAAAAAGGGAAAAGTGGGAAAGAGAAATAATTCTGTATGGATCTTTCATGCCAAATAAATGTTACTTTTACAGTATTTCATTGAAATTTTAATCTAAATAATTTGCTTTTATGGATAAAAAAGCAGTGCTATAAACGGTAGAGTCATTTTTTACGAAACTGAAGAGCCGACAAGTGGGAGACACGTGTTCTTCAGGTCTGCCTAGGTTTTTTATCTCTACTAATGATTTTCAAATATTTTATGTCAACTCATAAATAACCATATTTTAATTGTAACAGGACAGACAAGCAGATACACATGCTCATCTGTGCACATAAGCCACCTGTATGTACAGACCGGATTATTTACTATGTGTAAAACTAATATTTTACTCTACTCTATCACATCCTATCCTATATTTTAATTTGGCTTTCTTCCACTGAACTGGCTTTACAACAGAACAAACAGGCTGCAGAACAGACCTTGAAAGTCTTTGCCCTTGTCATGGTATCTGGAGACCCAAAGACTGAGAGAAGTTGCACGAGATCTTACTGGAAGATGTATGTGTCTGATGGGCCTTATGTGGTGACTACAAATAGAAGAAATTTTTTACTGCCATTAAAATGTTAGCTTTTTCAGGTTAGATGACTCTATTGGTCCTCCTGTGGAGTTCCTATTCCCTTTGGTGTCACAATCCTTTCTCTTATTCTTACCTAAGAGTCTCCAAACTCCATCCACTGTTTGGTTTTTGCCATCTGTATCCATCTGAGTCAACTGCTTGGTGGAGCCTCTCAGAGGACAGCCATGCTGGCTAGGATCCTGTCTGCAAACATAACAGAATATCATTAATAGATTCAAGGATTGGCATTTGCCCATGGGATATGTCTCAAGTTGGACTGGATACTATATGACTATTCCTTTAGTCTCTGTTCTACCCAATTCTGCCTGCATTTCTTGTAGACAGGATAAATGCCATTTGAAAGTTTTATGGGTGGGTTGACCAACAGAGTCAACTAACCTGGACCCTTGGGGCTCTCAGAGTATGAGCCACCAGTTAAAGTGCTGGACTTAGTCCTCTGTCACAAACGTAGCCAATGGATGTGCAGCTTGGTCTTCATGTGGTTCCTGAACAACTGGAGTGGTGGCGATCCCAAAAGCTGTTGCCTGTGCGTGGGATATGTTCCTCTCTCTGGTCTGCCTTATTTGGCCTCAGTGCGAGAGAATGTGCCTAACCTAGCAGAGACTTGAAGTGCCATGGTGGAGTGATATCCAGGAGGGCCACACCTACTCAGAGGAGAAGGGGATGAGGGATGAGGGAAGGGTTGTGGGAGGAGGTGACTGGGAGGGGGGTAGTGAGTGGGATGTAAAGTGAATAAGTAAAATAAAAAATAAATTAAATAAAAAATGTTAGATATTTTTTCAAGCAATCATACTCATATAATTTATCCTTCTGTTAAATCATTCATTTGCTTGGTAGTCTACGGTGCTGTTGAAAGATCACTGTGTTCAAATATGCTGTGTTGTTCACTTGGACCGTCACTCAGTTGATGACTAGTCATTTTTCTGAGGAAGTATGAGTGGGATAAACACTGGAAACAATGTTGAGTCACATAGAATGAAGACATGTTTGATGTCTTACTCTATGAAGGCTGTTGTAACAGAATACTACAGGTCACAAGGTATAAGTAGTAAATAATTACTTCTCATAATCTGGAGGGTTGGCAATTTATGGTCAAGGCTTTGGCTAATTTGGAATCTGGTAAAGGACCTACTTTTTTATGGTGGTTCTTATTCTGTCTGCACATAGTGGAAAGGATGGTTCAGGTTTCTGGGGTTACCTACCGTTCACATGGAGACTAATCCTACTGATGCATCCAGGACCTACAGGTTCTGCATACAGGACCTAATCCACACTAACACCCCTGAAATACATTTTCTGATGTCGGCACGTTGGTTGTCAGTATTTGACTTTTGGAGACACAAAACTATTCAAGGCATAACATTTGTACTTCACTTGAAGTTCTTCGTGGACTGACTTACAACTCTCCCTTTGCCTGGGGCTATTTTACTCTACAAACATTCTTCAAGGAACGGGTGTTCCTCTTTGATGGCTGTAGCAGGGTAGCTTGGAGATGCTGCATTGGGTTCTCTCTACCTGGAAATTGGATTAGTAAGTTAAAATGTAGCTATTCTGGATGGCCTGGCAACAAACTGATTGGCAGTGGCGGCCTGTCTTTGTACAACATTCCCTGCTAATGGCAGGTTGGTGTGGTGGTGTGGGGTGGGCATGGTGGAGTAGGTATAGTGGGGTAGGTTTTTCGGTTTTGTCATCACTCACCTCTTTTGGCTGCGATGAGGTTTTTCTCCATGTGAAGGAAATGAACATCACCACATCCAGTTAAAGCAGGAGTTCTCTAGAGAAATTGCTATGTGAGGCTGTATGGGCGGTACCATCACTTGCACAGTTTTCTGGGCCTGATGGATCAATTGTTGGTGGAGCAAAGAAGGCTGCTGAGATTCTAAAAGAGGAAAGGCAAGTGACAAGAAGACTTCTAATCAGAGAGGTCCCCCATTTAAATAGGGTTTAAATGACCAAAATATACTAATCCAGATATTACTGTTCTAGTTCTTTATGGTATACCTCTGTAGTAATGGACCTGCTATTGTAGATTTGGTCAAAGTACAAACTAAACTGTACCAGCGTCAAATGAAATAGAGATGACATCATCTACCTGAATCTGTAAGGTGAGCTCTCGTAAGTCTGGGACCTTCTTCATTTTAGAAAGTATTTGATTTAAATGATATAACATCAAACTTGGAGAAATGGCTCAGTGGTGAAGAGTGTATGCTGCTCTTGTGGATGGCCAGAGTTCGGTTTCTAGCACCTATGTATGTCAGGTGGTTCACAACTTGAGAATCCAGTTTGAGGGTATCTGATGCCCTCCTCTGACCTCTACTGGAACCTGCACACAGGAGTAGAGACATACATTTACACATAAATAGTAAAACATGTTAAATCTTAAAAATCTTGGCATGAGGGGCTTGAGAGATGGCTCAGTGCTTAAGAGAACTGGCTGCTCTTTCAGAAGACCCAGGTTCAATTTCTAGTTCCCACATAGTAGCTCATAACTGTAACTCAAGTTCCAGTGGATTCAACTCTTTCATACAGACATACAGGCAAAACACCAATGTACCTTATAATAAGCAATTGTTTACAAAACTTGACAAGCAACAGTTTATTGGTTTTATAATCAATCATTGGGGAAAGTTGCTTCCTAATGCACAGGTGAGGATTCCCTTTTAAAACATTAAGGCCTTCTGGATGATTCTATATTATGTTTTAGACAATCCTGAGTCTAGTATCTTAGGGGCAATTTCACAAAAGTGTACTAATTGGGTAAATTAGTTTCAACAAATACATATTTATTTTATTAAGAACTATTTATGTGTGTGTCATTATTTTCTTATAAACTTCAAAGCATTTTTCCCATTTTGTTCTTATTAAATTATTTTAAATTATTTGTTTTCTTTATCAAAGAATCAAATTATATCATGATATCATAATGATAATTCTATATAACATAAAATAAATTGTTAAAATAATTTAATTTAATATACACGATGAGAAAAGGGCTAATGTACTAAAGCCTAGCACGTATATTGTTTTTTGTTGTGTGTGTGGAGGGGTGTCTGTTTTTCAAGGAAACTGGGTCAGTTAATCTTCGGGGACACATAGGTGAAATTTGAAGTTGATTGGTAGTTTCTCCTGTGAATCCATCAGTTTTGGCTAGATTTTTGCTTCAATATAACTGCTTTAAATATCTCTGGCTGATGACATGAGTTATACACTCAATGAATGTTCACACATGTATATGGACACATACAGACATTTATTTATTTAATTTCTAGGCTGAAGCTCAAAAGTACAGTTTAGAGTTAAGACCCAGAGTCTTGTTCCAGAGAGAAAAGAAGAGCGAACCCACATAACTGCTCCAAAAGCTGCCATTTTGTGGTAACACTTGAGATTGCTGTTCCATTTTGTGTTGGCCACAGCAAGTCAGATGACCAAAACTGATGTTAATGCACTGAATACTATAGTCCTTTCCTGAAGAGAAGCTGCAAATATTTGGAACAACTAAACAATACACCCCATAGCGTTATCATTTGAGCTAGACTGATGGAAGCTGGGGTAGAAGAATCAATCTCATTGATCTTGAGCCCCCAAAGCAACCAGTAAGTTTAACAGAATAGATTTTATATACTGCGTTTGGAAGACAAGAAAACATAAAGCTAAAGACATTTTTTTAAAAAAATCTTTCAAGTCTCATAGCCAGTGACAAGAAAATTGTTGATTTGAGCAGAAGGGTAGATCTTTCTTCTTAACTTAAATGCAAATGTGATACTTTCCTTAATGTGGACTTCGTGTGTGTGTGTGTGTGTGTGTGTGTGTGTGTGTGTGTGTGTGTGTGTGTATGTGTGTGTGTGTAGGCAGGCAGAAAATTATATGAACAATGGAAGGGCTCTAGCTTTACATTTATAACATTTGTGCACATGTTCGTGTATATGGGTGTATGTATATGCATGTGTGCATAAGTGAGTTTGTACATGTGTGTACAGGTGTGCATGTGGAGGTCAAAGATAGATGCTGTTCGGCATCTCCCTTATTAACTCTCCACCTTGCTTGTGTCCTGGGGATTTGAACCAAGGGTTTCATGAATACCAGGCAGGTTTTCTGTCACTGATATGTATTTCCAACCACCATCTTGGGTTTTTGAGGTACTCATTGACTCTTCAGCTCATGGATTCAGCTACATTACGTGACTAGCAAGCCCTGGGGATACCCCTGTGACTGCTTTTGCAGCATCAGGCTAACAGGTGCATGCTATCACAAACAGATTTTGTTGTTTTTATATAAATGCTGGTGACCAAACTTGGATACTCATGGTGCAAGGCAAATTTGGTAAAAGTTAGCCATGTGGCCAGCCCATGTTTTATGTTCTTTAAAGTGGTTGATATTGAAAATTCAAGGTACTTATTGCTGTTCATGAATATAATCTTTAGTTTTAACATTAAGATTTTCATTAGGAGAGAGTCTCTCTCTCTCTCTCTCTCTCTCTCTGTGTGTGTGTGTGTGTGTGTGTGTGTGTGTGTGTGTGTGTGTGTGTGTGTGTGTGTGGCTTGGTTTCTTTCCATCTTCTTCGGGGCTTTCCAAATGCTACCGTAGATCCTGCCCTAAGTGCTGAGTTTCAAATCAGGAATTAGTTCTGTTTCTGTTGATGTAACCCTCAACAGAAGAGAGACTTTATCCACCTTCCTGCATTATTAAGATTTCAGATATAGTTTTGATAAAAGCTTGCAAGTACAAAATTTGCTATCAAGCCTAATGTAGCATGGAGGATTTTGTCTGAGCTAGCAAAGGACCACATTTTCATCTCCTGTGAGGCAGGGACTGAGCTTATTAACTATTGTCCACAGTCTTGCTAGAGAGAGAGAGAGAAAGAGAGAGAGAGAGAGAGAGAGAGAGAGAGAGAGAGAGAGAGAGAGAGAGAGAGAGAGGTCAATTTGAATCTTAATCAAATGTCTGACTGGGCTGTGAACCCAGTTACCTGATAGACTGTCCCATAGCTATGAAGTACAGACTATAATCTGGATAAGAACATTGACTTGAGGTAACAGAGAGGCAATACTACACACTAAGTGGGCTGGATGACTCATGCGGCTTGGTTGATGATTGCTGTACATTTAGCAGTGTAGTGTGCGCTGCAAAGAAATACAGCACCCTTCCAGCTCCTGAGGATCTCATGCTAAGGAGCTATGTTAGCCAATACTGAACAGAATCTCCTTCAGCAGGGTTGGTAAGAGGCTTCCCCCATGACCTTCTTTCTTCCTTTTGTATTGGGAAACAAATAAAAGAAACATAACAAACATCCACCTGCTCACTCTAGAGTTGACAAGAGCAGTCCTGTAACAAGTGGGTTTTCTTTGCGAGTCAGAAGCAGAATCATTATAGGCTGTAGACAGTCATTTTTCCTTCATTTTCTCTGACAGCTTCTGAATAATATGTAATTAATAGATGATTGGTTAATTGGTTGATTAGTTCAGGCTTTCATATCACAAAAAAGTAATGAGCTCATTCTATATGTTTACCACAATGTCAAATATAAAGAATCAAAGATACTAAAAAACAGAGCTCTTTCTCTTTGCCTTGAGGTTCAGCGAGGGATACAGCGAGCAGCTGATGATCATAGTGACATATGACAAAAGTCATACAGGTTCTCAACAAAAGCTGCTTCAAGTTGTAGGGAAGAATACATTTCTTCACTAATGGCCTGGGGAGGGGTTCGAGGGAACTAGAACTTGAAACAAATCTTCAGTGATGAGGAAGCTAATTGTCCAGACACACAGAGAAAGCTGTACCTGCTAACGTATCTAAAGAGGAAGACAAGTAAGAAACAACAGGGACCAGGGGCAATGCACACTCTATGCACGATGTACAGTGGAAGTATGGGCATAGGGTAGGAATGCAAAGGTGGAGTCGGCATTGGACAAGTGGGAGCGGAGGCTTTGACTGGCCGTGTGTCTGCTGTTTATTAATCCACCCTGTTTTCGATGCCTGAGTGGAAATCATTCAATATTGCTCATGCAAGAAAAGAACTTTCTTCAAAACATGTTCTGATTTCCTGGAGCATAAACGCAGGGATAGAGCTTGGCTTCAGGAATAGTCCACGGCTCCCAGTATAGCACTGTGAGAGAGTGTCTGCCCATCATGCGTGCAGCCCTGGACTCAGTCCCAGAACTGCAAAAACAAACAAGTAAAAAGACTGGTACCAAGGACAAGGATAGCCCCAGCGAGTTGGTTCTCCTGTTCCTTTCCTGGCTTCTGTTCTTCTCAGGATGCAGAATTGCTTAGTCTATCTCTCTAATCCACGCAGTAGAATACAGCAGGCAAGAGCTGCACAGCCGTCTGGAAAGACTGAGTTCTTCGTGTTCCCCTTACAGATTCTCTAGGAAAGGAGCTATATTTGTGTAGCCTTGGTCTAGGTGACTACACGTGTACCACATGAACAATGGCCAGCAAGGAGGTATGCTGGGTGAGTACTGCTTCTGTTGCCAGGAGGCTGAGGAGGGGTGTTTGCACTAGGTATTGCCAGAGAAGACATGAACTGTTTGCTATTACAAACATGGCTCCACTGCCAGCTACACAGAAGATGTGTCATAAGAACTTCTAGAAATTTGGAAACAGGCCCAGCATAGTTCTGGAGTTAGCCCACCATGTATTCTCTTGAGTAGCATCCAGGAATCTAATTTTTAAAGTGCAATAGATGATCTCCATACCTGCAAGTGTGGGCAAGCATGGTATGGAGTAGAACTTCTATCTTGAAGAAGGGATCCCTTGTGTGTGAGAAGGAAATGGAACAGCTTAGATGTGTGGGATGCTACGCCCAGTGGGACAGGGTTTGGAAATGAAAGCCATCGAGTGGAATGACTTCCAGAAGTCTATACCATCCCTTCAGGAGGGATCAAAACTGCATGTTGAGACCTGAGCAATACAAATAAGGAGCAGTGGTAATTAGAAGGTAGAACACACAGTTTGTTGTCTGTTCCGGTGGGGGACAAGCAATGCACGTGAAACAACTTCAGTACCTTTGACTCGAATAATGAGATAATTAGTCGGTGGAAGAGAAGAGGGCTTTGTGGTAGGAGATGATGAGCTTAATGTTGACATCTTGTTTTTGAAATGCCTACCAGGCCTCCAGTTTTGCAAATCCCAGAAGTTGTGAATATGGAAGTTCTGGGATGACGCTAACACTTTGTAATCATTGTTTGCAAATTATATATAAAGACATTGTGTGTGTGTGTGTGTGTGTGTGTAAAAACCTATGAATTTTGAAGACATAACAATTGAAAGGGGATAGAAATGTTAAAAGTGCACGTGATAAAGAAAGATATGATCAAAAATATTAACAGAAGAAAGCTAGTGTCCCTACAGGTTAGGGAGAGTGAAGGATGTTAGCCAGTCATTTGAAATGTCAGTGGTGACCTCAGAGAGAAGAGTTTTATTCTTAATAACCATTCACATCTATCTGAGCACTTCACCTTGGTGATAAACTTCATTCTGCACTGGCTGAGGAAGCATTCTGTGAATTCTCACACACGTGATTTGCAGAAGCTCACAGATTTGTGCTCCGACAAGGACATTATGTTTCTAGATCATTGTTAATTATTGCCATCAATCTCTTACTGTGCCTAACTTAAAAATTAAAACTTACTATGGGTGTGTATATATAAACAAAAACATAGCATCTGTGGGGTTTACTGAAACCTTCAGTTTTAGGGACCTACTACAAGGCTGACAACATGCTTCTAAAGGGTAAAGGGGGCTGGCATAGAATTCTTGGAGGAGAAAGGGATATTCTGTGACAAAAGTATAAGCTGAGTTGGAGAGGATCCCACAGGCTTGCTATCTAACCATCTAACCAAATACGCAGTTGATATGTATTGATGCAAAATGCATGGTAACATCAGGAAGCACCTAATGACACGGGACATCTAATGCAGCTGTATGTCACAGGAATTTGCTAGGGAAAGCATCTTCTGTCCCAATTGTTTTTCAAACTGTTCACATTTTCTTCAGGAGTTTACTGTAAGCTGACCAGCTTCTGTTGGATCTTATACAAACACCGAGAGCTATTTACCCATTTCAGTGATTGTAGTCTGGGGCCTTGAACTCATCAATTTATGTTTCTAGCCATTGTGGACATAAGGTCTGTTTCTCAGTTAACCAGATTGGATTCTGTGTCCGCATTCACAATCTGATTTCTTACTCTTAAGCCACATACCCATCTGGCCACCGTACACATGGATGGACACCTCAAAGCCAACTAGGAATCTTATTCTGATTTCTAATTGTCTCCTGAGTTTGCTTTTGAGTGGCTTTTGTCTGGTCCACTGTGCTAGTCCAGACCCTTTCTCCTTCTCACCCGCATGATTGAAAGCTTCCAAGCACAGATCTTCAAGCCCATAAAGCATCCCTATAGCCTAGCCATATTGCTTTTTCTACCCCATTTAAGCCAATGTCTTGCTTCAATCATTGTTAGCTTCATGGTAAACATGGATGACTAAACATCTGACAGCTCATGCAATGTATTTTGAATCCTTTCCACTCTAGACTGGTCTATTTAGTAATTCAACAAATTTTACTCCTTGTGTATTGTCCTCCAGATAAGGGGCCAAGTTCTACGACTGAGGTTCTCTGTGGTAATTTGCCTTCTACTCTAGTGTGGGTGAATTGAAAACTGAGTATATGTTTAAATGAAGCAGTTGGTTAATCTGCAAGTCACCACGGCAGTACTAAGCTATCGGTTCCTTTGAGAGGAGCCTTTGCTCACACTGATGACTTGTGAATGATGGGAAGTCAGTCCAGCAGTCCCAGTGTGAAAATCCTGGTGGATAGGAGTTTGATCTTGGGTAGAAGGAAGCAATGGGGAGAGTGAGCAGAAGAGCAGAGGCTAAAACAATCCAGAATGGTCCTCAGTAGATAGCAACCTACAGAGCTTAGAGAGGTGCTGGGGGAAAGACTTGCAAGCCATAGGAAATGACCAAAGAGTTATAAGATAATGACACATTCAATGTGCATTTAAAGAAGAAGATTCTGAATGCCCTGAGAATGGATTTTAAGGATAGGAATTGAGGAAGACAAGGAAGACACCCTACTCTCTTATGGTCACTTCACTACACCCAACACAGCATAGTTCTGACATACTTGTCCAGTAAGTGAGTTGATGTCTATAGATCCCCATGTAAAGAACCATTGATGAGAATGTGTATTCTTAAAGTCACTTCAGAGGTTCCCCAATAAACTAAAAGCAGAATTCCACTTCCGGGTACTTATTTCTAAAGCTTTGACATCAGAATGTTGAAGTGATGGCTGTGCGACTGTGCTTGCAGTAACATTATTCTTAAAAGTCAGGTCATGGCGTCATCCTACTTGTTCATGAAAGGAAGAATTACTAAAGAGAATGTGGTTACTCTACAACCTTATAGGAGCAACACATTTTGTCATTTGCCAGAGTGTGGATACAATTGGAGAATATTTTGGCAGATGAAAACAGGAAAACAATTATTACATGATGCCATTTATGTATGGAGACACATAAATGGACTTATTGAGGTGGAGAGTAGACTTGAGAGTCAGAGGTTGAAGAGGTCTGAGGAGATGACAGCAAACAGTGAGTGACAGAGGTAGGGATAGCTTGTGGGTAAAGCACTTGCCTTCAAAGCCTAAAGACCAAGACATGATCCCCTAGGACTCAAATTAATAAAAGGCAGACAAACTGACATATGCCTGTCATCCAGTGCAGAGGAACAACTAGATCCCTGGGACACACTGACCAGCCAGCCTAGCTAGCAAACTTAGAGAGTTCTAGGACAGTTAAAGACTTTGTTTCAAAAGTGAAGCAAAAATGATGGATAGGCTTGAAGAACAACATCCAAGGCAATAAGTGGATTTATAGAAGTGGAGAATGGAATGTGGATGTCAGATATGAAGAGGTCCAAGGTTTTACACACACACACACACACACACACACACACACACACACACACACACACACACACACACGCACACACCTTTTAATGTGCACGTAAAACACTCCCCCCATGCAAGCAAATGCATATACATAGATAATAGTAATTTTAAAATTAAGAAAAGTAAATGAAAGTGGATAGAGGTTCACTTAGGATGAGCAAATCTGAGGGTTTCCAATAGGCTGACATCAAGGGTGTGTGGAGTGTACAGTCAAACACTAGACATTCAGTGCTATTGGGTGTGTGTTTATCAGCCTTGAGTGTTCTTATCACAGACCATGTTAGACGTCTGAAGTGATGGATAGGATGCAATGGCTTGATCTGGCCACTTTACATTGCATGAAAATTATAATATCCCTTTATACTGCATAAGCATGTTTAACTCTAATTTGTCAATGTACAATGTTAAGAATGGGCACATTGACTCCCTACAGGCGACTGCTGTTGTAGGGATTGCAGGTGTCTGGTTGTACCTACATTTTGATTCCTGGTTTATGTCTGCTGCTGCTGTTGCTTCCTCTGTTTGAAATTTCAGTCCTTCTCTGTGGCACTGACAACCCCCTGTCTGTCTACTAAGATGCTGCTCAAATCCTGCCTTACACAACTTATCTCTGTTAATCCTTAGAGCAACCATATGAGGCAAATATTTTATCTCCACTTTACAGATGAGGAAAAGAGGCTCACAAAGATTAAGGACTGGCTCAGTGTACATAATGGTGCCTTGGGATTTACAGCTGGGCCTCGTCATCTTCATACCTGCATTGCCACCCCTCCAGGCTCCTTGCAGCATTCATGATGGAAGAGGAATAATGTACTGGCTCGGTGTCACTCCTGTGGCCCCGAGGTCAGCATGACTCTCTGAGTATGTGTTATACTTTGTGTGGACACCAATGCCTAGACTGTGATACCACCTCTTCCTTACCCTCTCATATATATCCTGGCCAGATGGAGGATGCTACTCCTATAACAAGGATGATGCATGGGAACTCATCTCAATGGATCACTTGCTTTCTAACCTTTTTCCTCAATCGGGATGACCCTCAGCCCCAACAGGCAATCACACTTTAGGGATATGAACCGCCCCTCCCCCCCTTCCTCATAGCTTTCACTCAGTCTCTGCATTCTGCTGTGGAACATCTGCCTCCTCGTTCTACTGTGGAATTTCACACGACTCCATTCTGTTGTATTTATTCACCTTCTCAGATACGAAGTGAGCTTCCTATCTCCTTTCTTGCCTTTGTTGGTTCTGTGGGGTGGACCCTGAGACCTGAGAGTAGCCTTGCTCTGGGGAATCTATTCTCTGTGCCCCTAAAAACCACTTGCCATTCCCTGGGCAGAAACTCATGCCTCTGTCTGCTCCCATAGTTAAAATCACACCATCTTGCTCTATGCCCTCTGCTGGTGTCTTTCAAAGGAGGGTGGTGAGTTCTTGGGGATGCAGCCTGTGAGGCACATGGTACCTGTTCATCAACTAGCATGGATACTAGGAGCATTCTGACGTCCGGGATCACCCTCTAAGTTTCAATGTGACAAAGGGAGTCTGTGATAAGAGTTTCTGCCTAACTATTATAGGCAGGGTGCGTTGTTTCCTATTTTGAAGCACACTGCAGGCTCTAGCCTTGTGATGCCATTACCCCCTGGAGTTCCTTTCTGTGAACTGTGAAGAACACTTCCAGTCCTCTGAGCATTGATTCTAGGCTAACAGCCTCCCTAGGTGCCATCTTCCTTGCTCTAACACAGGTGTTATAATAATGGGGAAATGCCCTAGAAATGGTACCTGGCAGCCTGTGATTCCCCAGTACCTCAGTTTCCTTCTTCCCAGTGCCAGTGTCTCTCGCCTGGCTACACTCCCTTCTGTTACTCCTGTGTTGGGAGTGGCAGGAAAATTTGGGTTTTGACAGGCTGAAGGACGCATGCTCAGCTCACCCCCTGCCTCTCCTGATCTAGCTCTTCCTTTTCCCACTTCTCAGTCCTTCTGCCCCACACCCTGCCTTTACTCTAGGCAACCCCCTGGCCCTGGCAGTGTTCCCCCATCTTTCCTGGAGGCCTTGTAAATGTACAGACCATTTAGACTTTAAGACAGTGGGGCCACTTTTCATCTCAGGCCAGGCTGCTGCCTGGTTTTACGGGGTCATAAAAGTCCTGACAGGAGTCATAAAAGCCTCCAATTGCACTGCAGAAACCCTTGGAGTATATTTTAAGGGCCCCTGAGTTTTCATTTTGCTGCTTTTATGGGGACTCGTAAAAGCTGCGTGCAGCAAGCCCGCTGATTGGCTGCTCAGCACGGAGGTAGTTAAAATTACAGCTTTAGACAAATTGTTCCAGTCCCCATAAATCAGAGTCCAGCATGTGGCAGGGGAGGGCTTCCAGTTCTGCGGCATCCCCATGGCCTCTGGGTGCCACCACCCAGGCAAGACTATGCGTGAGCCACACCTGACAAAGCTGTCCATCATCTTTCCCTGAAAGCTTCCCTGTGCCTTGAATGCTGTTTAATCAACCAGCTGTTTCTTTGGATTTTACCAAACAGCTGGTTGGCTTCTTATTACTATAAACCTGACTTAAAAAAAAACTGATTTATTTTTATTTTTATTTTATTTTATTTTAGTAAAACCTGGTCATAGTAGACTCCATCAACCTTACTTTTAGTGAGGTGCTAGGTACCAACCCTACTTTCTTTTAGGAGGTCCCGACAGCCCACCTTTTATGCTCTCCCCTTCCTTTCCTTCCCATTCTTCCTGTAGTTCTCTGGTATATTCAGTGTGCCCCTATGAAGGGCTAGTGTGGAATCAAAGCGATCAGTGTGTTTGTCAGTCTCTGCCTTCTTCCCATTTCTCACCCTTATAGGTGTCTGAGCTCTAAACCAGCATGGGTATTGCAGGAGCTTGTCTCAACTTTTCATGAGCTTGTGGCCCAAGCATCAGTTGTGAGAATTCCCTTGATGCTCGCAGAAGCAGTCCCTATTTTCTCTTCTTTTTCTTCCAGACTCAGACTCAGGTGTTCCCCACTGAGGACCTCAGGAACAACCCGTGGCTCAGTCAGACTCACCAGCTATCGTCGGGAAGTTCATAGGAGGATGCCCTTTTCTCTCACTTTGGCCATTCAGGGAAGAAAACTTTTCGAAAGAGGTTCTGATGGTGATAGGAGCTAGGAAGAGTCCCTGCTGGTGCTCCCTTGAGAGAAATGTGTGGCTCCTATTTGTGTGTCTGCCTCTGTTCCCATGGCAACCACCTCTCTCCCCTACTATTTCTAAAGAGCACGTGCTTGCGGGAGTATCATTTTAAAAAAGAATGATGCTTTCTCCTCCTCTTCTGGAGACTAGCCAAGCCAATACTTCCACAAGCCCTGGGTATCTTATTGCTTGGGAAATGACCAACAGAGCGTTGATAGAAGTAAGGAGTCAGTTGAAGTAAGGAGAAAAGTTGTGGTAGAGAGGAAACACACTGGCTGTTGTCAGACTGTGGATTAAAAGGCAGTGGTGGCCTTGAGATATATGGACAAGATGCATGTGACAGAAATTCCATCACCATTAGTTCCCTTTCAGAGTCATGGCTGACAGAGCAGCCTTTCCTGGGCAAGAAAGAATAGGGGATGCAGGCTTTGCCGAGAATCTCCTGCATAAGTCAAAGGAGAAAGCGGGTTCTTCTGAGGTGTGCTTCTGTGTCGAACGGCCTTATTCATTTCTTAAATATATGAACCAATTGCAGAGGTTACAGGCTCCTCGAGAGAAAAAAAAACATATCTTATTTCTGTCTTGTTCTAGTTTTATATAATTATTATATCAACTGTGGCTGATCAAAGCATTCATTAAAGAGAAACTATCTCTCCCATGCTTTTGTTGCAGCTCAGAGAGATTTGACAGGCTTTCTATGTCTCTGACTATATTTCCCTTTTCTTTTTCATGCCTGATTTCTCTTCGTCCTCTCCTCCTCCCGTTCTGCATGCCGGTGATTTCTAACATGTATCCTTTTCTGATCAAATCTCTTCTAAGTCATCAAGGAAAGCAAGATCCCAGGCAGCTTGGGGAGTTCAGCTGTGAGTCCAGTGGGTAAGGCTGAGGCCGACTCAGATATCATCAAACCAATCTGGGGTGACTGTGGGGGTTGGGGTGGAGCTGACCCTCCCTTGTGCACGGCCTGAGGGGGGGTAGTACCACCTATTTTCACTACATCTTCCCTTGAAAATTCTAGGTTGTGTGCTGAGCAATAGCTTTGTCACAAAAGCCAGGTACATATCTCATAGCCCTTTGTTAGTTCTGGAGGGAAAGAATTCTTATGCCAGGAAGGATGTCCGATCTCCATCTCCCAGGTCTTATAGACTCGGCAACCTCCATGTCTGGTGCTATTCCTCCTTTATTTATTTCTAGGCTCTACTTCCTGTGGAGGTTCCTTCAGTTTATTTACCATAAACCATTTCCCCCCAGTGGATTTCAGTACTGCAAATGAATTGCAGAGGATATGACTTAAATATGGAAAACATTCGGGGTAAATGTGTACATGTGCATTTTTCATATTAACATGCCTCCGTATCCTATTGTGTGGCATAATTTTATCACATTCTCCACTGGGCTAATGATAGGCTCCTTCACACATTTATAAAAGTCTGCTTTGGTCTTTCCTCTCTATTTCATTATTCATTCGTTTATTCTCTCATTCAATGCACCGAGCTTAGACTCTGCGCTGAGTGCCACACTGGTGCCTGGGGACATGGAGATAAATAAGAAACAGTTGCTGTCCTCTTGGAATTCATAAACAAATAGGGCAGAAAAAAATATAATCAATTACTTACTAAACATTGTGGGGAAAAGGCGACATAATACCAGGAGGAAGTACGGGTAGGGGATGACTTTATGCAAGTGTTTCTTTTTTTTTTCCTTTCTTTTTTATCTTATCTGGATTTTTCTAAAGAATGAGCAAAGTGCAATTCATGCAGAGCAAGCAACACGGGAAACTAGCAGAAACAAAGGGCAGCCTGAGAGCTGTGTGGCACTCCGCTATCTGCTGAGGAAGCACAGGCAGCGGGAGCGTCCTGAGCAGGCATGAGGCTGAAGAGGAATTTGTGGGTCAGATTGGGAGACAGGACCATTGCAATAAATGAAACCGAGTTTAAATTACTCAAAACAAACTGCGGGATGGCGTATGCTTCTGTGGGAGTGTGGAGCACCGTGTCTCTTCTGCCTAGTCTATGTGAGAACAAGGTGTCCTGTGCACAAAGCAGTGCGCTGTGTGTGGATTCAATGCTGACAAGTGTACTAACATGCATCTCACGTCAGTTCTCTCAAGCTTGGAACCTTCGTTACAGAGATAGGGAATATATATAAAGGAGTGGGTTTCTACCAGTACACATAAACATAACACAAACATACATAGAAAACACCCATAATTGGTTAAATCCAGAGAAACCATACGTGAGTAGTGGACAAGTGGTACTGAAGACCGTTAATAGCATTTATGGTCCAGTAGTCCCCTTCCAGCTATGGAGGCAGAGAAGAAATTACATAACCATGGATGAGCAAAGAAGGCTGAATCAAGGACATGAATTTCAGGTTTGACCTGGAAGAATGGATGAGATGCAGAAGGGTAGAGTCGAGATGGATGGGAAAATCAGAATCCAAGTTGAGACACAAGAAACCCCAAAATACAATACAAAACCACAGTGAGTGAGGCCTGCAGGGATTTGTGGAGAGCTGACTGATGATGCCTGTTAGAGTTGGGACATTGTCTGCAAATAGTGGAGGGTCTTCAAAGGTCAAGGGTATTTTCTGTGTTCACTGAAGATTTAGGGTAGGGAAGAGATAAGGCATTGGTCACACTTCCCTTCTAGATTTTGTGTTTCCTGTGTTGTATAAAAGCTACCAAATTAAGTTTAATGTTTATTTTTTTTAGTTATTGGAAATATTACTGCTATTCAGATAGGGTCTTACTTTGTAACCCTAGCTGGCTTAGAACTCCATGTTGTAGATTAGGCTGGCCTTGAGTTTACAGGAATCCACCTGACTCTGCTTCTTGAGGGTTAGGATTACAGGTTTGTTCTACCATGCCTGGATATTTTGTAGGAATTTGGTGCCTATAAGTGATTTATGAAAAGGACATGGGAACGGACATGATGGGAGTGGAAAGTAGGAGCTCTGAGCATGAGGGAACCAGGACAACTCCTCAGCGTCAAGCCCTTCTAAAAATACAATTCATGTTCTGAGGAAAATACCAACAAATACAAACTCGTACCTGATCCTTAAAGAGCAGGGTTAAGGCCTTTGCTTGCAGTGTTTTCTACTGTTGGTATCCACAGGTTTCTGTTTGGTTTCTATCTTTTTCTCTCACTACCCATGCTTCTGAGTCATCTCTCCCAAGGAAACTCAAGCAACACTTAAATCTAATGGCACCAGATTGCGTGGGTCAGGATCCAAGTTTTGTTTCCTCCTTGCTCCGTGATCTTGGATGAGTGATTTCATTCTGTGCTTCAGTGAACTCATCTTGGAAAATGCAGAAAGTATGAGAGATGAGTTCCTAATGTTGAAATGGAGGTGAATTCCAGACAGGAATCGTGCCTGCACACAGTAAGGCTTCAGCAGCGCTAACTGCATCATTAACTCATTAGCAGAAGGAGCTGGCGTTTCTATTTAGAGAAGCTTGATTGTAGAGGAGTTCTCTTGGCTTCTTTCAAAGCTCCTGAGCAAGGGTGACCTTCAGGCCTGGAAAATGGCCTTAGGAAGGTAGCAGGAGAATGAGCGGAGTAGAAGTCAAGGAGTGTCACATTACCAAATGACCGAAAACCCTGCATAGCTCTGTGGGGACCTGACCCTCTGAAGTCAGCAACACCAACATTCATTTCTTGTTTTGCTCTAACCTTATCCTAAGACTGACTGACTCTCTGCACAGGATCTCTACTTTGTGGGCATCAGCCTCTTCAGGAGACCTGACAAAATGCAGATTTCTTGGTTCTAACCCTTGGGGGTTTGATTCAGTGCTTAACTTTCCTGATTTCTCTCAGTTAGTATCCATTGCCATAGGCTAATAGAAGTCTTATACATTGGATTTCACACACACACACACACACACACACACACACACACACACACAGAGAGAGAGAGAGAGAGAGAGAGAGAGAGAGAGAGAGAGAGAGAGAGAGAGAGAGAGAAACAAAGACAAAGACATATATAGACACAGAGTTGAGGGGAGAGAGTAGGACCATGTGTTCCTAGGTACAGCTGATGCTTCGAGCCTGAGGGCCACACATTGAAGATGTGGTTTTATATTACACTGGTCACTTAAGAGCAAAAGGCTTTTCCCAGTCAGTCTGTCTCCAGAACAGACCATGCCCATACCCTGGGTTGAGTCTTCTCACGGGGCCTGAAACCTACCTTAATTGCTTCCTTGGAGTCTGCACAGAGAAATCCCTGAGCTAAGGTTTACTTTTCCTGGCCTGACCACTTATAGAGCTATTCACAGAGGTGGTTCTTGTTCGGAATTTATTTCTCACCCAGCTAGTTTCTTTAACAGCCCAAGCTCCTCATGTAACCTTCTTCTGAAGTCTCTTCTTTTTCTTTGCCCCCGCATGGCCCAGAGCTTGCTGTAGCATTATTGTGTAGGTTTCATAGTCTCCTTAATCAAATATTAGCATAATGTATTAGCATATCTATAGCACAATTATATTTTGATTACCCTAGTCCCAGTTAGGCCAAAGAATGCCTTCAATCTAGATATAAATAATTTAGAATGTTTATACCAAGGAGAATCAGGGGAGGGAAAGAAAGAAAGCAAAATGTGTTGGTGTGTGTGTGTGTGTGTGTGTGTGTGTGTGTGTGTATTAAATGGGGCAGGGAGTGGTAACTTCAGAAGACTACTTGTATATTTACTTTATATCACAACTTCTCTTTTCTATTCTGAATAAAAATTCTAAGTGAATATCCAGAATACAGGTAGTTTCCTCAAATCTATTCTTCTAATTTTATTTAGACTCGCATGTCTTTTATTAAGTAAAAACTCGAGGTGGTTTTTAGCTTCAACTTCTTTCTTGTATTCAGAGCCTTGTGTGACTCCAGTTCCCATAGTTCCTCTTTGGAAGCCCCCCCCCCCACCTTCTCTACTTAATTCCCTCATCTGATCACTGATATATCTGTGTTCCACTTCCCTGGTTTCTCTTGATTAGTATCCTCTGCCATAGGGGAGCAGACGTCTTATAATTTGGGAGAAGGAGGTACACAATTGCGTTGTATCAGCAGAAACATCAGCCAGTGTATCTGTGGTGGGATCCCAATCATTGCAGGTCTGTGGAGTTCATGCTACCTTGAGGATTGATTTAGCTTTCACATGGCTGTGGATGGTAAGATTAAAAGCACCGCTTTCCTTGGCAACTTTTAAGGAATGACATTATGGCTTGTCCTTTGCTGAGCAGCATGGAGAGGTGTTTAAGGTCTGAAACAGACAGTTTTAATAGTCACATTTACTGTGGATGATAGATGTGCAAGCCCACTCGTAGCAATCCCCACTGCTTCACCTTCCTACTCAGAATGACAATGAGATAGTACAGACAAAGAGACCTAAATGTGCTTTTGAATGTACGGTGAAAATGGCTTGCTTATAGGATTAGTATAGAGACATTATTGGGGCTGCAAATGACACCATGCAACAATCAATAGATTAGGGCTATTGGTTGTTCGTTTCCAGGCCCCAAGCCTGTAGAGTCTGCAGGTACATCTGCAGCTGGAGTTCTATTAGCTAACTCTCACATCTTGTCACATCTCGGTAGAACAGATTTAGAGAGTGTTGAAGACCCGAGAGCGAACCGTCTCCTGGACAACGAGTGTCATAAAACCTTAAGCAGGCATGTCCCAGTTTCCTCCTCCTATTGTCACTCTCTTCTAACCCAAATCTTTCCTAGGTGGCGTCAGTGCCTGATGTGGAGTCAGTCAAGATAAGAACGACCTCGTTAATTTGTGGGGGAGTTGTGGGTGGATGAATGACCTTTGGAAGGAAGGGATAGGTAGAAGTTACATTGCGGGTTTGTCAAGTGTCTTAAATGGGGTGATCATGCATACCTCTCCTCACAGTGAACATGGATTCCAAGGAGTTTCTGCTTGGTGCAGAAAGGTCTCATGTTCTCTGTGGTGCTGGTGTTGCTTTTGTTTCCCCTACCTTCCCTTTTCCCTATGAAAGAGGGCAGGAATAGCCAGTTCCCGTCCCTCCTATTTCCTGATTCACTTGCGTGTGCCCCTAGGAAATCCCTTAGCTTATGGGATTAGCAGATCTAGATTTAAAAGCTACCTCTTTGCCTCCAACATCTCTTGTATCCCAATCGAAAAGGGTGCTTATTTCTTGGAACATCACAAAACCGTATTAAAACACATCTTGAAAAAATGAATTAACAGGAGATTTTAACCTGTGCATTTTAATCTGTCTATTTTACTTACCAGTGTTCCCTCTTGCAAACATTGCTGAAGATAGGTGTGACGTGTGTCCATTATTGTAATAACAGGAATAATCAATCCCCTTTTCCTTGACTTCATTTGATTAGGCATTCCTTCCTCCTGGGGCCCTCATTCACTTGGCTAATGCATCTTGACACCTTTTTAAATAAGGGTGCTTAGTGTTAGAATGTGTAGGAGTTGACAAAAATCGGCCTCGCAATCTTTCCACAGCTTGAAAATAACTACTTCACCCAAGGAGACCTGACACCTGCTTCTCTCAACCCAAAATGGTGAGAAAACTTGAGGCTAGCAAGCTGGTCATTGACTTAACACAGCCAGCTTGCTTTGTTTGTGCTTCTTTTCCACGGTTCTATGTGGGAAAATCTAGTGGGAGAAATTGAGGAAACAGAAACATGTTTCAATATACCTAAAATAGAAAACAATCCCAGAATAAAAGAAGCCAAGGGAATGTGAGAAGGCATCTTTCCTTTGGAATAGCTGAAAGGTACTTTTGCAAGGCCACCATGAGACAATGGCATCTCTAAGAGAGTGGAACCTTTAACAAGGTATATTCTGTCCAATTCACATCCTTGGAGATGTTCCTTGGGGACAGCATCCCATGAGGCTGTTTGGCTAGTATCTCAGTTATGAATTGAGGAGAACCCTGCAGTTCTTTTCCAAATGGAATAGGTGGAATTGACTGGTATAATCAGGGGTGTGTCTAGGAACCTTCAAAGAACCAGTTCAGGTCAGGTCACCCAGAAGTCCCGTGGGGAGTACTCCCCAGAATTCTGGAGTCTAAAGCTCTCTGTTCTCTGCTTATGGATAGTGTCAGCACCACTGTGTTCCTGAAGCAGCACGGCGGCGGCTTGCTGACTACTCAGGGGTCTTTATAACTGCAGGAGTGAGTTCTTGGGGATAAATTGTACTTTTTCCATTCTGGGTGAAGGGTGGTGTGCCACAAGACGAGAGCTAGTCAGTGACAGGCAAGTAAAATTGACATGTGTGTCTTGGTGGGCTGGGTTAAGCTTTTGTATTTCTATAAGAGCCTTCTCAGAGTTCTGTCTTCCCTGTGACAGGATCATTTCAGAAGACTGTTGACTGAAGCAGGAGTCCTTCTCGTGGCTCCTTGCTCCAACCTGTGGTTGTCTGTTTCAGCATAGCCTATCCTCTTCTGACTGAACTGGGTCTAAGACAAAAACAATGAGTAGCAGTTGAAACCTAGCTCCTAGTTCTGGGTCTTCCCTGTACCCCCCCTGTTTGAAGATGAATCTGCAGAAGAGTCTGGGGAAGGAGTGGTTCAGGCAAGACCGTCACTCATTGCAGAACAACTTGGAAACCCAGATAGTACTGGCAATGCACACCAGCACAGGATCACTAGGAGAGCAGAGTACAGAACACACTTTGCTGTAGGGCCTGGTTATAACTGAGAGCTATAACAACAGGCGCACATTGTAGGTTTTTAGGCTGACATTTCTGGGCCCCTTTTGTTACCTCCTTCTTTGCTTTATTCGTGCAAAAGATGCATCCCCCGGGGAAGAATCAAGTCAAATTATAGCAGCTGAGGTGCTTGCTATTTAAGGATGTCTATGGTGAAGTTCTATGGGTAATCATCTACCTGATTTGCATTGATTTTGTAAACTTTGTAGGGGTGTGTGTGTGTGTGTGTGTGTGTGTGTGTGTGTGTGTGTGTGTGTGTAACAGATCTTTAGGAACCCAGGACAAATAATAATGCATGGCATCAAATACAGAGTCAAGCATGTAACAGATCTTTATGAATCTGAAGTAAATCATAATGCATGGGCTTCAAATATTGAGTCCAACAGAGCTAAATTTTCATGCTAGGTGAGCTAAAACATATAGCTTGATGTGGTAACAGCACAGAGTGAGGGAATTGGTGGAATATGAATTCTTTTTCCTAAAACATGCTGCAGTTGGGAGCTGGAGAGATGGCTCAGTCTGTAAAGTATGTTCCTTACAAGCATAAAGACCTGGATGTGATTCTCATGAACCCATCTTAGAAGTGCCAGGAATGGTGGAATATATGAATAATCCCCTGCCCATGCTGGCAATGCAGAGATGTGTAGATCCCTGGGATCACTGAGAAGCCAGCATAGCTAGCATCCTTTGTAGGCTCCAGGGAGGAACCCTGTCTCTCAGAAACAAAAAGGCAGTTAGTACCTGAAGAATGACACCCAAGGTTGTAATCTTTCCTCCATCTCCGTGTTTGTACTTGCAGACCTGCATACACATCTGTGTAGCTAAACACATACATACATACATACATACATACATATGTACATACATACATACATAGACATACATAATCTGAAAATTTTTTAAAGATTTATTTATGTTTATTCTGTTAGTGTTTTGTCTGCTTGTTTATCTTTTGCTACCATCTGTGCATTGGCTACAGAGGCCAGGAGAAAGCATTGGAGCCCATGGAACTGGAGTCATTGTTAGCCAGTGTGTGTGTGTGTGTGTGTGTGTGTGTGTGTGTGCGCGCGCACGCGTGCGCGGGGAAATAAATATGGCTCCTCTGGAAGAGCAATCGGTGTTTTAACCTTTAAGTCATCTCCCTAAGCCCCCCAAAAATCTTTTTAAACTTTACAACTTGAACATGGTGCTACAAAGGACATTTTGGGAACAACCCGGGCAGGGCTCATTTTATAGAAGGCATAGAATATGAAGAGAAGAAAAGCATGCATTGAATCGACCGTTTATATTTTAGTGTGGGTGAACTAATGCAAAGAAGAACTCAGGGGGAGTACAAGCACGTTCTCTTGAGGTCTCCATGACACAAGGCAAGAGAGCACATCTGAATGTGCACGTCAAGTAAGGGGTTAGAAACCCACATTTTCTTAGCTTTCCTTTGCCTCCAACAGGAAGTTTCACAGCAGTGGAGGGTCCATAGGTTTGGGCCGGGGATGTACTTAGTCAACTTTACTGTGGGGATTTTAGTCATGTAGAGCCTTTGTTTTTCCACCAATATGTTGAAGATCACGATTCCTCCTTGCAGGGCTAATCTGAGAACCAAAATGTCAACGACCTAATATCACGGGTGACCTCAGGTAGGGCTCAGAAAATTAAAACTATCAATATTGTTGACTTTATTTTTTTCTTAACCTCCTGACTGCTACACTGTGAGTAATCCTGAGTCCATGGTGGCCTTTGGTAGATAATTGTTGAGAGAAGGACCTAGCCAGCAGGCCAAAGAGCCAGCAGGATGCTTGGCTAGCCAGATATGAATACTGAGAGTGAGAAGCCATTGTCTTTCTTCTCCAATTACAAATGTCCCCATGAAAATATTTCCCAGAGTCCACACTTCTCAAAACGATTAAAACCATTTCGGTGAGTTCATTTTTTTCTAATCCTTCCTTTCTAGTCAGGTACTCTAACCTTTTTGCTTCCAACAATTCAAGCCTCTCTCCCCTTTTCTTGTTTTCCTTTCAGTTTCTTTCTCCGGTTTTTTTTTTTTTATTTTTTTTCTTTCTGTTGTTGGAACCCTGGGGGTTTCCTTTTCATTTTAATTAAGAGCGAATGAAGGTAACAAAATGTTTTCTAACTGGAGAGAATTCACCAGCAGGACATCAAGGCAGAAATCCACCTCCTGAAAGAAAGACTCTGAGACACCAAATCAGCCCAGTGGGGAAGGTGTCCTACACTCCCTCTGCATCCTGCTGACTTATTGCCCAGCCCTCCTTATGCCTGTCAGCCTGGAAGCTTTACCTCTGGCGGAAGTCCGCCTGTCTTTTGTGAGGAAAAGCTTCAATTGGAAGCTTGCCACTGTCAAGCAATTTTAAAACACACAGTGCGTTCCCTGAAACCGCTTGTGCCTGCAAGAGCCTTGGAAGTTAATTCCTGCCACCCAGGGAAGTGTCCCAGTTTCCGTCAACTTTCAGTGACCTACTCCTCATTGTATACCTGGCTGTCTTTAAACACAGGTACAGCTCGGGATTGAATCAGGAAATTCCACAGAGGTCTGTGCAAATGTATGTGCTGATCTATGGCTAAGAGAAAGCCTGTAAGCAGAGAGAGAATCAAATATCACTGTACAGAGTAGCAGGGAAAGGGACCGCTTTGCAGTACAGATGCTGTGCTTAGTCTCTCGTGGCTCTGGTCTCCTGATGATTGGGCCATCACGAGAACAGAACACAAGCGCCCAGTGACATCTTTGGAGTACTGAATCTGGCTGATCACTTTCCTGAGCTCTGTTTAGTACTCTGCACTTGGAAGATGCCATTATGAGATTCCTTCTGAGAAAAGCATGCTTTTATTAAACTCCTGGACCAAATTGCCTCCCTGTTGCCCTCTATCTTGTTCATGAGACATGATGGGTTATTACATTTGTGATTAAAAAAATCCGTCATCGGTGTGTTCGGCTTTTCAGTTTTGTTGGGAGGAGATCATGACGTTGATTCTCAGAGGAAAGGACAATGGAGAAGAGAAGGCGTGTTTGGATACTTAGCGTATCTTCTTGTGTTTGGACTGACCTCATGGTTCACGTAGCTAGGACTGTTACTGAGCTGACTGGTATTAAATGGCAGGAACAAAGGAAATGGACAGACTAGTGTCTAAAGCCAGAGAGTAAGCAATGGAGGTAAATGTAGATTATTTGAGGAATTTCAGTCAGTTCAAATGCTGATTCTTACCAGAGATTTCCCATTCTACCCAATCGGCTTTTTGTTCTAATAATTCACTTCATACTTACTGTTTGCCAAGGATTTCCTTCCCCTGTAGAAAATGAAGATTATAAAACTGAGTCCTGGGAACTCAGTTCATGTGAGACGCAGCTGCAGTGAAGATTCCAGTTGCCACTGCTCCCATAAATGTCAAGAGGAAACAAGATTAAGGCATCTGTCTCTGGGATGGAACAATCCACGTCATGTTCTAGACACTGAGTTACAGGGATGGTGGATCTGTCTGTGGGTCAGATCTCTGCAGAGTTTCTGATGCTCTTCATGGGGCATCCTGACTCATACATTCCTTCTTCCTCCCCAGTGGCCCTACTCCGTGCTCTGCACTCTGATAGTTTTCTTTGTGTAAGAAGTATTTCTTCATCGAATGTAATTTTCTACTTGAGAAAAAAACCAGTGATTTTTTTTTTCATTCTCCTGGCCATTCCTGTGTTATCTCAGCATTTAAGGTTCTTTATTAACTATCCCATTTCTACTTCAAGAAATGTATCTTTCACTGAATTCCCAGATGAATTGTCTTCATGGCTGCTGTATGTTTTGTCTAGTTACCATGGAGAGGCCTTTTACATTTTCCCCATTTGGGGAAGTTGCCAGTATCTTTCTAGAACAATTTTCCTTCCTTTATGTTTGCTTACCAAAACTGTATAACTCTTTAAATGAATAATTGTGTGCTATCCTGAAAAAGTACCAAATATCATTTGTTTGTTTCTAGATGATGGGAGTTCCACACTTAGTGCTTTGGAGAGATACTAAGATCCCCCTGATATCAATGACTTGTCGACATGCTTCCTCACTAAGCTTTCGAGCTGTGTCATAGAAAGTTACCTGCTAATTACAGATCTCACAATACAAACTCTCTGCATTGAGTGGTTTGCATTTGTGTTTTGTCATGATTCCTGGCAAGCCTGGAACCACTCCTTGTACCGTTGATCTGTAAAATTGGTCTCATAAATACACTATTGAGGAGCTGAATAAAATCACCTTTCGTACAAACCCTGCAGTGGTACAATATCATTAAAGAAGACAAAAAGTAGGATGGGGAACTCCCTGATAATAGTTTCTCTTTGATTCCTGTATTTACCTTGAAGTACAGGTAAGTGGTGCTTAGTACCTTCCATCTCTCTTTGAAATCATCTGAAGACTTGTGGAGCTCGGGAGTGAAAGGAGTCCCAACTCTCTGCTAAGAACCACAAAACAGCTGACTCCAGAAAAGCCAAATAAGCCAATGAGCACGCTGAACTGCATGAGGGGTTGCTCAACCTTTGCTGTCTGTCTGCTTTCCTCACAAATGGCGTTTCTATCTGTCATGCGCATTTTCTCTTGAAACAAAGGAACATATATGCATTGTGATTCACAAGTTGATACCTACCGTGTGTCTGATCTTTATGAGTGTTATCCCAATTAGTTATCATAGTAGTCCTAGGAATAGACACTACAGTATACAATTTAAATATAAAGAGCTAAAATTCAACAATCCTTGGATGCAATTCAATTGGCCAAGGTCACTATGAGCGGAAGAGGGGCTGATTCCAAAGTTTATGATCTTTCCAGTACACCTTGTGACTTTAATATGCATCACACTTTCTCCTGCTTCTGTCTTTATGCTTGCTCGTCTCCAATTGATGTACCCCCTGGACATCTGAATGGGTCCTTCTTTGTCCTCAAGCTCATATCCCTCCATCATATTGGAAGCAGTAACTGTCTTTCTTGTGATTTCTCTCAGAATCTTAGATTTATCTTAAGCTCATGAATACAGTTAACTACTTTCATCCCATGAAATACAGTCAGCCATGAGCCAGTACCTCTTTCATTCTTCATAGGAAGCTTCTTGAGGGCAGAACCAAGGGATTTAATTTATTTGTATCCTTTAAGAATGACTGGCACAGCGAATACATGGTGTGGTCCCTTTACACTGCTGTGAGAGATGAGGTCAAGAAGAAAGGAGTAGGAGAGAAAGGAAAAAAGAAAGGATTTAAAAAACAATAGAAGACAGTGTATAATTAAGTGCTAAATTGTGTGGTTCAGGCTAATTATAAAACCTTTATAAAGAAATGCAATTTTATTACTTTCAAGAACATAAAGTTAAGTTAATTAATGGCTAACAATATGTTGTCAAGTAGCTGTCTTGTCATTTCCACTGTAATTAATCAACACTTTTTTCATAAATGCAAAAATGGACCTAAGCCCAGCCCATCTCCCGATTACTGAAAACTTTTAATAAGCATAATCTGAAATAACGAAGTATTCTATATACAAGGTTAGATGGAAATCTAAAGACGAAAGCACATATGTAGAGAGAAGGCACAGGGCATATCTAAACATCCTTTTTTTTAATGAGTACTAATGAGGGTTTCCACAAAGGTTAATACTGGTAAAGGTCTACATTTCTTAAACTGAGAGCACATTTGCTTATAACACTATATTCCTTTTTTCTTTTTCATCTTTTGCTTGAGTGGTTCATTAATTCATTTAAAAGGAGGACTTGAGGTATCTGTGTTAGAATACCAAAATGACACAGTTGTAAGATGAAGCCAGAGCAGAGGGTAGGAAAAAAAGACAGAGTAGCACTTGGAATTAACAGGTTAGGGCTTCTCCACAGCTGGTGCGGGGATAGGATGGAGGATTCCACAAGACTTTCAGACTTCCTGCTCATCTGCCATTTTGGAAAGAATTGGAGAACACACATTAGAGTTTGATATAGGGATTACTCTACTTGGGGGGGTGTGTTTATGAAACATGTAATTAGTTGTTCAGACAGTAATTGACTTATGGAGCCAAACACAGTAGAGGTCACATGGTTAACTAATGTTGAGACACTGAAAAACAAGAGAGAGAGAGAGAGAGAGAGAGAGAGAGATTTTTAAAGGAGGGAAATATAAAGTCAATGTACAATTCACTACAGAAAGGCTCATAAAAATTTTAAGGTCAAGATCAGTCAAGTTTATCTAACAAGTCATTCTAAAAGGTTGTGCAGGGAGAGCAGAGGCCAGAGATACTCATGGGCAATGCTGTAAGAGAGTCTGAGGGAAGGTCTGTGAAGCAGGGCCTATGAAATAAGGACTGAGAGGGGTCTATGAGCAGCTGCATGTAGGCTGTCTCTGATGGCAGCATGCTGACTGTTCTGTAGAAAGGGAAGTCTACCGGGAGCTGCTTAGATATGAGAGGTGAGACAGCCACATCTTTCATTGACCATTCTTTAAAGTCATAGTCACGGAAAGATTTAGCTATCAGGGAATTTTGAGAACAAGGGATCAGGAGGATACAGAAATAGGAATGGGATTATTCTTGATCGGGGACGGCTCCGTCTTCCCACCCAGAGAACAATGGAGTACACATGAATGTTTATGTCTCCAAGATAACCAAATGAAGGGGACATACAGCTTACTTTCATGCCTCAATAATTTGGCTAGGGCATCATTTACATGTATCCACTTGAAGTGTGGAATTAGGTGATTTTTTTTTTGTTTTAAAAAAGTTAACATATATAGTTGAATAACCACCACCACTCTCCATTTGGAAACTTGATCATCATTCCAGAACATTTCCATGGGCCTATCAAACCTCCCTTTTCCTCCCAGACTTAGGCAACTACTAATCTGTTTTACTGTCTATAAGTTTTCCTCTTCTAAAATCCGATTTGATTGAAATTGTACTATGTGCAGGGTTTGCATATGAATTTCCTCATCATGTTTTTAAGTTTTAGCCACGTGTTGGCACCTATTCATACCTTAGTTTTTCATTGTACATAGTATTCTATTGAAAAGATAATTTTAATGATGTTACATCTTTGAAATCTTTGCAATTAACATCATTAAATTTAATAGTTGATAGATATGTAAGTAGTTTTCAGATTTTGGGCTACTATAAGCATTATAATATACTATATATAAAAGATATATTACAAACATATATCTTCATGTAAATTTATGTTTTTATCTTCTATGTGAGCAGTCCTATGAGTAGACTTCTTCACTCCCATGTCAATTTATTTTTGACTTTGATAACACTTGCCAAATGTTTTCCCAAAATGACAACAACAGTTCGCATTCCCTCTGGCAGCAAACAAGTAGCCTGCTTTCCCTAAGTCCTTGCCAACACTTGATAGGGTTGGTCATTCTGATTGTGGCCTTTATCGTGAGTGTGTAAAGGTTATCTTCTTCTGGCTTCCCTTTACAGTGCTTTCCTGACTAATGACATTGAGTGCCTTTCCTCATGCTTATTGCAATTCATATATCTTTGTAGTTGAGGAGTGTGTTCAAAGCTTTTGTCAGTTATATAATTGAATTGCTTGTTTTCCTCAGTTGTAAGAATTATTTATATTTTCTTGGTACAAGACTTTTATTACACACATGATTTACAAGTATTTTTTTCCAGCAAGTGGCATGTCTTTTCATTGCCTTAATGATGATTTTGAGTCGAAAAGTTTGCAGATTTGATGAAGTCCAATTTGTTACATTTTTATTAAGTCTTTTTTTATTTTAACCTGAGAACATTTTACTCAATGATGGGACATGAAGAGTTTCTCCTAGAAACAGGCTTATGTTAATGTCTCTACATAGACCTATTGATTTATTTTGAGTTGATGATCTATGGCCTTTTAAAAACTCTACTTGGGTATTCAGTTGCTTTGGACCACTGTGTTGAAAAACAAGCTTTATTCTTGGGATGTCTATGAAAACTCAGTTCTCCATTGCGAGAACTCTGGCTCTCTGGCTTCACTTGCTCCCATGAATGGGATTCATACTGAGAAAGCCAGTTCTGTTCCACCGATCCCAATGTCTAGCATCGTACATATGCTTCTCACTGCTATAACCTTACAGAAGATTTGATAGCAGATAGGATTGTCATTTGCCATTAATCTTTTTTGAAATTGTTTTTGGCTTTTCTACATCCTTTGCATTTTCATAAGTAGCTTAGCAACAGATTGTCAATTTATACCACCCTGCTGAGATTTTAATGGAGATCTCATTTTAATTTATAGATCAATTTGGGACAAACTGCCATCTTGACAATACTAAGGCTTCAGATCCATGAACATGGAATGCCTCTCCATTTATTTGGACACATTTTAATTTCATTCCACACTGTTATATGGATTTCCGTGTAGACATTTATTATTAAGTATTTAATTCTTCCTGATGCTTTTGTGAATGAGATTCTTAGCACAGTTTCAGACTTGTTGGTTTACAGAAGCGTAACTGGCTTTAGTGTCCTGATAACTGATTCATGCCACCTTGCTGAGCTGTTTCAGTTTTAGTCATCTGGGGATTTTCATTATTCAAGCTTGTGTTGCCCGATATAAAGCTTTATTTCTTCCCTTTCTCTCTATGTGCCCTATTTTTTTTCTTTTTCCACTGTTTCCATTTGTGTCTTGGCTTCCATTCTCTCTCCATTATGGTTGTTGATGGTGGTGGTGGTGGTGTTGCATGGAATATAACCATTAATTCTGTGTGGAGTTGAAGTGTCCACAGCGAGCATTCCTATCTCTGGAGAGAAACCATTCAGTCTTTATCACTGTTGGAGGGCATTAACTATGAGTTTTTTATATAATTTTTGAAAAGTTGAAGTTGATTCCAATCTTCCTCCTCGGGGATTTTTATAAAGAATGAGTGTGGAACTTTGGAAAACGGTTTTTTTTTCTTAACATATTAAGAAGGACTTGCAGCTTTGCTTATTCAGTTTTTTGCTATATTTAATTTATTCTCACATTCTCAGATACTGCACCAAGCTATCCATCTGTGCTATGGCCACCCGAACATTAATGTGTAATCCTCCTTACACATTCTTCATTTCTGATTTTTTAATATTTTATTAAAGCATGCTGCACCTGTGTTCATGGAGGGCATTGATAGATAGCTTATTTTCCTTACACTTTTTTTGTTGCTGGCCTTCATAACTGATAATATTGAGCCAAGATAATAAGCTGTATTTATATGTGGTGAAGGAACTTGGGCAGGTTTAATGTTTCGTGTTTTTCTGTTTGACAAAGTTTTGTGAAGCCCTTGGATATGCATTTACCTGTCAATGATTAATGGTGAATATAAATACCGGGTTCTATTTTATTCCAATGTAGTGCTTCTTCCTGTGTCAATTTCCGTAATTTGTGTCATTTGTTGAATTTGTCCCTTTCATCTAAATTGTCTAATTTGTTGGCATAAGTTGTTAATAAGATTTCTACCCAGACCATTTAGACGCTGAAAATGTTAGGGCTTGTACCAGCATGTCTCCACTTTTATTATTAACTCCAACATTTTTTTCTCCTTTTCTCAGTTACTCTAATAAAATATTTGTTAACTTTGTTGATCTTTTAGGAATGAATTTAGCTCACTTGACTTTGTGTAATACTGCCTCTCTCTACTTCATTACAACTCCCTTTTTATTTTCCCCTCTGACCTCTGATTTTGATATGATTTTCTCCACTTTTCTATATTCTTAAGGTAGCATATTAGACTACTGACTAAAATTTTTGTCATTTCTACCATAGATGTTTACAAATATAAATGACCTCTAAATACAGCTTTTTAATGCGTCTTATAAATTCTGATGTATTAAGGTTTGGTCTCTACTCACTAAATACATAATTTATTATGGTTATTTATTTTTTACACATATATTGTTAATAATCATATTACTTAATTTCTAAATAAAACGTTTTTCTAGTTTTCTGTCTGATTTGTAATTTAAAATCACAAGTTTCCATGATACTAGTTATTATAATATTCTTTCTATTAGTATACATTCTTACAATTTGCCTCTTAATTGTAGTGTTTATTTTATATATATTTAACAGTCATTCCTTTCATGATTGGCTTTTCATTTTTTGTTTTGATATTTGTGTGTGTGTGTGTATCTGTGTGTGTTTGTGTGTGTCTGTGTGTCTGTGTGTCTGTGTGTATATGAGAGAGAGGTGGGGAGAAGGAGAAAGAGAGGGAGAGTGGGAAAGAGATGCTTTTTAACTGCCTCTCTTTGGAAACTTTTGCATTAAATATATTTTACGGCATTCTATTGTTTTAAAAATTCATCTTGTTCTATTTTTGTGGTGGGAAATGTGCAAGAGGTGCCATGGTGACCAGAGGGGAATTGAATCCTTTAGGGCTAATGTTACAGGGGTGTGTGATCTGCTTGATAAGAGTTCTTCGATGGATCTAAACCCCGACCCTCTGATAGAACAGTTAGTGCTCTTAATGCCTGATTCATCACTCCAGCCCCATTTTTATTTTTATATTGACATTTTATGTATATGTGTTCAAGTTATTATTTTATTAATCACTCTAGTGATTATAATTATTAATTTAGCCTTTAAGAGTTGATTTAATTACTAAAATCAACAAAGTTCTGGCAAAACATACAGAAGAATGCTTTCAGTTTCACTGTCCTTTCTTTCTAGTCTATTTTTCCCAGATGCATTCCATCTGTATAGATGATAAATGCAGAAATGCAATAGTTCAACTGTAATTCCTAGTCTTTTGTGCAAAGCTGACATGATAAGAAAGGAGAGATTCGTTGAGAGAGTTTTACGTGAACCTGCACATTGCGATTTCTTCTGCTTTTCTTTTCTTCCTTTGAATTCAGGTCACCATCTGGCTGTATCCTGTCTCCTGATAGATTTTCAAGAGTATTTGCAAGACAGGTCAACTAACAATGCATTGTCTGGGATGGACTGAATTTTTACCTTCACATTTGAAGGGAAATTCTATTGTGCAATGGTCTTGTTACCCCTCAATATTGGAATATGTCATGTCACCCTTGTTCCTTGGCCTCTCTTATTTCATGTAAAAAGGTAAACTATGAGGCATGTGAGCACTCCCTTATAACTCTTCTCTTACAGTTGTTATGTTTATCTTTTTTCTTTGATTTTAATAAAGTGTCTGTTTATAAATTGTGGTGTGGCTGTCTCTAGAGTAGTGGAAGTTTGAATCTGTAGAACTTCTTAGCTATGCAAACAAATTTTTTGTCTTTATGATATTTGAGAATATTTTGCCCCATGGCTTGGCATGTGATCTCTGCCCCTCTCTTTGTGTATCATTTTTCCTCACTGAATTCTATTATTGAATGACAGAATCCTATTGTTGTATGTAATGAAACTCTGTGTGCTTTTCTTTTATCGTTTTCTACTATTTTATTTTGATTAGATAATTTTTATGGTTTTTAAATTCTTGGACTTTTTTGCATTTCAAATGGGCTGTTGAGTCTTTAGTAAAAATTATTATTATTATTATTACTATTACTATTATTATTATTATTATTTTCCTTTTTGTCTCTAGAATTTGCATCTGGTTTTCTTTTTAAAATACAACTTCTGGTATCCTTGTTGAGACTCTTCGTGTATGGCTATACTGTTAGTGCATGTTTCATCAGCTTTAAAACAGTTCCCGTTAGCTCTTTAAATGTATTCAGAGGAAATGCCTTGAAGTTTTAGTGGCTATAACCAATATATTGGAACAACCCAGCAATTCTTAGTGCCCATTTGTACAGTGAGTATGGGTCCCAATCTCCTGCTTCATTGCAATATTTTAAGTGGATATCTAGTGGACTACTCTATTGCATCACAAGGAGTCAATCTGTTACCATTAGTTACAAAGCCTAGTTTCTTCTTCTTGCTCCTGAATCCTCTATGATTAAGCTCTCAGCCAATGATTAAACAGAGTTCAAACTCAAACACCTGCAGACATACTTTCTCTAGTAGACTTGTTTTTGAATAGGGAGTCTAGTAGAAGTTTAAGTCACTTTAGGGTCTGTCCCTCATGATTTTTGTTGGTGTCTTTCATGTCCTTTCTGTTCCAATTAATACTCTCTTAGTCAATGAAAGGCATAGTCGTGACTTAAACTCCTCATTGACTCTCCACACTCTGAGCAGTGCTTGGATTTACCTCACAGTTAGTCATCAATACGTCCAGGGAGGCCATCAGCCAGTATTCCAAACCAAGTGATTTCCCTAGAATGAAGGCATAGAGTTCTCTGATCTTCAGGGCCTGACCTACCCTTGGGAAAGCCTTCATAGCAACTAGGTTAGGGCGGCTCGGTACTCAGCTCAGTGGTTCTTCATCAAAGTTCAGAGTTCTACATGGATATACCACTCTCCAGGCATTTTCTACCCTTGCTCAGTGACTGTGCCTCACAATGTTTGGCCGTCACTTTTAATCAACTTTATCTTGAGACTTTTAGTGCATCTATTTGCTGATCTCTTTTCCTGGCTACAGCAGATGCCAGTGGGCTTTATTTAGCCTGGTTCTGAGACATTTATACTCACAGCTTTGGGGGATGCTTCTTGTAAGTCACAGGGTATCTATTATCAGTCTCTAAATTTGTTAGTAAATTTTGAGAGCTTCATGGTATTGCAAAAGATACTGCCCTACTTTTGACAGTCACCACGAGCTTACCTACAAGCCTTCTCAGACTTAGAGTCTGGAATCTTACCTCTGTCTGTCTGTGAAGTACATTGCACCCCACATTGTTGAGGTCAGTGGTCAATGTCATTTTCAGTCTATCAGTCTAAGTTTCTCTTGAACTCACTGGTTAAACTCAAAATATTTCATAGGCAGTTTTAGCTGTGAAGTTGTCCTGTGGGTTGAGTGTCTGTAAGTGTCTGCTATAAAGAACAGAGGAAAGGATCTGAAGAAATGTGCATCGTACTCCTTTAAGATTCGAGAGCTGCAATCCGAGGGCTGTAAAGACCTTCAGCTGGTGATAATTGGATTTGTAAGACAGTGCAACATGTGATAAAAACTCTGCTGTTGGATAGGATCCCAGTTTTCTTCCATCCTTCCTATTAATGTGATAAATGTTGCTGTCTCAGCTGATAGGGCCATGTTGGATAATCAGATTGGAATCAAGTTTGAGTTCCTTAGGCTGGCTCCGAATGAAGCTCATGGGAAGACTTCTGAAAAAGAGAAACAACACACACACACTTTGGAGACTAAAGGGGGAATCTGATTTTGCCAAAGGAAGAGTGTACTTTCATCAGGATCTCTAAAGAGCATCCTTCGTACCCATCCCAGACCCTGTCATGTGCTACTTTGAATGCTCTGATCTATGAGGCACTGGAGGGCGTTCTCAACAATGTTCCTGGGTATATGCCTGAGTTCAGCCTGCGTGGGAAACAACTGCATCTCTTGATGTGAGGGTTTGGGAAGGAGGAGCCAAGATAATGCTGGAAAATTAAACCTCTCTTAATTAAATCCGATGGCAAACAAGCACAAGTAATATGGCATTACAGCTGGGAAACAGGCACAGCACGCAGCTGAACAGCTGTGGGATTGGGTCCCCTGGTCACAGCTGAGTCTGTGAGAGGGACAGAAGCCCTGGCAAGGTGATGCCCTGGCTGAAGCCCGACTGTTCAAGGGACAGGCATTTGGAGTGACTAGCTATCTGGATTGTTTCTGCCTCCTTCAATCTCTAGCTGCTTCTGGGTCTCCAGACTCCTGGAATCTGCTCAACAAGAGTGTCTCTGGAATGTGCGGGCTCTTCCTGGAGAGAACAGCCTCCAGGAGAGAACTGGAATTGAAGGAGGGGGAAACAAAATGTGCTTGTTTTGGTTTGTTTTGTGTTCTAACCTTTTGTCTGTGTATGTCACACAGAGCTTCAGGCTGTGCCTTTTACTCTCAGTATGGTCCTGTGGTCAGTTCTGGTCACTGTATTCCTGACAAGCGATTCTTGAAAGGCTGGTTTTGCTAGACTCAGGGCTGCACCTTTCCCTATATAATATACATTTCTGGGGAGCTCAGATAGAGGCTGATGGCATTTAAGCCATGCTGGGTATAATTTGGGCTCTTCCGCAGTTTTTCCTTCCATGCTTATTCATCTTCTTGATTGTTGAAACATGTGACTGTCATAGCCCTTTAATTATGCCCAAGTTTCTTTCTCACCTGCTTACCAAAGTTAATTCATCTTTTCATATGGTTATGAACATATGACCAGAAGGGGCATGGAGCATCATGTGTTTTAGGATGGGCTGCTTTTGCTGTAGAAATGAGTAAGTTCTGACTTCCTAGTTTGTATTCTGGTTAGTTTTGACACAAACTAAGGTCATCTGGGACAAGCAAACCTTTGTTGAACAGTAACCTAGATCACATTGCTCTTGGGGCCTGTCTGGCAATACACACACAAACACACACACACACACACACACACACACACACATACACACACACACACATATATTATATATGGATAATTGATGTATGAAGTCCAGCTCACTGTGGGTAGTACATCCCTAGGTAGGTGGGTGTGAGCTATCTAAGAAAGCTAAGCAGAAGCTATCTAGAAAGCAAGATGATAACCAACCCTCCTCCATGGCTTCTGCTTTTGCCATGACTTTCCTTAGCGATGAGTTCCTACTTGGACTTGTAAGATGAAATAACTCAGACGTTGCTTCTGGTCATGGTGTTTTTACCAAAGCAACAAAATAAAGATGACGCCAGAAGGCTGACTCAAGGCGATGGTGTAATTTCTTACTCCTTCTACCCTCTGGAGCAAGCTACATAGGCATGCTGGGCCTTTCCACCAGCTACGCACCGAAGGGAGGATTTCCTTGGCACTTGCAGCCACAAAGAAAAGGGGGTGAGCCTAGGAAGCTGAACCACATGGTAGCATGAAAGACTTGACAGGACATTAGAGCTGGGCCTGGACCAAACCTTTCTCTTTTTATTCCCATTTCACACAGTTTTCCATTGCTGTCAGGCTCACAAGAGAGTAGAGGTCTGTCTGTGGGGCCAGGGTTTGGTCCAACCTCTGCTGAACAGAGAAGCCTGTATTAATCTATCCAGTTATTTGAAAGCTAATAATTAAAATTTAAAATTTAAACAATTTAGCAATTCTTCTATGTGCATATATAATACCTTGGATTGCTGGCAAGCACGTGTAATCTCAACATTTTAGAGGCTGAGGCAGGAGGATTTTAAATGTGAGTCTAACCTGGGCTACATAAAAAGAATGTGATGAAATGAGGTAGGTAGGGATGGTTGAGGCAGGACAGGAGAGCAATGCTTAAATCAGTTCTTAGAGTGTGGTACTGGACTTAGCAGTAAATGTCCCTTGGGAAGTTGTCACGGTCGTACATTTTCAGGCCTCATTCTTGTGCTGTCTGGTGGGAAATCCTCCGTGTGGGACACAGGCTTTGAAAAGCCTATGATGCTCCTGAAGGTTGAGAGCCGCTGTGTGAAGCAGCTATTCTCACTCCTGTGGGTTCCCATTAGCACCATTCTCAGACCATGGGTGTGACCTGAACTAAGGATGAGAACCTTGAATTTTGTTATGATTTTTTGGAGGGGAGGAACACCTTACACCCCCTAAGGTTCTCTGAAAACAAATTTCATACGGTGCCAAAGATATCTAATAATCACTTGGAGGCTGTGCGAGAAAACCCATGCTCCAGCATCTTCCTTTTTGTTAGGAGTCACCCCGCTTCGCATGCAAAGTGGACCCAAAACAGACACTGGGACACTTGAAAACGGAATTGAGATTCTATCACTAACTGATCACATGCCGGGAGGCAAGGCGACTGGTTTCCCTCCATCTTGTGCCCGTTAAGAGGGAAACTAAGGCTCTTGGCCACAGATGTTGCTGCCATTATCTAATTAATGCCAGAGTGTTTAGGAAACACTGAGCACTGTACAAATGGCAATCACTAGGATGAATGCAGAGCGTTTGCAGAAATAAAAGTGCTATGGACATGCTCGTAATTATTATAATTATTGCTAATATCAATAAGATTGCTGCTTGTAATACATTGCCCTTGCAGCAAGAGCTTGGAGTGTCCTTTGGGTTAAGATCTTGCCCTGCAGTCCCTTGGAGTCTTGCTTACCAGCTGTTAAATGCCCATTGCTCCCTGTCTCCAAGGAACGTGTCATTCATCAGGGGCACAGATGGTCACGTATGTGCACCATTCTGGAGTCCCTTCTCTGAGACATCTCTGACTGTCAGTTCACGCCAACAAAAGCACTTCTTTAGGTGAAAGGACTGGGTGCACAGATATGGAGGCCATCTTGGTTCCTCTTGAATATTCATCGTATGCTTCTTTGAAATAGAAAAGGAATTCTGTTGGCTTTCATCTGCGAGAATGTTGTCATCCACTTTCATACAGTACTAACAGTGCTGAGGAAAATCCTCTCATGTATTGGGGAGTGTTTCTAGGATCCAAAGCTGACAACTCACAGATACTATCAACGGCAGTTGCTGTTGTGAATGAGGCAGTACTTCTGCTGTGGCTCTGTGTCGTCAGGTTTTTAGCTTGGATTTTGATTAGGAGGTGGGGCCCTGGGGAAGCAGTTGTTTCTTCTTTTCCTTTCTTGAGAAGAAAACGCTGTTGGGGATTAGAAAACCATTGTGGGAGAAAGCAGGTTAGAAAAAGGTGGAGTAGAAACACAGCTTTGAGGTCAAGTTTAGCAGTTAAAGAACCGTCGTTCATGCTTTTCCTGACTTGGATTTCCTGGCCATAAGAGGCGACACTGTCTATTTCAGCTACAGTTGGCCCAGATCCATCCTGTTGTAGTTGAACCACACAATGGGGGTGGGGCTACTTGGTTCCTTTTCTTCCCATCCTTTGTCCTCTACACTTTGGTTTAGGAAGATCTTACTAGTACTTTTGCAGATCTCCCCCATGTGTTATTGGCCACAGCACCCCATGCATTAGAGTTGTTCTCTAGGTTTGCCCCTGTGCTTTTGATCCTTGACATCTCCTCAGAGCATCCAGGTCTCCGTCTTCAGCTTGCATTCCTCTCTCTTTTCATGTTATCTTCCTTTTCTGTTATCAACACAATTATCTGAGTTAGACAATTGTCTCCTTCACTCCTGCCCCCATCCCCCATTGCTATTCAGGGACTCACTCTACCATTGTCTATGGTTTACTAGATTTTTGGCCTTTGTAGAACTCAGAGATATAAACTTATAAAAATTCGGAGACCTCCTACAGCTGGGCCCTTTTGGAGTCCGTATTTCTTAGACTCGAGTCTCTGCTGGTCTATCACATGCCTCTGAGTCTTCCCGTACTGGTCCTGGTTGTGCTGCCAATCCCGCTCATGCGCACACATGTGTGATCCTAGCTACTTTGAGAACCCCAAGACCAACTGGAGACTCGGTTTGCTCTGCTCGAGCGAAGGTTCTTAGGATGTCAGACAAAATCGGAAGTCGTTTGTTCTGGTGAAGTTTGCTTAACAAATTTCGTTCATGCATTCCACCAGCAGGAAAAGAGACATGTGGTTAAAAAAAAAAAAAAGGGAGGGCAGGACCACCGCTGACTGACAGCTACAACTATGTGTTTTAACAGATCTTTTAAAGGAAAAGAATAAGGAAACCACAGAAAGAAGGGGATAAATGGCCAGAGAGGATCCCAGGCATAAAATCAATTCTGTGTATTATTCATGGAGAAAGAATAATCAACAAATTCATTACAAATCCTCGTGTTTGTATAGGAAGGTCTTATTTACAAAGCATCATTCCTGTTCCCCATCCTTTAAATTGATCTGAAAACATTACAATTCTTTTTGATTGACTTCTTTTCCTAAAATATGTTATTGTTCTGTCTTATTGAGCAAAGCATAGAAAATTTTATTTATTTATCTGGTTAAAATAAATATCCCATCACAAGTGGCTGTGCCATCAGGTGGGGCAGTCCTCAAGGGCTCTAGAGGTGACTAGGACCATTTTCATCAACACACGGCCTTCCCTTCTCTTTAAAGCTTACTTTGCCCAACCGTCCTTACAGCTACCCTGAAAACCCTCACCACACTTCATGTTACACACATGGTTATAAAATGTCTTATTATGGGACCAAGAAGCTGAAACTGAAGTATTGTTTATTTAATTACTAATGAGGCTGCACACACAAGTTGAGTGCTGGTTTGTAGGGTAGAAAATAAACCATGTTTAACAAATTAATTATATATACTTATATATGACTGCACATTATTATTTAATTTATAATTAAATAGATAGATCTGTGTATAAATAAATACCCAGTGTGCACGATACAAGAAATAATCCTGAGCATAATGTAAACAGTAAGTCTGTAATGTAGAGGCTGTCCTGGACAGTCCCCATGTAATGGGAAGGAGGGGAGGAGATGGACTACTTGGATACTGGATTTTCAATAGAAAGTTGCATATTTTCAGGCCCTGTGTCAGTGCTATGATTGATATCAGGAGAGGGAAGGGACAGATATGGTTTGGGCAAAGTGAGGAAGATGAAAGATAAAGGGTCTAGGAGCCAAGAGACAGCAGGAAGTTAGCTTATTGAATTAATCAGTCCACTACTGATAAAAGTAATGCTGAGTTTAAAATCTCTTAACTATACAAGATAGCCATTTTTTTATACTTCTCAATTCGTGGTTTGGCAGAGGTAACCGCAGCCCATATACTGTGCTCAGGATGATCTACATGATTATGTGCTGAGTTTAAGCCTAAAGAGATGGTACCCACCTTCCCAAGGAGTAGAACTGTGCTCACAAAGGAAACCAGAGAGCAAAGTGGTAGATATACCATGGCAGGCCTCTAGCCCGAGTGCACTCCTCTGCAAGCAGCCTGTGGCCAAAGAAGGTCACAAGGACAAGCCCCACACAGGCAAGGGAGGGAGAAACCTGCCTAGGTGGACACACACACTACCATTCAGTAAGGAGAAGGCCAAGGCAGACTTACAGGAGAGGTCTAGCAGACTCAGACGTGGATTGGCTTGGGAGTAGGAAATATCAATTGCTTAGACATTGTTCTGGAGTCTTTTCCATGTGTTAATGTAATGCCTTACTCACCTTGTTCACCACCAACTCTGTAGTGACTCCTCTCCTCCTCCTCCTCCTTCTCCTCCTCCTCCTCTTCCTCTCTTACTCGTTTTCCTCTTCCTTCCCCTCTTCATCGTTCTCCTATTATTATTATTATTATTATTATTATTATTATTAAATTTTTGCTGTGTTACCATATCATCTGGATTATTCTTACTATCACCACTCCAACCTGTTGCCAACTTGTTTCCTTGCATCTTCTCATCTTCCTGGGCTGTTCTAACCACATCAACATCAGTTTCACCCATGATCAAGTTTAAATATTCTCATGTCTTTTCCATTTTCTGACCTTTCTCTGTTGTCTATGTGCAAGGCCTATCTACTTCACCATTTCTTTTTCTTTTCTTTTCTTTTTTTTGGAGCTGGGGACTGAACCCAGGGCCTTGCGCTTGCTAGGCAAGCGCTTTACCACTGAGCTAAATCCCCAACCCCTACTTCACCATTTCTACCACTGACCTTGACTTCAACTGAGGCTCTGTTCCTCTGGCTACTTCTCTGAGATAAATATATACAAAATGAGCTATCCCGTAGTCACTAGAAAGATGCAGGCTTATCCTTTAAACCTGAATTTTTACGTTTTTACCTAATTATATGTGTGATACTAAGTCCCCACCTCAGCATAAGCTCACCATTTAGTTGACTTATGTTCTGTTCATGTTCTTCATAACATCAGTACCTACACGTGCATTTACAGTTTAGTTAGGACATCTGATTTAAATGCTAATTCATCTGAGAAGCTGTCCCTGGATTTATATCCAGGATACCGTGTTTTGTTACTTGTGCCATCACCATTTTTACATGTGTCCCAATGTGTTACCTTGCCTGTACTTTTTCGATCTACCTTTCTAAATTAAACTTTTCTCAGACAGATCTAGGTATTTTCCGGCAGAAACTCAAGTACTCAGTCTGGTGCCAAGGAGAATTTCAGTCAACACGTGTGAACTTCACAGCCGTATCATGTGATCAATGAGTCCAACTTAGGTGAAACATGATCCAGAGTCGCCTTAGACTCACGTTAGTCGACCTTCAGAGCTTCTCCTCTGCCACTTGTAGTAAGTCTGATCCGCTTGAAAGCATTTCCTTCCCATTCACTGTATCGAGATAATGAGAATGGAGCCATGGCTGCAGGCAAACAGCACAGGGTGATTTCCATGAGCTCTGACGACTCCAGAGGATCACAGTCATCCATGGTTGGATGATAAGTATGTCTCCTGTTATTTCCAGGCATTGTGAGGTTTTAGTTTTGTCATGCACCAAATGGACTTGGTGTCAGGCAGTCAAATACCTGGCAATCTGCCTAGCTGAAGAGATAACGTAAGTGGTGAATGAACGTTATTGTGTGATAATGGTTTCCAGCAGCAATTGAAAATAAATTCCGATGCAAAGCAGAAAGCTTTGTTTCCAGGGGAGCAAATATCGATCTTGTGGCCCCGGTAAATAAAATAAAAAGTGCAGGTGTAGAGAGGAGTCTGGACTGTCAGCACCATTGAGATTTGAGCAGCACAAGTAGCTGTTTCCTGCCATCAATGGGAGACTGGCCTGCTATAAGCAGTTTGATGTTTCCTCCAGTTCTATTAATGTTATGAGTTGGATCTGAAATGCCTCATGACTTCAGGCTTTCAATGTTTGTTCTTCAGCTGGGGGCACTATTTGTGGGAGGTTCTGCCAACATTAGGAGGTAAGGCTTCATTGGGATATATGGTTCACCAGAGTCATACCTTTAAAGGTTTTAGCCCAGCCTCTGTTTCCTTGCTTCTGTGAGCACTGTCATGTGAACAGCCTTTCCCACATGTTCCTCCTGCCATCCATGCAGCTTCTGGGCCACAACATTACCTCCCTGTTGGACTATAATACTCTGAAACCATATGGAAAATAAATCTTCCCTCTGTTGGGCTGTTTATCTCAGACACCTTCTTGTAGGAGTACACAATATAGATCTGATGATTTATGGGTAGGTTCTGTTACAGATCAAGGTTGAAACTTTTGCATGAGAATGCAAACAAAGGCCTCTGAAGATCAGCCAAAATGGTTACAGGGCAGTCTCTCAAACACTGCTTGGCCCTTGCAGAAAGAAAATGTTTATGAGAAAGAAATAGGTAGGAATTTGGATTGCTGGGTGTTTTCCCCATTGCAGGCTAGTCAGTACAGAAGTGGCATACTTTTTGTTTGCAAGAATTTGTTTGAGACTAAAATCCAATTACTCTTCACTAGTTTTTGGAAGAACTATTCATTACAGCCTATTTAGTTTATAGAAGTGCAATTCAAAGACTCTTAAGGGTTATTCTATATATTCCTTTTATTTTTGGTTTGGGGTGTGCAAGGAGCCAATGCCCCACAGATATGTAACATACATAGAGACCATTGTTAAGTTGGGTACTTTGGGAGTCATTATCAAACTATATGTCTCATATTGACTTAAACCTGGCAATTGTATTAATACAAAGATATTTTTCTCGAGATAGCATTAATATATCACAGAAGAAGAAAAATTCCTGATAACTTACAAATGTTTAAAGATCTGGAAACTTCTAATTCTGTCTTGACTTGGAGGCTAGGGCTCATAAATTTATTCAGCTTCTATGAAAAACTACAGATAATAGAGTGTTAATCTCTTCTTTCTTGTACAAAGACTAACTAGTAAGCCCATATCCTCTTAGATAACATTGCCTAAGTGTGTCTTACAACTAGGTCACATGAGGGTCCTGAAGTGTCCTTATGACTAACCTCAGGACATATACCAGGGGAGGTCTGTGTACTCATACATCAGTAAGAATATTAATGAGATGTTGAGTGATCTGTGACTAGAAAGCTGATGTATAAAGAGCTTGCTCAAATGGGCCACTACATAATAGAGAGTGGCTTTCTATCCAATTCAGCTAGGGCCCCCAGGCTCCTCATGATTAACCCTTGAAAGTAGCTTTACACTAGCACTAACCTGTGTTAAACAACATCCAAAAGTTGGGTCACCAACCTGGCAAGCAGAGCATAATCTTTCCCCTTTGTATTGTCTGAGAGAAATAACCTTCTCAATCCCCAGGGGTTGTCTTCCCAATGTAATTCCGCCTGGCTGGAGGTTTGGAGAAAGATTTTTGTAGTTTCTTAAGTTGATGAGTGTGCTGTTTTCCTGACTTTGCTCTCCTCACTAAACCCCTCTGTTGATTAGCAAATGTTCACATAACTTTGGACAGTTGACCTGCATCTGCACCCCAGGCCCAAGCACTACGCTGAGGCATACAGCCATCACTAACACATTTCCACTTGTCTACTGTCATGGCTACAGGCAGTGTTAAACTTTTGTTTATATTTATGATACTGTTCTTTCTGTACTTTTTTATTGCTGAAAACTCCCATCTATTTGTCTGTCTGTCTATCTGTCTATCTATCATCTATCTATCTATCTATCTATCTATCTATCTATCTATCATCCATCTATCTATCTATCTATCTATCTATCTATCTATCTATCTATCTATCTATCTATCTTTATTGCTATTGTTGTTTGCCTTTGGGAAAGTAGGAGACTTGTCAACAGAGAGAAATTTGAAATGTCCATTTCTAACAGAGCTTAAATGAGACTGATAGTTGGGCTTTTGAAGATGTTCATGTTCATCTATAAGATGCTATATTTACAGCGGCACTACAGTAAAGTGAGTTTCCTCTCCACTCTGTATCTCTCATTATCCTTACCAGTCATTTGGCAGTTAATTATGTACTGCCTTGTGGCATTATAATTCAGCGTTTTATGTATTTATATTATCTATGTAAGTGGACTCATATCCTTGAGGGAGAGAATTGAGTGTTATGCTTCTTTGTTTCCTCTAACACCTAAAAGAACGCTGCATGCACAGTTGGCTGTCAAACAATATTTGCCGAATGATCTACCATGCTAAATTTCTTAATGTTTCTGCATAATGGTCCCAGAGAGGATGTTGCATAGAAATAGACAATATTCTTCCTAGTATTAAAATATTTGGTGAAATGCCACAATAGTGATGTTTCAGAGGTTTGCAAATTAAATGTGTGAGGGAATGTAAATTGGCTTTGGGGTGTGTGTGTGTGTGCGTGCGGGTGCATGCGTGCACATGTTTATGTATATATGTATGACTGCATGCATGCATGCATGTGTGTCCACAACCATATGTGACATTTTTGCACGCACGTGTTCACAGCCCTATGCCTTTCATCTTTAATTTGAGGAGTCTTAATCGATCCCTCTAAAAGGACGATGGGTGCTGGCTGGGTAATGGATGTCTTGCTATGGCTGGTGAGCCTGTAATGCCTCAACTGGAAGATCATTAAATCCCAGATTTCAGCCTGTCTCTTTGCCACCTATCAGCAGCAGCAAATCTGCCTTAACAGCCCCGAATTCCCTTATCTCTCAGTGTCTGTGGACATGTGCTGCAGCTCTCTGTAGATGGTAGATAGAACCGCATCATTACCCAGGGTTGACAAAGGATATAATTTACAGGATCAATCAGTTCTCGTTACCATGTAATTACAGAGTTATTACATGGTCATTTGTTCCTGATGGACACCAGCGATCTCTTATCCTGTTCTTCTGTGGTCGGTTTCCCGTCTTATGCTACGAAGAATGTTTAGTTTCTTCTGCATAGAGTGTTAAATGGTGTACTGGGGAGGAAGGACAGGGCGATTTGGGATAAGATGCTGATTATGCTCTGATGCTATTTGTTCTCCTCAATTGGCGTGGTGATAATGACAGCGTCCCGTGGCTTCCCTCCCCTAGGCTCCAAGTTCACATTTCCTCTATAAAAGCAGATAGAGACGATATTGCACTTGGCAGCATGGGGGAAATTGGGTGTAAGGAATATTCTGACCCATTCTACCCAAAGCCACTATGGCAATATCAACCCTGAGATGATGTCACTGCCTGTTGTAATTTGAGGCTCATGTTAACACAGTGCCTATTGGAAGAAAAATTCTTTTTGATAATGAAAAAGGAGAGGAAAGCATTTATATGTGTGTAATTCAGTATCGTGGAGGAATCAAGAGAAGGTTCAGTCTAATGTCACCCAGAAAGTGGTGTATCTAGAGCTCATATGACACAGCCTGGCTCAATTTACCCTGTTGGGTTTAAGTGAATTACAGCCTCAGGAGGCAGCATACTTTTAATTGCCTGCATCCTTGAAACCAGGTGAAGATATTTAAATACCAGCTTCTGTTTACTCAATGACCTAGGAGAGTTTGTTTTTATTGGTTATGAATGGATTAAGAGGTGCAGCACCCATTCAGCCTCTAAGAATTTCATTATGAATTAATTCTTTTTTTTCCGGAGCTGAGGACTGAACCCAGGGCCTTATGCTTGCTAGGCAAGCGCTCTACCACTGAGTTAAATCCCCAACCCAATGAATTAATTCTTAATCTTAGAGAAAATGGACTGCGTGAGACATGTTGGTTGCAGCTAAGGAAGTGATAGTCACCTCTTGATGTGGATATGGCGATAGGGTGTGGGAGACAGCTGTAGGTTTCAAACCAGAGATTGTGATGGTCTGGAGCATCTCACTAAGTGGTGAGACACAGTCTAGTACATTTTCTTCTCTGGACAATGTCATGTGGAGCAGACTGTTACTGTGGTCTTCTCCGATGTGTTGGGACTGATGACTACTCAAGCTGCAGAGGAGACTCAGAAGGCGACAATATGACCTGAAGGTGGAGAAACAGGAGGACACAGAATGATAATGTTCAATGTTGTAACCAAACAACTTCCCCTACAATATAGGGGGTGCACAGAGATGGCACATTTCAGCTGATGGAATGCTGTGACTCATCGTCCCACCAAAACACCTTGGTAATTTAATTAGAATACTTTCCTTCCCTTCCAATGACATAAGAACAGTGCTAATTATAATGTAACTCCTATGTAACCAATGTGTGCAGGTAGTACTGTGATTATATATAGACAGTCATATGCTGGTATGCAGTCTCTTTTGATATTGTTAAGCTACTGAAGCGGATAACTCCATGTCCGTGCACAAAGTAATTGCCTCAAACCAATTTGTGTTTGCAAACAGCTCCCACGTTAACTGTGTAAACAGGCATATTTGAAACAAAATATTATCATGTGTGTGTGCACACACATATGCATGGAGTGGAAGTGCTTCTTTTCTGTGGAGATACTTTTCACATATGTCTTGTGCTGCTTCTCTTGATGTCTTTGAAGCCATGGTTAGCATAAGCAATTCCAAGTTTCTCTTAAAGAACACAGAAGGCTGAAGGAATTGGGATTCATCCTCACTAGGAACTTGGGTTTATTTCAATCAATCCATCTTGCTTGGTTTTGTGTACTCAACTCATGAATTCCTTGACCAATCGTTTTCTGGCATGGTAGACTCTGGTTCCTGTTGAATATTCAATGAAGATTTTCCACCTGGAAGAAGAAAGGAGTGGATAGAGGATGGTCTCTGACTTAGTGATTGTTGAGTTGTGAGACTTGTAAGACCTTTCGGAGGAGGGCCATTTTGCAAGCTGACTCGATGTAGGCAGGTACAGTTTCCCCAGAGGTAAAGTGATTCTGGGCTCTCCTGTCCCTAGGGCTCTGGTGAGGACTGAGTGGAGTTTTACTTGTATTGTTAACAAATTGCTTGGTTTGTCATCAAGAGTCTGTGGCTGCAATGGCTCCAGGGCTTGTGGAGTCTTCTCTTTTCATAGTCTTTCATGGCAGCCATTGCTATTCTGTGCATTTGACGCACATACCCTTAGGTGTGCTTCTCTACGCTAAGCATTGATCTTGAAAGCAGTGATTTTTGTCAATTGGCGCTGATGAGGAGCTCAGTCCACGAGGAATACTAGGATGATCTCTTGTGGATTTTTGTTGCTCTTGGCGGCTCTGCATGTGCCACTGGTGGCAGGTGGAACAAAAAGGTCCCAGAAACAGGTCAGAAAGATCTTCAGCAGATGGGACCATAAAAAGTAAAACTGAGGGATCAAGCAGACTTGGGGAAACTGAGTCTCACTGGGTGATGCCCAAACCACTAGAGGCAGAGATATGCAGCTAAGTATAGAAGCCTGTAGAGTGAATCCCTGAGGCAAGCTGGTTTTCTAGCGGAGCCAAATTGGCGCCCTCTGGATTTAAGGAAGAGTACCTGTCAAAATAACGTAAGGTGATGTGTAATCACAAAAGACAGTTGATGTCAACCTCTGACTTCTACATGCATGCACACAGGTACAGCATACTCAGATGTATGCATAAAAATAACTATCTTACAAAGAACAGAAGGGATATTGAGTCGGAAGCAGGGACATTCAGTAGGAGTGTTAATGTGATGCTTACTTGCAGGTTTGTCATGAACCCAGTAGAGCCAGAGAGTGTGGAGAAGGCAGACCAGAGGCTAAGTACTTCCTAAGACAATTCACAGGCATGATTTATATAGGAGCTACACGTACTGAAAGGAAATGGACCTATTTGGGACACTTTCTAGTAAAATATCCTTCCTTAACTGTCCTTGAAGTATTTGGGGAGTGCTGTCTAGTTTTATATGAACTTGATAAAAGGTTGTGTCATTTGGGAAGAGGGAACTTCCTTAGATAAAATAACTTTTTCAAGTCTGTGGGGCATTTCCTTGATTGATGATTGAAGTGGAAGGGTCCACCTCACTATGGGCTGTGCATACCAGACCCTGGGCTGGTTGTCTTCAGTGCTATAGAAAGAAGCTAAAAAAGCCATGAAGATAAGCCAGTAGGCAATGATCTTTCATGATGCTTCTGTTCCTGCCTTCAGGCTTCTGCTTTGAGTTCCAGCCCTGACTTCTCTAAGTTATATAGTGTGATCTGGAACTTGATAACTGAAATAAACCCTTTCCTCCCCATGTCGCTTTGGTCATAAGGTTTTATCACAGAAAGAGAAATCCGAAGATATGGGATTCTCCTAAGATCAGGAAAAGTACTAGCATATAAAATATTGGGAATTTTGATGAGACCAAATAGCTCCAAGGGTTAAGTATTGTCCTTTTAAACCAAGGCTCTCTAGCAACATCTTGTATTGAAGCGGCTTGTTGTGATACCACTCACTGGGACTGTTGGACAAGCAATAAAGATAGGGTCATTTCAAACTCCAGAAATTACAGTGTGATAATCATAATTTTTCTTTGATCAAAATTGTTTCCACTTCCCGGAGAAGATGTTTTTCTGTCAATGGGTGATCTAACTCCGTTCATGTCTTGAGAGAGGGAAGTAGACTCAAACATGTGCCTGTGCTCTGGTGTGAGATATAGATTTGCCTCACCACTCTCTAGCTGTAATACTGTCACACGTACACTCGATTTTCTTGTTGGTTTATAAAGAAGTAAATGGTTCACATTGTGGCTGCTCTAACATTAAACTACTTTGTATGTGTGGGAGTCACGTAGTAGGTCTCCAGTAAATGACAGTGTTTTCTTCTAGTCATCAATTTAAGGTCCTCCCAGTCTTCCATGTTCAACATTTAAAAGAAACAGTCCCCTTTGTGTTTCTTCGACTGGAGCCTTTCTGTGTATGAAATCCACAGCAGCCCGTATCTCAGCCTGTTATATTTCCTGTCATTTTAATTGTGGGGGTGTGTGTGTGTGTGTGTGTGTGTGTGTGTGTGAGAGAGAGAGAGAGAGAGAGAGAGAGAGAGAGAGAGAGAGAGAGAGAGAGAGAGAGAGAGAGAAAGAGAGAGAAAAGAAACAAAGAGGTGTTTTGTTTGGGGAAAACAGCTTCTTTTTACTCTGGTTTTGACTTTTAATAGTGTAAGCAAAGGAATGGAAGCGAACTGCAAAGCAGCCAGGCGTGGCTGGGGAGGAACGTGGAAGGGAAGGATAGAGCCATTCTGCCATGATCGTGATGGGCTTTTGTTCATCCAATTCCCTCAGATGCATTCAGAAAAACCTTAGACAAACCTAGGCCGTTCGTCGTGTGTTTTATTTTTGTCTCTGGTTATTATTAATATGCTGAGTTGTGAGATTATTAGACTATAATTCCCTGAGATGTATTTCTGTCTCTCGGTGGGGATGAATGTGCAGCCACTTGCAAAGCCATGATTTAAGAGTCTTGCTGCTCTGTGAAAGCCACAGCAGCAGCAGGAGCATGGCTGTTACCAGCATCTGAGGTAAATATGTCCCCTGCTCTAGAATCCCTAGCACGGTGGCCTGTGGGATTCAAAACCAGAAGAACGGAGTCAAGTTCTCTCTCTCCCATCAATTAGCAGCTTGCCTTTGGATAAGAACTGCCCACCTCCAGGCTTTACTTTTTCATCTGAGAAATGGGAACATTATCACACAAAGAAGATCAAGTAAATCACAAACATCAGCAGAGTGACCTATAAGGCACAGTGGTGCATTTTGTGCTGCTAGTTCTCCTGAATTTTCAGTCTGTTTTTCAGTTAAAGGAGAGGTCCAGGATTCCATGGTTACCATCAATTCCTCCACCCCCCCCCTCCACATGGATCACGTTCACATCCCTGGAGCAGTAATAAATTGCCCAGAGTTTGACTTCTCTTTCATAACTGTAATGGCAGGTGTACAGCTACACATTTTACTCCACATATTAATAAAGAATCCAGTTGAATCTAACATAGAGGAATTCACCTTAACCTTAAAAGCCAAATAGCTTACCTTTCCTCTTTGTTCTGTGTAAGAGAGTCATGGTCTGCATACAATAACAAATCTAGCTTCTTTCACTAAAAAAACCCAAGGGAAGTTTAAAACATTGTGGTAGTCAAGTGTAACTCTGCAGTAACTTTAGATGTATAGCTCCATGTTGCTTTCTGCTGGCAAAGGACATCTTCCTCTATACTCCTTTAATCAAGCTGAAGTGAATTATGAATACCCCTGTGATGGCTGGTTCTGGGTGCCATTTTGACACAAGCTAGAGTCTTTAGAGGGAAAGAAACCTCAGTTAAGAAGTCATCTTCTCAGTTAGTGATCAGAGAGAGAGGCCCAGCCCATTGTGCATAGTACCATCCCTGTGCTGGCTGGTCCTGACTTCTGTAAAAAAGCAGACCGAGCAAGCCAGGTAAATAAACCAGTAAGCAACACCCTTCCATAGCCTCTGTATAAGTTCCTGTCTCCAGGTTCTACCCCTGCTTGATTTCTTGTTCTGACTTTTTGCAGTGACAGACTATGATCTAGAAATGCAAGCCCTTTCCTCTCCAACTTGCATTTTGGACCTGGTGTTTTTGTTGCAGCAGTAGAAACCCTAAGACAACCACTGATCTTGTCTTTGTCCTGGAACATCAGGCTTTCTCCTCAGTGAATAATTTTAATGTTTTGGAGACTGGCCAAGCAAAGGCTGTTAGCCCTTGTGGTCAGACACTTCCATTGTCCATACCCAAGAGAAGAAAGAAAGTTCTCTTTCTAAACAAAAAGTGCTTAAGAGCTAGAACACAAAATTCCACAAGTTAGACTTGGATTTAAGAAATGTCCTTGTTCTATATCACAGTATATTTCTATAACATAATGCAGAATAAATGTACCTCATAAGATATGTCACCAAAAGCCACACATTAAACCCTGAAGGCTCAGAATGTGGACAAGGGAAATGTGAAGGTATGCTCCAGAAAAATGTATCTGGACTGTGCACTGGCAGAGGACTCAAGACAAAGTTGCCTGCTATGTTCAACATATTCTCTTGTAGCCTTTCAGTTCATCAGCCATTAGACTGTATCTGCCTTCCCGTTCAACATACCACATCATCCACATGGTACCAAATCTTTACAAGGAGGGGAGCCACAGTGTTCTAATTCACCTTGTAGTTCTAGTACCTAGGATCCTGCCTAACCTTTCAGCCGATGCTCACAATAGTTATTCTTAAGCAATATTCCATTCACCGAGACTATTCACTTACTATTGATTTATACTTCTGCCATCTAAGTGGAGACCAGAAGGAAGTGGACAGTGCTAGAGGAGGGCCAGCCCTGAGGATGCTGTGATATGAAAGCATGATTCAGGAATCATGTTATGTTAGTCTAGGAGCCTTATTGGCCCAGAAGGTGTTCCTGCACTCAGCCCCATGTTCTTGTCACTACCTTACTTCAGTTTATATCAACCCTGACTCTTACATGGCCACCTCAGACCAGAGCTCAGCTTTAAGGTTTATAAGTGAACTCTTCCTTCTCCAACTCCTAGAGGTTCTAAGCAGTTGCTTTGCCCAAAGGAAAAAGAACTTGGGCACATTTATTGTTTCTGAAGGATTGAAGAGTAGTCACCCACTGTGTCCTTCAGCTACTACTTCTGGTTGCATTCAAGCATCTGAAACAGTACCCACCCCCAACCACACATAGCTGGAGTTTGACAACGAGTGATATCGTCATCCTAGTATGTATAGGGGATGTCTGCGGTTACTGTTGATTCCTCAAGAGTGCACACTTTCTCTAACACAAAGACTCCAGATTTGGGGGACCATTCAGGTAGAGAAAATTGACTATCAGGATGATATAGCAGAGATAAAAGATGTTTCTAATGGGTGGATATAATCAAACCATGTTGGGTTCGTGTATTAAAATGTCATGCCGAAGCTGAGTATGGTGAGCCGCATCTGCATTCCGAGCACAGAGGAAGCTGAGGCAGGAGATTGACCAATTCTCAGCCATCCTAGGCTTCATAGACAGACCCTGTCTCTATAAACCAACATCATCTATAAAAAGAACTCAAACAATTAAACATTCTCCCACAAATCACTAATGGATTGGGCAAATGAATTGAATGGACACTTCTCAAATTAAGATCACAAAAAGGGCTGGACAGCTTCATTAGCATGGGTAAAGGCTTTTGGTACACAATGCTGGTAATTGACTTGAATTCTCAGAATCCACTTAAAGGTAGAAGGAGAGAACCAACTTCACAAAGGCCTCTTGCTTCCATGTGAGTACTCTGGCATGCATAAATATATTGCAAATAAAGGGGAAGAATAAAACTGCCAAGAAATTCATGAAAATCTTCAATATCCTTATTTATCTGGAGATCTGAATTAAAACTACACTGAACCAGGTGCGTTGGCTCGTGCCTACGATCTCAGTATTCAGAAGGCTCAGGGGAGCACTGCTGTGAGTTCAAGGCTTCAGCTGTAGTGTGAGACCCTGTCTCAAACCAAGAAATGAATAATGATAAAACTAAGACTCTTCTACACTGAGATTCTACCTCACATTAATCAAAATGTCTATCATCAAGAAAACAAACAACAACAGATACAATAGGGAAAGAAGAATACACACATCGCTGGTATGAATGTAAATGGCGCCTCTGTGGAAATCAGAATGGAGTAAGTAAACTAAAAACAGAACTACGATGTGGTTCAGTTATACCACTCCTGAATGTAAAACTGAAGGGGTATATACCGCAGAAATATTTGCAAATCTATATTTATTCCAGCACTAATTGTACAAGCCAAGATTCACAACCAATTTTTCACCCCATTAACAGATAAGTCAATGAACAAAATTTGGTCTGTAATCTGTCTGTCTACCTAGACATAGACACATAGATTCATACTAAACCAAGCATATGCATGCATTTATAAAAAAGAGTTTTATTAAGTCATAAAGAATAAAATTATGACATTTTCAGAAAAAAATGGGTGAGAGTGGAGACCATTATGTTAAAAGAAACCAGAATGACATGGAAATACAAATATTTTGTTTTCTCTCATATCTCATATGTGGAATACAGATTTTAAATATACAGATATATAGGACTTGGAAGTTGAGAGTGGTTATGTGAGGGAGGAATCAAAGGAGAAAGGGAGGAGTATTGGGAAAGAGATGTAATATCACACCTTTTTTTGCATGTGTAATACAGAATTTAACATATGCAAATGTGTGCATACACACACACACATACACACACACACACACACACACACGAAATTTATATGAATTGATGAAGGGAGCAGTGGGAGCAGGAAGTGTGGGGGGGTATCAGTTACTTTCCTGTTGTTGTGATAAAATACCCTGGCTAGAACAACCAACAGGAGAAGAGGTTTATTTTAGCTTACAGTTCTAAACTATGTCCACCATGATGCAAAAGTCATGGCAGGAGAAGCTTGAAGGAGCTGGTCATACTGTGTTCACAGTGAAAGAACACACGCAAAAAATATGTTTGCATGTGTTCAGCTATCTCTCTTCTGGTCCCCTCTCAGTTTTAAATGTAATCTAGATTCTACTCCAAGGAATGGTGCCATCCATTGTGAACGGATCCTTAGACCTTATTTAACCTAATCAAGATAGGCGTGGCTAGAAGTTCTCTTTAGGTTGATCCTAGATCTCTTTAAATTGGCAATGGAGATAAACAATCACAGGGTATCAGACTTAAGTATATTAATATACACGTGTGATAATGCTTTCATGAAACCAGTTAATCTGTCCACTGAATAAAAAAAGCAACAAAAAGCTCAATGAAATTCATTATTTTGTACAATTAATATGTACGATTTATTCAAAAAGCATCTGGGGTTATAATTGGAGATTATTTTGTATATTAACTATATTTGTTTTACAATTTCCTATGTCACTACTTATTTTCCAGATACCTAATATGGGTGATTTTTTTTTTGTCGTTCTCTGTGACTCTTCCTCCTTTTCCCAAATACAGTTCAACACCAAAGATGGAGAATGGACCGCACTACCACTTTCGAATACTGTGATTGCAGATCAGGGTTTCTTCAAGCTAGGTCCTCAGCATGGGTCTGAGTAATAATAGCACAGTGTAACGTTTACAGAGTTCAGGGCTTCTGATTATTCAGCTGACTGTCCTAGGAACTAGTGAGCATTGTACATTGTGTGTGTGTGTGTGTGTGTGTGTGTGTGTGTGTGTGTGTTTTCCATTTTTTCTCCTAACATCTCTCTATGGTTCCACTACCTCTAGAAATCCATCAGAACCGGGACAGGGAATAAAAGATGACTGACTGGCACTGTCTTGGCTCATACGGGTTGTGTGTAGAAATACAGTTGCTTATATGAAGTTAAGAATCGAAAATGGATTTTTTGTCTGTGAACAAACCTGTCTTTTTGACTAGACCAGACCCATTCTAACTGATTAACCTTGGGTGAGTTACTCAAATTGAAACCTCCATTTTTGCAAAATGGGGATCATACAAGTGTATACTTCACAGGGAGGTGCTCAGAATTAAGGAAGTTGATCAAGGTAATGAGTTCAAAGTGCTGGACACAGGACTACTGCAAACCCTTATGATTCTTGCTATCCCATCATTACTGCTGTGAGCTTTACCAAGCTTTCCACCAGAGAGACCAAAATCTATTTGTCTTTGTCAAAGGAATTCTGTATGTGTTTGTTAAATCAACTAACTGTACTGGGTTGAGATAATTGAGAAATTAAACAAAACAAAACACACACACTCACATGCACACACACACACATACACACACACACACAAAGATATACAAGTAAAATACCATGCCTTTGTGTAGCAACCCAACATTTCTATTGGCCAGTGGAGAAATTACAGTCCTTAGTGTGGTGAGTTATTATACTCTCTGAATAAACATAAGCCTTTCAAGTGACCTAATGATTAATGACTTATGCAAAGAAATTTTAATACCATTAATAAAATATTAAGCAGAGTGCTTCTCCCGCATTCTGACAGTTTCGGGCTTTCACCTGTTCTCTTGGGGACAACAGGTTTCCAGGAACATGCTGAGTCCGGATAATAGATCATTCCCAGATGGCATTGCCCTGTGCTCTCTGTGTCATCCTCACCAACATGTAGAGTGGAGACAAGGCTATCTTTAGGGAAAGGGGAGGGGTTTATGGTATGAAAATACAAAAAGCATCAACAAGAAAACCCCCAGGCTGCTGAGTGCTGGATTTTTATTTCCATGTACCAATCAGATGTCTACTCCCCATTTCCAGTCATACTGACAATTTACTGCATTAGAAATGACGCTGGGATCATTTTTCTTTAAATAAAGCAGTGACATTAAGAGGTTCACAGTCTCATAACAGTTTACTTATGAAATTCCAGGCCCAGTGATGATTGTCTATCCGTGCCTGTGCTAACAAAAGACAGATCTGGACGTGGAAGTCAGGTCTACATTTGTTGCTAGGTTTGCTTTAACTCTGTCCTGTTTTTGTGCTCTTAACGCCTGCGATCTGACATAGACACTAGTCACTAATGGAGGGTTAAACAGGACTCAGACACTGAGCCTTACCCATTAACTAAATAGTCTTTGGATGGCAAGGTCAAATTTTAAACAAGGATTTCCAGCCAGGCTGATAACTCCCAAGTAACTTTTGCAAATTTTGTCTCCAAAATGTTTGAGCTATGATTCTACCTGAGGTAAGATTGTTTTCCTTCAAATGCTTGGTCTGTCTCAGTTCCCATTAATCACGCTTGAAGGAAATCATTTAGCTCTTGTAACATCAAATTCCCATTGTCGAGAAACCACTCATCTTTGCTTTCCCAAGGCTTAGCCTTGTTCTGCGTACTCATGTGGACAGGCATGTTTAATAGATATTGCTATGTACATGCATGTGTACAGGGCAGAGGTCAGCATCTAATATCTTCCTCAATCACGTTCCCTAACATTTTGAGACCAGATTCTCAATTAACCTGGAGTTTATCGGTTCATCTGAATTGGCTGGCCAGGGAGTTCCAGGGATTTGCATTTGCTCTCTCCCTCCGTCTTTTCACAGTGTTATAGACCTCTGCTGCTGTGCTCTGCCTTTTTCATATAAGCAACTGACTTTATACCAGGTACTGGGAAGCTGAGTTCAGGTTCTCATGTTTATGCAGCAGGTACATGACTAACTGAGACCTCTCCCTAGACCCCAGTCCTCTGCTTAGCCTCAGTGACTGACTGCTAAGGACAATGTGCAAGTTCGACTATCTGTATGCATCACTGCCTGTTATGGCCAGAGTTGGTCAACAAAACCTGTGTGGTCTCAGATATGGAACAGGGTTGCCCTTAAACTCAAAATACCTCTATTTCCTGTGATAATGTAGAATGTGATTAATCTTTAGACCTATTAGTAGTTGACACTTTTGTATGCATGTATGCTAAAAACCGTCATGTCTTCAACTCTTGAATGCTGGTATTCCAGGGGTGGGCAGCCACATCTCATGGCTGAAGGCAGACACTGTTGAATAGCAATGAACATCACACAAACACACTGATCCTCTTTCCTTTCTCTCTTGTTCTAATACAAAGCCCAGAAGTATCCTGTAAAGAAAGACGACAGAGTTATCTTTTGTACTTTGTAAAGGTCTATCTGGATTCATGCCGGAGACACACTCCTATAACCTGTGGCCATTATTAGCACCAACAGGGCAATATTGATTTCTAGGAATTATTGGGGGACAAAGAGAGAGCCTTTACATTTTTGCTTGTTTGCATTTGAAGACAGAAAAAGAGCAGACCCCTTTCAGTCTTTTGGAGTACAGAATTCTGCATCCTTTGTCCTGATTCCAGAGTCCCTTGAAAGCTTTGTCTGAGAAAGCAGTATGAGTGCAGTTGACATGTGCAGATAGATGGGTCCAAATGGCAACCGCAGTGACTCAGGGCCCAGGAGTTGAGAAACCTCAGTTGTTTCGAGCACAGTTGTTTTGAGGATCAGGGGATCCTCAAAATAAACAAAGCAAGCAGCACCAGCAGTAACAACAAACAAGACGTGGAAACTGTACAATCAGAGACCACGAATTTTGAATGGATTCTAAAGCACCCAATGGCTGTGGTCTAGTCATGTCCATAATTCTAGGGTAAGAGGTGTCCTTTTGTCCTTTTGTCCTTTTGAGAGTCAAGGTTGATGTCTCCAAAGGAGGACTTCCGCACTGCTGCACGAGACTTTGGTTTTTCGTTTGTTATTCACTGTGAGCTCAGAAGAAAGGATGTTAAAAGGGGATGTTTGGTCTTTCCGACATGACCAGGTCAAATGAAATGTAATTGGAGGAAAATATAATTGGAGAGAGAGCTAGCCTTTTGACATGAAGGCTCCCGACTTCCAGGAAGCAAAGAACATCTCAGACTCAGCTGCAAAGAGGAGGAAAGTCTAGGTCTAAAGAGACATCTATATCAGCCGCTTGTTCTAAGTGACCCCCTAGAGAAGGTCATCATCAGTTGACCCCAGCATGGATACCATGGTGCACAGGGCATTTCCAAGGTGAAGGGAGAGTGATGGGGCACTGCCGGAGCTGGTTATATCTGACGGGGTTAGCAGAGTGCTCTTGTTCACGTCATGATGGACAAAGGCTGGCTTGAGACAGGAATAGAGATGGCAAAGCAGAATCAGGGACAGGAGACGACACTCTCCAAAGCAGCAGATTACCTCCCAAATAGACTCCTTTTTAAATCTCAAGAGTCTCTCAGGTAAAGAGCGTGCCCTTGGCTGTGACCTTTGTAGTTGTCAGCACGATTGCAGATGCTTATTGCTTCCTTACCTCTGCCTGATGTACATTTTACTTAAGTCCTCATGGTATGTCTCCAGATGACTCATCTGGAGAAGGGGCCAATGCTCTGCTCAGTCAGGAGTGCAGTGAAGAGAAATTCCTCTGTCGAAAGAGGCACTTTGAGTAAGGACATGGACTTCAGGTTAGCTCAATCAAGAAAGCAACCATGGTGCCTTTGCCTGGGACATATCTTTCAATTGATGGGGAAGGCACTACCTAGAGAAAATGGATGCCCTACTTATCAGAATATGTTTCTTTGTGACCCTTGTTCCGGGTTGATCCACAGGGATCTCTGATCTCATCCCTAGAGAATCCCAGAATATATCGTACCTCTCTCCAACCCACAAACTGATTGCTTCCTGAGTTAATGAGCTGGACTATCCCTCAAATTAACTAAAAATCAGCTCATTAGTATTTAACTGAGACCATGTGACATAGGAGATGGCTGGCAGAGCAGTAGGGTAAGTAAAAGGTAGGGTGAGAGGCTTGTTCATCTCTCCTCTGCAATGTTCTTGGACGTTTGTGGCAAGCTGACAGTTGGGGAGCCGTGGCCCAAGTCAGTCAAATGAGAAGGAACAGCAAAATCCATGTCTCCAACTGGTTTTGTTCATGAACCCAAGTTACAAGAACCCCAGCTTTATCAGAACCCCAACTCCAGTCCTTTTGGAGAAAGAATATTCATCCCACAACTGGTCCTTCCAGCCATCACAGGCAAGCCTACTCCCACAGGGATTTCACAGCTATGAAGATGCCTAAAATAGGCAGGTAGCATAGAAACAAGAACAGCTGCTGGGCACGTTTCCTTCAGGAGACATATCTAGTGACTGTGTGTTGTCTGCTAGCAGCAGCATGCCCGTAGTTGAAGCAAGAGAGAAACGGCCCCACTTTTTGGGGCCTTAAGTACAAGTACGGGGGGGTGGGCGTAAGCACAGGACTGCACAAGTAATTGCCTGCACTTGATCTCCGTGCTTCAGAAGAGTGTGAACAATGAGAGGGTGCATGGAGACAACGCTTAAGTGGTGGCATCTAGACGCTCAAGGAGACAGAGGCGGTGGGTGGGCAAAGAGATCATCCTTTAGATTGGCACATGCGCAGAAGGTACTGAGACAGAAGCAGCCAAGCAGGGAGACACGAGGGAGGCCACTGCCACAGGAGCACCCGCTCCCTCACAGGACAGAGAAGCCGGTGGGGTCGTCAAGTGCCTCTTCTCTCCTGGCATTGTTCACCTGCTTCTGTTGCTCCCTTTTCATCTTTAAGTGTGTCGCCTCCCCTGGGATTCAGTGAACAGAACAGCGTGTTTTCTTTTCTTTTGTTTTTTTCTCTTTTGCATAACTATGCCCTCCTTGTAGCAGAAACTCCAAAAATAGAACTTGATGACTTCTGAGCCTTGTTATGTGTCAAGGGGTGGGAAGGATGTCTTGATGCCAGCTCGCTGGCCAGATGGCTGGCCTCGATCAAGACAGACATCTTGCTTCATACTTAGAGGATTTTCCCCCTGGAGTCCGATAGATGCCAGTTCGAATCCTAACCCTGTATCTTTGGCCGGGGAACGTAACCTCCGAATGTCTTGATCACAATCGTGAGGAAATAGAAATACTATGTATTCATTGGCCCAGAGAACTCTCCCCAGCGCTGTCCTTCTCTCTGCCTGACGGAGGAGGTGGGGAGCGTGGACACGCGCAGCTTCCTTTCCTGGGAAGTCTATTCAGGAATGAGTGTAGGGAAGCCATCAATGCTACTGCTTATTGCACTTCGATCCCTGCAGTTTGGATCCACCGCTCGGGAAGCTGGGGAATAATGGATCTGAACCAGCCAGGGGTGATTCTCTGACTGCACAGGTTGGTCCAAGCCTTGTCTTCCAGGTTTCCCAGGTCAAGTGTGTGTGAGAGAGGACTGAATCAATCTGAAGGTGAAAAATTTCACCTTTAAAATGTGAAATAAAAAGACAGGCTTTTTTGCGGAGCATTTAAATTAAGGAAACGAAACATATTGACCTCTGTGTCCAGTTGATTTAGGAAATTCTCCTTAAATCCCCCAAAGACACTTATCTGGAGAAGGGGCATTCATGAAGTTCATTTCCTGGCAATTCTTAATGCATAAAGCTGTGGTCGCACAGTTTTAACTCTGAGAACTGATTTAAGAAACTGTAGTTGGAAATGGCCCTTCCTCCCCTCCCCCATTTCTTTAATTTCCCCCCATTCCTTTAAAAACAAAAATGTGTATGTGGTGGTGGGGGGGCATCCTCATTCTCTCTAGTTTGGGGGCCGTGGTCTATTTTCCCTTAGAGTGTAATGTTTCAACACCACACCCTGCCACTGCCTTCTGAGTTCATAGTGTAAATGACACTTTATCAGTTGAAAATGTGAGACTTGTCAAGGGCCCCCAGCTCTGCCATGCTTGTCAGAGTGCAGGCGAGGGAGGGAGCAGAGATGCTCAGGGATGCACCTGGTCCTGCTCATTCCTCAATTCCACAAGAGTGATAGATAATCACATCTCCAGGCTGGAGGCAGCAGGAAGCCTGACGGACAGGAATTAAGGCACCAAATGGAAAAGCCACTCTCTCATTCACTCCAAGTTCATATTTGAAGGAAATGTTATTTGATTTGGAGGCTCCCTGCCCCCCTTGCTCCTTCCATCTATGAGACAGACAGAATAGCTGAATTAATTATTTCTCTTCACAGTCATATTTTCTAGGCTCAACGCGAATGTGTAAGTCCTCATTTAAATGCCTTACTAATGTTTCACAAATGTGTATTTCTCGACTGTATTAGGAATTTCAAAGCTCTTCAAAAGCAAAAGGAAGACTCAGTGATTTCTTTCTTATAGCATCTCTTGTCGTGTCTAACATAGGCCTAAAGGAAGAGCTAAACAACAATAAGGTAATTCTAATGCTACCTTTGGTATTTGTGCATGTCCCATGGCTTTCAGCAACATTTGCATTGCACTTGGTCCAGAGGCAGCAGCAGTGATGTACCAAACAGAACAGGGATAATAAACGTCTGAACACTGGATGAACATAAAGGTTTGCAGGAGTCTTCTGAAGGCATTGCTGTCATTGTCCTTGAATTCGCCAGTGAAGACATACAGGATAATAAAGGTTAATCTCTTGAAAGGTGAGGAAATATGATTTGACCCAAAGCACTTCTGACCCCATGACCCAATTTTAGTATACGGTCCAGATGATGGAAATGATGCCATTAACGTGCCAGGTCACAGATGGATGAAGGTGGAGACATTCAGGCCTGGGATTCTTGTCAAGTCTTAGAGTTGCTCCTCTTACACAGCCATTACCTTGGGCAAATATCAAATGGTATCCACTCACCAAAACCAGTCATTCTAGATTCCTTCTGGATATCTACTAGACGTGCTCTGATTACAACAGGAATGGATTATATCTGATAGATTTATGGACAGAGGCAGTAGATGTTTCCCTGAGACCAAAAACTCTCTGTCACTGTCTCTCTGTCTCTTCTCTCCCCTGCTGCCTCTCTCTGTGTGTCTCTGTCTCTGTCTCTGTCTCTCTCTCTCTCTCTCTCTCTCTCTCTCTCTCTCTCTCTCTCTCTCTGTGTGTGTGTGTGTGTGTGTGTGTGTGTGTGTGTGTGTGTGTTGTCTGTTGGGTATGGGGTGTTTTGAGAAGTGGACTGAAATAACGTGAGATATGAAGGTGAAGTGTTCTCTCCACTTCCCCTTTCCAACCTGTCCATTACAATTCTTGCAAAATTATCTAAGTATGAGCTTCAAAAGCTCAAATGAAGGCTCGGTTGTCTCTAAAGCTACCCAGGTGTTTCCTGAAAATAAAGACACTTAATTTGTGTTCTTTCTTTCCCTTGGGCTGATGACCCTAATTGATGGATTCCCTTCCAGCACCATCTGCCAAGTCCCTACAAGAGAAGCTGCACTTCGTTGAGGGTCCATTTATAGCGGTAAATGCAGTGGTTATCCCACAAGAAACTAAACAAAAGCTAAAGGGAAAAAAAGCACAAAACATTATCTCCACAGCAAGGCTTCTGCCTCCTGCTGTACAAAAGGCCTGAGCTTTGATACATATGTATGCACTCTACAAAAGACAGAGGGTTAGTACCCTATAGCCGTCCCTAATTCTCCTTTAAACAAAGCCAGATTTAGTTTCAAAGTCATCTGTCTATACTTTCTACTGGATGGACACAGATGATTTGATTTGGAGCCCGATTCTCTGAAAACAGACAAATAATTTTCAATACATTTTGATGTCAGACCCCAACCCCTGAAGAGTTGTGCGCAACTTTGCATTTGTTATGCCGTTTCTACCGAAAAGATCCCTTTAAGGTAGGAATGTGACACTAGCCATTTCCATGTTAGGGACTGATGAGTGGATGCAGGCACAATTAATTCTCAATGAGTTAAAGGAGTGTCAGTATCTTCTTCATTTTACTGGTGGACAGCAAACAGACCTAATGGAAGAAATTCAACCTAGACCTTGGAGGAAGAAGGGCCAATGTCCACTAATTCATTAACATAAGGTGGAAAGTGTTGTCAAAACTAGCTTGAATGGAGAAAAATTAATCTCCTCATGCATTAACAGTCATCTTCCAAAAGTTACCCAAAGCACTTGTGTTGTTACTGACAAGACATTCAGGTATCCCAGCACAGGGCTGCCTACGGGGCAGTTGAATGGTCTCAATGGAAATTAAGAGGGTCTCTGGGAAAGATCATTCAGAGTAGGGAGTTTATTAGAAGTATTACTAGTCCCCCCCACACACACACAGACAGACAGACAGACACTCAGACAGACAGACAGTGGCATGGCTGGGGACTCTGAGGAGATTTCCCTTCCAGGCCCTAGAGATAGACAGAGTGGCAGGGCTGCTCTGGACAGAGAAAATCAGGGTGACCCACTTGGCAGAAGTGGGAGTCTCTTGCACCACTATGAGGATAAGAGCAGTTTCACAGCAGCACCATCCTGCAGAGCCCAGACTGTCTGATTTTCAGGTTCTTGGCAAGGAAGAGGTTGGGTATAGCGGATGTGACTACCAGGACCATCTTTAACAGAAATTCACTTCCCCAGGTGACCCCTGGAAGTGAGTTGGCTAGGAACTCACTGGGGATATCTCAGGAGTGCCTGCTGGGAAGCCTGCTGTGGCCCAAGCTGCAGTTGAAGCCTAGCATTACCTCCTTAGAACTATGGGGAAGAAGGGAGTATATTACTGTTAACTTCCTGGCATGAGTCAAGAGAGGCTAAAGGCAGACACTTAGGCTTCCCCTTTTGACTAACAGAGAATTGAAGCAACAGTCTTCTAAACAAGTTGGAATTTCCCCAGGAATCTTATAGTGGTAGAAGGAAAAGGCTGAAAGCCTTACCAGGCAGAGGAGGAGTTGATCTCTTGAGAAGAAATTTCTCACTGTTCTTATGGCTTTTCATTACACATTGTTGGATAAATTAAAGTAATAGTGGGCAAAAGACTAGACTTTCATCAGAATTTCTTAGCTGAGCATATCTTTGACTAGATAGATAGATAGATAGATAGATAGATAGATAGATAGATAGATAGACATACATACATACAGATAGATAGATAGATAGATAGATAGATAGATAGATAGATAGATATTTGTTATCAGTGTGTGCTCATGTGCATGTAAGTGCAGGTATGTGTATGTTATATTTGTGTATGGAGATAGATGATCGTTATGCATATCAACACTTGCTTTCTGTATTTTCTCAGACAAAATCTATTTGCTACTGTGTATGCAAGACAGAGTAGCTCCCAAGCTTCTGGGAGTCTATCTTTCCTGCTCATCTCATGCTCTACAATAAGACTTTAGGTGCCACCGGCTTCCTGTTGAGTGCTTTGGACCCTCTGTCTGTGCCTTTTCCTAGTCCCTTCCTCCCCTTGCAGGATATTTTTAGTATCCCACTTTCTACACAACGGCTCTCTGAGACTCCTTAACTCACCCAAGGCCACCCAGCAGAAAGTACCTGGCTGTAGTTCTGTATACTCAACACTACACTTTTCTCTGGGAGTGAAACTAAAATTTCAATGAACTGGCTAAAGATACCAGAACACGTCTCTCAAGAGTTCTTTGGCCAGAAATCTGCATGATGGTTAACTTCCTGGATTCCTATTGCTGATTGATCACTTACTGGATGTGTTACATTGCTCAGTTCAATCACAGCTCTGTGACAGTTTCCTGCGCTCCAATAGGGGACTAAGTATGCTGCCCGTATAGTGTTCCCAGGGACTTTAAATGACCTAGGTATAAGCCACTGGAGACAGTGCAAGTAGCACCCTGTCAGCCTTTGATGAAGAAGAGCAAATCATCTCAGAGAATCAAGTCTCAGGGGGTCTGAGTTCCTTGCTGTGCTTTGGAATTAAGAGAGCCATATTGCAAAAGGTTGGTCTGGTGCGGAGGCCAAGCCCAAAGTGGCTGCTTCATTGACTGTCAATCTTCATTCTCCCGTCTTCTCACTTGAACACCTTTTATTGGCTCTAAATTTGTCTTAGGATAATGAAGCAACTGTTCCGTTCATGCCCCTCCCCATTCACTTACACGTTTCTTCTCTCAAAGCCACCACCTCTCCTAGGATTCACTGACAGAAGCATAGCTCAGACACATCCAGGGCTTGGAGCAGCTTGTCTTGGGAGGGGTTAATATACTCTCTGGCCAGACCCACACAGCAGAAGCTGACTAGATAAACAAACACACTATCTCACAAATGAATAGAAACATGTTTATTACAGTAGAAGAAAACAGCTTTTTTGGCTTCTCGCACCACAGCTTTGGAACAGCATCTGCAGCCTGGGACAACAGGCAGGCAGTGGAGGAAAGTAAACATGTATTTCAAAGTGTTTCATGAAGAGGACTGTGTGTGTAAGTGTGTGTGTGTGTGTGTGTGTGTGTGTGTGTGTGTTTATCTATGTGTATGGATGTATTTCTGTGTCTTTTTATCTATGCATGTGCGTGTGTGTTCATCTGTATTTGTGTGTGTCTGTGTGTGTCTATATGTATGCATGTGTGTCTGTGTGTCTTGGCATGTGCATGTGTATTCGCATGTATTTATGTGTGAGTATGCGTGTATGCTCATGTGTATGTAGCTATTTGTGTGTTTTAATTTCCTATTTTCTAGAAGTTGGAAACATGATCATTTACTTAATATTTTTGAGTGTTTGCTTCACTTTCTTTTTTAGAGAATTTATTTGTTTATTTATTCTTTTCTCATATATTACACCCAATGGCAGTTTCCCTTTCATCCTCTCCTCCCAGCAACTCCTGAATAGAGGAGGACCCCGTCTTTGGTCAAGGGTATTTGAGTACCTGTTTTCTGCTGGTAGAATCTTCAAACAAGCTCTCATTGTCTACAGTGACTCTTGCTTATCTGTCTTTGGTAGGTCTGTACTGACAGTCCCCAACATAACACACCTTGACTTCTGAGTTTTAAACTTTACAGTTGAAATGAGTTTAAAACTTTTGTATCTGAATCCCTTCCTTCAACCCTGATATGCAGTCACTAATGAGGACTGACAGTGGCGACTGGGTGTATCATTTCAAGGAATGTTGCCAGTGGTTTGGAGTGTTTTGAGTTGTGCTTTCCCAGGCCATCAAAGTTATAGAAGAAGCCCACTTCTGTATGTATATGACATGGTCAACATTTTATTATAACATAGGTTTTGTGTAGGTTGATTTTGACCAGATATAGGCAAATGTCCTGAAACGCATATGATGTTAAACAGTGATACAAGACATGAGTTGTGGTGAGCATACATTCACCTTATGGAATCCCTAGTTTAGGATGAGTATATTAGAATGTAATGCAGTCCTACATTGAGGAAGAACTATAAATTGAAATCACAGATGCTCTGTTTTAGCGTGTGATGCAAGAGTCAGCACACAAAAAGCGCTCAATAAGTTCTGGTTCTCATCACTTCTCAGAGAAGCCACAGTCCATCTTCTGTCTCCTCAGGACAGAAGTAGCTATGTTTCCAGAAAATGTGAGAGGGGTGGCAGCAAGAAACCATAAAGAAGGGATTTTGACCTCCTGATACTCATTTTTGCAGTTGGTAGAGAAATATAAAATGCCCTTCTCTTATAACATCACAAATTAGAAATGCTTATTTTTAATCAGTAAGCACTAACACATAAACATACTATTGCCCCAAACTTTGGCAATCAGGAAAGGTAGAGGCAGTGCATGGGGAAAGCTATGAGAGTGAGCCCTGCCTAGCTTACAATCTTGGACCTACACACCGCCCTACCTTGTCCCTAACTGAGCTGCTCAGCTTTTCTACATTGAGGATGCTCAGTTGAGGTTTTGTTGGTGGTAAGATTCCACAGCCTAAGCACCCAGCCACCACAGCACACAGTCAGCTGAGGCATCATCCCACACCTGTGCTTCCCCACTAAAATGTAAAATCTGTCAGGAAATAACAGGGAACCTTGAGCTTACAGGATGGATAAACACTTGGGTGAATATAAGGATAAATGGAGGGCCTAGGAAAGAAGAGAAAAAGAAAGGGGGAAGGGAAAGCAGGAGATGAAAATGAAGGACAGAAAGTCGGTCAGTAATTTTGGCATTTCGTCATTTGCCAAATACCTGGTCTCATTATTTCCATCTTACTTATACTCAGAAGACCCTCTGCCTTGGGCACTTCTATCTTCCATAGCTTGCATGCTCTCTAGTACCCTAGAGGTAAGTCACTGTGACAATGCCATGTGTGCACGTACTGGCTACACTGATGAGTAACCCTCAATGCTTGCTATCATCTATGCTACACTCATTGATGAGTGAGCTGTTATATATTCTATACTAATGGGTGAGTTATACATTCTGCACTAATGGCTGAGCTATCATACATGAAACACTAATGAATGGACTAACATACATGCTACACCAATGAGTAAGCTATCATACAAGCTACACCTATGAGAGAGCTATCACCCAACCACAATGCTGCCAACCAGGCATCTACTTGGTTCCAAGAACACCATCTGCTTTATTAGTGCAGGAATATTTGTAGGATCACATGGATGTTTTGGTACATTCTAACCCCAAAGAAAAATGAAAGTGCTGATAACAACTATGAAAGGTTGTAGCTTTCATAAACTTCTTCATCGGGATGCAGGAAAGGTGAATGGAGTGTTTCTATCTGGTACTTAGACATGCTTCTGATGTCTGACTGTGTGCTCAACATCATCAAACAAGAAAAGAAAAGTAAAAGAAAGAAAACAGACAATGAAATAAATTATGCAGAGTCTAAAATATATGGTGTATCTGGAGTTGAACCAGGCTTGGATTTCTAAGAATTTAGCTATAAATCTCTTTTCTTTCTTCTGTTCTTAGATGTGTTTTTAGCAATACTGCATGGTAGAGCAAGAATCTCGTACACAATTTCTTTGTTCTTCTTTGTCAGATAGGCTAAACTGTGTGTTTATACTCTCAAGGATTGTTTTAGTAACACCCTCTCAAATGGTGAGCTTTAAGGAGAAAGCTCTTGGAAAAATGCTAACCGGTTTTTCAGTTTCTCCCAACACGAAGCCCCAGCTACCTGCTCTGCTTTCTCCAGACTTGTCATCACAGTCTCTTTCTCCATAGGTGGGCTATGACTTTCTGTTCCTCTGGATTTAATTTGGAGGAGACCCCTGATACTGACTTTTTACAGGGCAACCAGGCATTTCTAGGAGATCCTGGATATTCCATTGAATTTTAGCATGGACCACCATAGTATCCAAGTTTTTTTCCCAGCTTCTGACTCAAAGTTCCTGGAGCTTTGGACCTCCTCACTGCTACCTTTTCCTTATTTCACCTCACCTTCCTTTCTCAAATCTTGGAGGTACTTGGCATATTACCTTACGATGCTGTATAGTGGTTTCTCATTCCCAAGATCTCTAATGGTGCCGCCAGTCTGCCAACTACCTGTGCTTGTTAAGTAACTCCTATTCTTGTTTATGAATATGCCATGCTTCCCTCTCTTTGGAAATGAAAGTTACTTTTAATGTCTTATTTCTATGTCTGAGTCTCCTCACATTTGTTCCCCTTGCCCTGTTAGCTCTGACTATTCTGTCTGCTGAGGTGCCTTTATGATGCTTCTGCATTTTGTTTTCCTGGAGTTGGTGTTGGTGAAATGCGCGGTGAGTCTTATTCTAATGCACCATTGGTAATCCTGAATACTCACTCAGCTGCTTGTTGTGAAGGAGATAGCCTATAGGAGCTGGTGGTAGGGCATGTTCTTTTGGGGCTCCTAACAGGAAAGGAAGACACTTGGCCTGACAAGAGTTCATTAATATTTTCTTTGCTTTTTGAAAAATAGACCCATTTTACAGTCCACTCTTGTCTGGAACTCTCTGAGCAGCCCATTCTGACCTTGATTTTCTACCTTAGATTTCTACTAAGATTTTTCTAAGTTTTCTAAGGCTTTTATACCTTAGTTGCAGATGACAGGCATGCGCTACCATGTTGGGCTCTCTACAACCCTGTCTCCTAAAGAACTCTGTCCTCCCTAATGGACTCAGTCTATCTCCCAGTCTTCTGGAGGATACAGTATATCTTGCTGATATAGATATTGTCTGGATACCTTTAGCACAGTGAAATGCCCAATGCCAAGGGGCCCCCAGTTCTCGAGACTTTGGTTCACCTTTTGTCATTTACACTTGCTGGAGTAACTCCTCGGTACCTTGTGTCCTTCTATGGGACATTGGGGCAGGAGGTTCTGGCCAAGAGTGAGCCCTACAGTCTTTCATGTAACTCAAGAGGTCATTGCCTTCTCTGTTTCTGAAGCAGGATGAACCACAGAGCTTAGAAAACCCAAGTGCTACAGACAGCACTCACCTCCATGGTACACTGTCATGTTTACATCATATTTTCAAAACCATGTGAACTTCTCTTGAAGGTGCTAGTGTTACACAAGGAATACCTGCTCCACATTAGATGAGATTAAGCCAGTGTTATTCACAATTATTATTCACAATTACTATGACAGATGTTCTGAAAATGTGAAATGGATTATGAATAGGAAAGATATAGTCGTGCTGGTGATAACAGCAGTAGAAAAATTTTAGGACTTCCTCCTGGAGGGCTAAAGCTTTAAAATTACCCATTCTAGCTCAACAAGGAGGAAAATTAAACCTCTTGCATTTCTTCACTTGTCCTTCAGAGTCCGTGTGTGCTGAGGTCAGACTTTAACCTCTGACATCCTTCCTGGTGGTTATGGGTCCTTGTCTAGTTCTTGCCTTCTTGTAGACCGGAGCCCACCTGCCTGTGAGGTGATAAACCAAGCAGTCCATCTGACTGACCACACTGGACCCGTTGATTCTCCTTCCTGTTCACAGGGCTGCATTGAACCTTGGCATTAGATCCCTGGAAAATCTGACGGCTATAAAGTCCCAGAGCCCTTTTGAGTTGCCTGCCTGACCACCAAACAGAGAACAGATTAGACTGAGAAGTTAAAGGCCTCAAGGGTCTCATGCACATTGTTTTACCTGTGGCTCGGGTGGATATTGTAGAGCTGCAATAAAAGATTTTCTCCACAAGCAACTTAGGAAGGAAAGGATTTATTTGGCTTATACTTTGAGATCAGAATCCAGTATTGAGAGGATTAAATCAGGAACTTGAGGCAAGAACCAGGAAGGAGTATTGGTGAATAGTTCATTCATGGACTGCTCTATGCCTCATGCTTAGTTGGCATTTTGTCCTGCACAGGAATACCTGTCTAAGGAATGATGCCACCCACAGTAGGATGGGTTCTTCTGTATCAATTAATTATCCAGGCAAACCATCACAGAAAAATACCTACAGATGGACCTGATCTTGGCAACCCCTCAGTTAAGGTTGCATCAGGTTGAGACTTGATACAAGCTGACCAGGACAGATATTCATTCTTGAAATGGAGAAATTGGTGTCAGATTCTTCAATTGACTTCCACAGCACCTTGGTAGCATTAATATAACTAGGATTCGTATATGATAGTTATTAGTCCTGTAATTCACTCATCTGAGTTTTGTTTCTTTATTTTTAAGACATATATATATATATATATTATATATAGTGTGTGTGTGTGTGTGTGTGTGTGTGTGTGTGTGTCTTTGGACACACCAGAAGAGGGCATCAGTTCTTATTACAGATGGTTGTGAGCCACCATGTGGTTGCTGGAATTTGAACTCAGGACCTCTGGAAGAGCAGTCAGTGCTCTTAACCATGGAACCATCTCTCCAGGCCCAGAGTTTTGTTTCTTAAAGCCATATTAATTTCCACAACATCTAATGTGCCCAATTCAGGTGCCTATGGCAGTAGCCACAGGAATTCATTTCAGAGTCCATGGAATGAATCCTCTGGAAAACATTACTGCAGTCTCTGTGTGTGGTTTATTTCATTAAGAGTATCGTCAAAAGAACCCACAGTCCTCACCTCAGTCAGACTTGAACTTCTGTAGTCCTACATATTCCCTTCCTGTCCTGGGTTCTCAGGAATGCAGCTGGGACACGGTAAGGAGGGTGCAATGCTTTCTCCAAGTGAGAGGCTGCCTTGTCCTTTAAATAACTATCGTGATCCAAGATTCAGACAGGGGCTCTGTTGATTCTTCCAAGCTCTCTATAGAAAGGCCTATAACTAGCAATATAGATACAGAAAGCGTTCGTCCCTCCCTCTGAGGCTGGCACTGGTGGGGCTGGGGAGAGAGCCGCTCTCACAGGTTGATATTAAGGCTAGCTGGTTTCCATAAATACCGTCTTTAGTTGCTAACCATCTTCCAGAAGTTACGCCATATCCAGTAGCTCTCTGTTCTTCTAAAATTCGTCTTCCTAGTCTGATCAAATTTCCTCCTGATCAAAACATTGATGAGTGGAACTGAGGGGGGACTTAGTTTACCAAATACATTCAAGTTGGATGATCTAAGCAAACACAGAGGAGGTTTGCTTTTGACCTCTACTGCTATGTTGCCTTAGGCAAGTCTTCCTTAGAGGAAGGTCTTCATGAGTTTCAAAGGTTAATATGCTGGGGATGGAGGACATGCCCACAGTTAGCATCACTCAAGCAAACATAAGAAAGGAAATGTTTGACCCACTGTGCTTTACTGACTCCAGGCAGATAGCTTTGCCCCTCTAATAAACATGCAAAGAGAACAGTGATGTTTGCAGCTATACGGAAACATCCCACTGAGTACCAAATAGAAACCAAAAACTTAATTTCAATCTCCAGAAATAATGAACTTCATAGAATTTCCTGAGGAATACACAATCTCTCCAATTGCGGGCTGTTGGTGTTTTGTTTCTGAGCACTTCTAGACCTGAAGTTGCAGAAAAATTTAGAAATTGGTGTATTTCCTGCCTCATATGAGGCGATTAGTCTTTTTTGATTTTTGTGTATCTACACATGGTGTTAATGGTCATAACTGTAAATGATTGCTATTTTTATTGGTCTAAATGTGGATGTTTGTGTTGAGCATCTGCAAAGGCAAACACTCAGCTATGTTGAAAAATACTGAAGATCTAAGTGATTTCGGGATAGTATATTATGCTTCGAACTGGGGTTGGCTTTCCATGTTCTCACTGTTAGTGCTGTACTGAAGCTAGGGCTATGCTGCAGGACCATCTTATGTTTTCATTCCTCTTGTTTTGTATTTTAAAAATACTCCTCCTATTTACAACATTCACTAGAAATTCTGCTTATCCTTGACACACTCTGAGTATACCAAAGGCCAATATATTAAAATCACCTAAATGTCCTTACCAACACCCGAGGTGCTACACTCAGGGATGTTTAGTGTCCTTCATGTTGCGATTATACAGGTCCATCAAACCCTTGCTGATAAATTATTTAGGCCCTTTGTGGGGAAGAGTCGTGTTCAACTCATTTTCATACCAGCCTATACCTAATAGAATATGTGGCTAATGAATGTGTTAAATTAAACTGAGTTAGATTGAATCCAATTGAATTGAACAGGAATAAATTGAATTGTATTGAATTATAAACCAGAAAGTGGAAATGCATGGCTCTCTAATAGCATCCGAAAATAACAGCGTGGAATTCGTATGCTGACTTAGGAGACATTTGATACCACATGGATATGAAAATTGTCCTCCACCCTTGTTCTTGTGTATCTTAGCCAAGTGTAGACATATGTCCCATGAGATGCCAAGCAATTACAGAGTTCAAGCATCCTCTGCATTTATGTGGTGGTAGATTGTGCCAGGGGTGTTCGAGACCTGTGCTATTATTCTATATGTCACCGAGCAGGAGTTCCACTTTTACAAGAAATGCTTTTCTTGTTTTTTCGTTCAATTTCCTTTTTGTTCAGCAGCAGCTGGCTCTGTGAAAGCACCCAGGAAGAAGAGGTGTGAGAGTGTGCATCAGATAGGGGGTATCATTTGCTGGTTTTAATTGGTAGATTCAACATCTTCTATTAACGGTGCAGAAGCCACTGGCTGCGACGTTACCATGGTAAATCCAACTGTGGTATTTGATTGGTAGATAACAGAAGCAGGTACAATCATTTTAATCAACTCCAGGAAACTTTGGGCCATCTGGCTTTGCCTCACCTGAAAGTAATTTACCACCCAGGTGCAGAAGAAAAGAAACTATCCTGAGGTCAGTAAGCATAAATGTCCCTCAAGATGGTCTAGCCGAGTATGAGGGAGGCAGTGTAACATGATAATCTCTTTATCCTTGTTTTTATATTTTTCAGCCTGGGAGAGTAGGGAGCTAACCATGATAACCAGAGCCAAAAATAGATCTGGCAGGTTCCAGCCCAGCCAGTTCCAAATAGCCAAGTGCCAATCCCCCAGACTAAGTGAAAGTAACTGTTTCAACCTTTTAGACCTGAATATTCACCGAATTTAAACTGTTTAGAGTAACTGACTTTGCTCAACACACTAATGGCTCTGGACTCTGATAAAAAGAGCCTGGAAGTTTGAGGGAAAGCAGAGTGAACCAGGGAGTGTTGTGGTAAGGAGCTCCTCCACAGAGGTTCTTCGCTCCAGAGAGTATGCACAGAATGGTCAGATGCATTCTACTTGGTGTCTTAGCATGGCAGCTATGCCAAGAGCTATGTAAGAGCCTTCAAGTCCTGACCAAGATACAGATGTCACGATTTCACAATCATGAGATTTTGGGAGTAGTTAGAAGGATTTATTTGGCTCATGCAACATTGATTTGTTTTGGCGGCGCTTGAAGTGTGTGGTCTTTACAAGTCAATAGAAATGAAGTCCCTTATTGAATAGGAAGAACTCCATAGATTAGACAAAGAAGGAGAAGGCTGAAACTTTTGGTGCCCTGTGTATTTCTGGAAGTGGATTCCGGGGAGAATAGACTGAGGTTCAGATGAGAAAGTTTCAGGCTTCGGAGAAAGGAGAAGGATATCTGCTTCAGTCTATCCAAGTTACTACATGACAAACATATACTGTGGCTTTAAGCAACATTTGTTTATTACTCACTGTTAGTTCTGGAGCCTGAAATGGCCAAGGTTAAAGCTCTGGCAGCTTCTACATGTGCTGAAGATTTGTTCTCTCTTCCCAGCGACTTCATATTTTAGGAGGAAGGAGAGAGCACTGTTCTGTCCCTGAGAGGCTCTAGAAAGACTCCACCTTCCTGACTTAACCATGCACTAAAGTCTTCACCTTCAAGTATGCTATGATCAAGAATCAAACTTAAACACGTGCATTTTGAGGATACACGAGTCTATCACAGTAGGGTTGCAAAATCTGCTAAGAAGAAGCTCTGGAGTGTGGCAGAAGATGTCTCTGGAAAACTTGAGAGAAAGGGGGGAAGAGCCTGTGTTGGGGACAGAAAGGTACTTCTTCCAAAAGGGCCTTCTCCTCCCTCTCTCTCTCTCTCTCTCTCTCTCTCTCTCTCTCTCTCTCTCTCTCTCTCTCTCTCCATGCATGCACAGGGTTAAGTTTTAGTTGAGTTAGAGGTTCATGAAAGGAAACATGACATATATCTTAAATACATCCTCATTATCCAAATAATGATGATTATGAAGATGAAGAAGAAGAGATGATGATGAGATGATGACGATGATGATGGCAAGAGTGAATGAGAAATGACAGAGCAAAGGTTGATTCCAAGTGCCAGAGGGAACGGCAAGTTAATGATGAGGTCTCCAACAGCATGATAACTTCTTAAAAAGAAAGGATCTGAAGCCATGTATTTCTAGATGATTTAAAATGAGGCTCACCAAATCCCTGGATTACCCAGTGCAGGGAACAAAGCCAAAAATAGCTAGCGGAGTAGGCAGCAAGACCACCACTGGAGCCACAGTGCACTTTTGTTTTTCTATTTTTTCCCCCCAGCTTACAAGATGTGTTTCCCCAAGGGAGGGAAGCTTCAGTGGCCACCACCTAACAGGCCACAGCGTCTTACGAAACTGTTTCAAGTAGGTGGATGTATTATAAAACCAGTGCTTGGGTTTTCAGAACACAGTTCATTGTTCACAGTTCTGCATGTCTGCTGAGAAGCTAACAGAGATTCAGGGCAAGGTTTCAGGTTCATTCCCACACTTGTGAGGATGTACATTATGCTGAGCTTTGAGTACTACATTTGTTGCTGGAAAATGTAGGCTCCTCTGGCCTGTCTGTGCACAAGAGTATAAAGGATTTGACTCCTGGAAAAACATACAGTTGGCCAATAGGATCATTAGGAAGTATGAAAGGCCAACTTTGGAAACAGATGTATGGAAATAGTTTGCCAGCCATCAAACACTGTGACATTTTAAAAAGAGGCTCTCTTAGGAGAGATGCCAAAATTCAGATGCCCTTTCTGGAATGGCTGTGCATAAGGAAGCCCCGCAGCTCCTCTCCTTACTCATGTGATATCTCCTGCCGTGATGGTGTAGGCATATAAGGCAGACTAGTTTTCTGCCTCCTCAAACATGGCCTCGGGCTTGGTGGGCACAACTGTTGAAAAGTGCATCTTGTCCTGTCCTTAATCAGAGCCTCTGCCTCTTGCTCCTGGGCCGTGCTCCAGCAGATTCAACACTGACTGCTTTCTGACTCATCTGTGACCTTTTCTATCTTTTCAACACCAGATAATGATCTTGTCCGGAACATAAGGTTCTGTTGTACCACATTCTATAAGTATCCCATAGATTCCAAAGCCCTTGGAATGCCACTCAAGACTTGCATGCTCCGTGTGAGACCCAGTTTCTGGAGCTTCCTAGTAGAAAGACTAAAAACGAGACATGCTAGGTTCTAATCCTGACTTCCCCCACATGCTAACTTACTCTTATTATTAAGTTAACTATCTAGGCGCCTGTCAAATGCTTAAAAAATGTCACAAGCTTTATCTTCATGCCTTATACTGAAGTAAGAACATGAAGAAATTATCAGTGAGCAGATATGGACTGCCAGCATCTGTATTTAAAGCTTCTGGATATACTGGGTCTCTTTGCCTTTGCCTGCATGTCGTTGGCAGGTTTGTGGGAGGGTGGGGAGACCAGACCAGTTGTACTCAGTGACTTTATAGTTCTACATATCTTATAGAAAGAACAGTTTGAAACCCTCTTAGAAGCAGCTAATATGTTAGGCTCATAAACTCATATACAAGCCTGCTCATATACTCATATACAAACCTGTTCATATACTCATATGTACGCCTGCTCATATACTCTAGTTCAACTATTGGTCATAGCTAAAGCTCCTTTAGCCATTATTTGCATTGTAAAATCTCAGGGTTTCTTCATTCAAGCACATCTCAAAACATGCCAGTTAATCTCATGACTGGCCACCTCCTACATCCTCCTATTTTCTATATCTGAAGGATTCCAGGGCATATCGTTTCTACATCTTTCCATTGGTCAATTCACAATGCATGTCGGTGGTAGACTGATAAGCCTTTCAGTATTCTATGTGGTCTATGTTGTTCTACTGCATGTGCTGTAATGTTTATAAGAAACTTGTTTGCATAGAGCAAGAGAATATACTCTCCCACTTGTCTAGAAATCCCAAATCAATTTAATAACTTAAAAGAATGTGTGCGCTGGGTGCTGCCTTCAGGACTCTACTGGAGAATTGTTTTGCCATCTCTTCCTGCTCTGGAAGCGTCTAGTATTCTTGACCCATGACTGTATTACCCCCACTGCTCAAGTTCTGCATTTCCTGTCTCTCTGTTTTACTCCCACCACATTCACCTGTGTGTATTTAAATCCACCCCTATTTTCCATTCATAAAAATGTGTGCTTATACTTAAACATCACTAAAGCAATCCAAATTGGCTCTTTATTGCAGGATTGCTCCCTAATTACATGTGTAGAGACCCCCTCATCCCCCATAAAAAAATAATATACAAATTTCACTGATTGGAATGTAGGCAGTGCCGAGGCACATCTTTTTCATCCTACAATAGATTCCCAAAACCTTTGACTACTATCAATTTATATTTGCTTGTCCTGAAAAATACATTTAATCCATTCCAAGATTTCTCCAGGTCTTATGTTGCTATGGCATAAACTCATATTTAAAATTATGTTTATCCCCAAAGTTCCATGTCTTATTATGCAACATATATTGCGTGATACTCTGGGCGTGTACTACATGGGGGCTAAGTTTCTTTCTATCTGGAATCCTTTGATACTAGAATACTCCTTGCCTTCTTCTAAAGTATGGTGTGCATGGCAAACTATCATAGACACTCCTTTTTGAAAGCGGAGAAACAAAGTCAATGGGCGTTGGGAGTAGGGCTTTTAAGGATGTTCAAGATTCCCCTTGGAGAATTCCATTAGGCTGAAGGGGGTGAGAATGAGCCTCTGGCTCAGATCCCTACATCATGGTACTACCATGCAGCCTTTCGGTTCACCCTGGCTTTGGGCCTCAGCATTGAACACATGGAATGACCTTTTCTCTTTCTTTTTCTTTTTTCAGTGACAATGTACATTTGTAACTTGGCAGTTCTGTCAACCTGGCTCCTTCTTGTAGAACTTGTTCGATTTTGTCTTGTCCTCATCTTTCCAGCCATGTTTCTATTACCATTACATCCTCTAAACTTTCTGTGCCCTATGTATGCCATAGGGACTCATACCATTGGACAGATGGGCTTCCTCTAGCCCATTCTTGGGTAATTGCATCTCTATTTCTGACTCCTACACAATATCTTCATCCGGAGCACAAGATTGCTTAGCTTCATTGCCTGTCTTTTCTCCGGGGCACATTTTTGTTAACAGCAGAGTATCCTAATTTTAGTATGTTTCACAACTTACATAGTCAGAGAATTTCCCAAATCATCAAAGGCAAGGTCATTTTTACTTAACAGTTCTTCAATTTATCTTTCCTCTCTCACATTTTACTATTAATAGAATGTAAAACCCAGGCTACACCCTTAACACATTATTTGGAAATACCCTCTAATAAATACCCGTATTCATGTTTACGTGTTTTTCTTTTAACTACCTGTAGGGCAGAATGTAGGTAAGGTTTCTCTGATCCTATATAATAAGAACCTTTTAAATTTAAGTTTTGTAATTGCTTTTGAGAATTTCATATGTGAGTACTGTATTTACATATGTCCCATTATTCCTTTTCCCCTGTGCATTCCAGTCCCTGTCAAATTTCTGACCTCTTCTTTAATTATTATCGTGCCATGAATTGCATATATAAATACATGGACCTATGTATATACATATACAACTTGCTGAGTCCAGTAAATGTTGCTTATCCTTGTTTAAGTGTGCCTCCGTGGGCTTGGACAACCTAGCAAAAGGTGCGTGTCCTTGGAGAAGCCTGAGTCTTCCTCTCTCAGCAGCCATTAATAGCCTATAGATCTACATTTAGGATTGGGGTCTTTCCAGATTTCTGCCATCTCTATTGGCATGCCAACTGGTGTTGTCACTGTGGAGTTCCATGTTAAGTGGCATGTTGTGGGGATTTCATGAGTGCGGCTTTCCTGGCGTATACAGAAGAAACTATCCCACAGCAGGTATTAATAGTATATTCCTAAGAAAATTCTGGACATATCAGCACAATTTCTTCTTTGAGTATTCTGCGAATGGTAATCTGCCTTTCTCTACATCCATGTAAAACGGATCCCAGACCCTACTTAATACCCAGTTCAACAGACAGCTATACCGCTTGAGGTATTTCTTTCAGCCATGCCCTACTTCTATATACAAAATCCACATCAGCAAGCATTTGTCAGCAGCAACAGAACTGGCAAAGAGAGCCTGGGTATTTAACGTGGAGGACTGCCTGCCGGATATGAACCCTAGATAGACAAAATGAATATTTAGGGCAGTCGGTAGGAACAGCATCTGTGATGACAGAATCTAGTGTCGCTGTCCATAGATAGAATTGCTTCTTCCGAGAAGTCTCAATCATACTCTTAAAGGCTTTGAGCAGATTTGTTGAAGCTGTCCCCATTATCCAGGGGAAAACTCTTTATTTCAGGTTAGTTCAATTGTGAATGTGACAAAATATAGTCATAGCAACAGTGGATCAGTGTTTGAATAATTGAGCATCATAGTCCAGGCAAGTCAACACAGAAACCTGGCCATCATAGACTGTATAGCACCTGTCTTTAAAAAAAATCCCCAGGACATGTTTCTGGATTAAAATAAAGCAATGTAGTAGTGAATGATTTGCATCACTGTAGAAAACTTTTGACTGAGAACAAAAAAATAAATAAGATGCTCTTTATTATCTATTACACATGGTTATTCGGGGATATACAAAAGTCATATTAAACATTTAGAAGTTAAACATTTAATAAAGTGAAGTCTCCTAACCTGGGGCTAAGTCATCTTCATAGAATTCAAGAATCTCCAAGAAATATAACCATGCCTGTGTATATGAGATAATGGGGAGAAAAAGAAAGAAAAATAATCATAAAATAACAAATTTATCGAATTAGAGTTTGTACCTTTCATCTCATTCACAGAAGATTTGTTGTTTTGACATTCAACACACATTGAAATGCAGCCTAATTTGCCTGCCATGCAAGGCCTCAGTGCTGACTACTTTTATGTGAACGTGACACAAGCTAGAGTCATCTGAAAGGAGAGAATCTCAGTTGAGAAGTTGACTCTTAGAGATCTGACTGTACCTAAGCCTGTCAGTGTTTTCTTAATTAGTGATGGTGTGAGGGCCCAGCCCATTGTTGGTGGTACCACTCCTGGTTTGCTATAGCAAACAAGTTAAGGAAGCCACTAGGAGCGAGCTAGTAAGCATCACTCCCCATGGCCTCTGCATCAGCTCCTGAGTCCCTCAGTGGATCTGTGATTCAGCAACAGAAACCCTAAGTAACACAGCCTCCATGTGTAGCAATATGTCTGCATTAAGAGTCCTAGAATGTAAACATAGTAAAATCTGTGCTCACACTCATCAATGCATCTGCTTGACTCAACTCTTAAGGAATTCAGGGTAGCTCTGAGAGTGGTTGCTATAGGGCTAGGCTAGGGACAGAATAACTAGGTTTCTATTCCATCAAAACTAAGGTATATTTCTCATAAGAAAGAGAGGAAGGGCGGGAGGGACAGAGTGAGGGAGGAAGCAGGGAGGAAGGAGGAGATAGAAGAAAGAAGGAAAGAAACAGGATATGCAGAAATTGAGGGCTACAAAGTGCCTGAGAGGTAAGAGAGGCATCATCCGTGCATGAATGAGCCACCCCCATCCTTCCTCTGACTTAGAAAGGGGTTAACACTCACAGATGGCTGCAACCCCCAAGCAAGTCAGCATACTGTAAAACAATATTAACATCACTGCCTTTTGAATGCCATGTCTTGTAAACCCCAGGATATGACAAGCCTCTTTAGAATCCTCTTTGATTGTGTTACTCGATCTCCCGTAGGGAAGTAGGGAGGGGAAAGGGATAGACACAAGAGGAAACATATAATTAGGAGTCTCTTAGAACAATAAGAGTCCTCAAACACATATGACACTGATTGTTGCTTTGGTGTTTCTGATGGTGAGTAATTAACCAACCAAGTTTTAAGGGAGCGAATGCTAGCTTGGGCGAGCTTATTGTTGTGAACCGTGGGGAAGGAATTGTTCCCTTTAGCTATATTTTTTTCAGAGAACAACTAAGCAGAGATGTACATGGGAAGAGGTAAGGAGACTTTCTGGAGAGATGCCATTCTGGGAATGTCAGAACTTCTTTCAAGCTCAGATAAATCTTTCTTGTTATCAACCCTTAATTTTAGTTTTATAGAAGACAGGAGGCCTAGCTCAACAAGAGTGCACTGTGTGCAGATCCCTTGCCACCTCTCCAGAAGGGACTCCCAGACATTTCCTTGGTCTCTTACTCATGCTTTTAAGGTTGCCACAGAGTATGTGTGTCTTGGTGACGGGGGCTTGTGTTTTACTGCAGAGAAGAATCAAGGGTTTGCTTTTGGGAAATTTTAAAGAGAGAAAATGCTTCAGACAAATACTTGCTGAAAATTACTCTGTGGTCATATCTGAACAGATCTGAAGTTGGTGTCATTTCTGAAAAATGAGTCTGGTGCATATCCAGCTGAAGACCCCCTCCCCAGCCATGTGGCTGGCTCTGCTAAGTTGTGAAGGCCACTGGTGTTCCACGTGATTGGCACCAGAGAATGAAATTTAGCAGGGATCTACATTGAGGGACCCCATATTCAGTGGACTTATGTAATGATAATACAAGGAGCCACTGTAAAAATTTATGAAGAGGGGACTGGAGAGATGGCTCAGTGGTTAAGAGCACTGACTGCTCTTCCAGAGGTCCTGAGTTCAATTCCCAGCAACCACATGGTGTCTCACAACCATCTGTAATGGGATCCAATGCCCTCTTCTGGAGTCTGAAGACTGCTATAGTGTACTCATATATAATAAATAAATTTTAAAATATTATGAAGAAAATCATGAGATGATGATGATGATGACGATGATGATAATTGTTGTCGTCGTCATCATCATCATCATTATTTTTATTATAATTATTATTACTTTGGAAGTCTGAATTATAAGTATTATCTTCTCTGGCTCTCAGTTTTCCAGCCATAAAAATGGGGTGTGTGCCTATCCTCAGACAAGTCCTATGATGGAAGGAGGCCATGCTGACCCCATGCAGTGTCTTACTGATAGAAAAGGTCCAGCTACTGCTTTATATCAGTGTCAGTAAGTGTGCAAATACGTGACTCCTTCCTAACAGTGGATTTTGGGAATGGCAGGCCATGAACACTGTAAAAGAGAGATGCCTTCGCCTTGTCTCCAGAAAGCTAATTGAGGAATACAGGATCTCTTAGATAACATGGGAGCTGATTTGGTATGGCCTGAGTTGAAGCCATTCTCACAAACCACAGCAGGCCAAAACCACGTGGTGAAACATTCTTTTTTTTTTTTTTTTTTAAAGATTTTATTTATTGTATATGAGTACACTGTAGCTGTTTTCAGACACACCAGAAGAGGGCATCAGATCTCATTACAGATGGTTGTGAGCCACCATATGGTTGCTGGGATTTGAACTCAGGACCTCAGGAAGAGCAGTCTTAATCACTGAGCCATCTCTCCAGCCCCTGGTGAAACTTTCTAGGCTAACCAGTTGATGTCAATTCTATTGATGATGATGATGATGATGATGATGATGATGATGATGATGATGATGATGATGATGACGACGACGACGACGACGACGACTACACCAACAACTCATTTCCTCAGTAGTACCCTGTGACCTAAGGTTGTATTTAGGGGCCAAAGGAAGTGCCATGGCTAAGACCCAGCCTCCTGGGAGAAGGGTCACATATCAGCCATTTCCCCCTACTTTGATTTCTTCAGATCTCTGTTATTCCTGGCTCTTCCTTTTCTTTTGTCTGAACCCAGACTGCAGAAAGCACCGAGGGCCACTAAGGGATGAGACTTGGAGGAGAACCTGGTTGAAATGTGTGCCACCAAGCCACTGTCACAGTGGCAGTTCTAATTGGCTGAGGATGAGTTTTGAAATGTCACAGAAAGATTTATCTCCCAGCACAGAGCCTCCCTCAACTAATTCCGAATAGGCCACTGGATAATGGCTTGTTTGAAAAACAGTGCACAGACCAAGGTGTCATTTTGTTTTAGAATGAACTTGGCAGGCTATTTGAAGCCAGGGGCATGCTGGGAAGGAAGGGAACCCTTGTCTGACCTAGAGACAGGTTGGACTTGAGGACCATGGACCTTACTTGCTGTATCAGTCTCTCAAGGTACTACCACTGTCCTGTGGGGGCTCAGCAGGCCTCTGTGCAGAAATCAGAGCTTATGAGGAAGCACAGTCTCCAGCCAGAATTAATATCCGACACAGTATTTCATGGAAAACAGATTCTATTAGTCTTTCGTAGGGTCCAAGGAAAAATTACGCTCGTTGATTTCAACATGATCTTGATATAATGTGCTTGTTAATTTGCCAATAACTGTGTAAATCTGGAAGAAGTAGAAAGGCAGAGATCATTTTTAAATTACATAATTATGGTACAACACATTTCTAGATCCAATACACTAGATTCCCAATCACTATGGCCTGGATGTAGAAATGAGAAAAACATGCGCTGTTGAATGACTGGATACAGAAGATGAAGTAATTCATGAAAAGAAATATGATTTACCCTTTAAGAAGGAAGACACTTCACTCTGAAGTTACATATATGAGTCCTGAGGACATTTAACTAAGTGAATGAAATAAGCCAGTCACAGAAGGGCTTATACTGGGTGTTTAAATCCAACATGGTACCAACTAGGACCATTTATAGATATTAGCATGATAGCTGTTAGAGGCTTAAGAGGGGCAAGAACATATAATTCAACAAATGTTGATTTCCAGCACACAAAATAAAGTCTGGACCCTTACTGTATAGCATTGTGCCTCTTGTAGACAACACTGTAGGCTTTGCAGTCTTGCTCAGTCTATAGATCTCAGCTCTTGACATAGATAAGAATTTTGAAAGGAAGTATGAAAATGTGGAAACATTCTTGTAAAAGTGAAACAGAGCAGTATTTTTAGCAGCTTAACATTAGACGTTCCACATACATTTCTTCTAGAACTCCCTTCCAAGATAGAGTCTCAGGTTGATTTTCGTATCTCTTAAGGTAGCCACGTAAGCTAGCTTTTATTGATGGCTTTATGCATGAGTTACACTTCTAAATGGAACAACATTTCTGATGATCTTGGGAGCAACAGAGCTCTTGCCACCTCCAAACCACACTGGATTTTCTGAGCTATTATTAGTCCAGGGAGGAGAGATAATTGCAATCTACTCAGAAATCTAAAAATAAGGTGTTTATTCATTTTCTGTAAGGAATTTTATTTTAGCTCATCGCCTTTTTGGAGAAAAGTTTTTAAGTGCCTAGATTAAAGCATGGCTCTTTTCCTTCTTCCCTTTCCACTTTTCTCGGAAACTCTCAAGCAAAATTGTAACAGCCTGTGGGCAGATATCAGAAGGGGGAAAGCTCAGCAAAGCTCTTATTAATCTGTCTTGGAATGATTGAGAATTGACCAAAAATATAATTCTTCTCATGCAAGAGGTAACCTTTATCTCGCTGGCATTTACCTGGAGTTAGGTAAATATTGATAGTGTTGGTAGGTATGTAATCAATGACATGCTTTCATCATTTATTTTCTTTAAACCACAGACACAATAGTATTGATTACCTCATACATTTCATGCTAAATAGCCGCATTAATCTGACTTAATGAGTGTGCGTTATGGAAACAGCTGTACCATGTTTTCAGCAACTACCCTGCTTGCTAAATATGTCTTCTCTTTATCTGTGGCTTTTGTTTGAATCAAGTAGAGGTCCACAAACTTTTTTTTCTGTAAAGGGAAAACATAGTAAATATTTTAGGATGTGTCATATGTTGAATCACTGTTGCTCCGTCCTGGAAGTTGAGATTCAGTGGTAGAGAAATTGAAGTCAAATCATATGTCTGGGGCCCCCTGAACATAGTTGCTTCCTGAAAGACTGGGTAGGTGGGATTTGGACCAGTCACTGGAGATTTACTGCCCATGGAGAGTGCCAAGGTTGGAGAAAGAAAGCAAGATGGCTGTCACTGCACTCTCAGTACTACCATCCCAATAAAAAACCAGGTGGAGAACATGCAAAGTGGCATTCATTATCCACATTTTATCCCTACACTACTAAAATTTTAGTCATTGTCATCGTCCAATTTTATGGACTTAATAACTCACGCAAATCCACAGGGAGAGCTGGTCTTAGCCCTTCAGAAAAAGACCATGAAGACAGAATTGTATTTGCTTACGAGATGCTGTATACACTCTATTATTCTGCCCAGTGCCGGACTTAGGTGATGAAGCATTTTTACTGTGAGCCCTCTCTCATCAACAGTAGTAAAATTCTCATTTTGTAGAGAACATGGAGATTCTCAGAGACCAATTCTTTCCCTCAACCCCATTTGGCTAAAAAGTGACTGAGATAGGAGTTAAGCCTGAATCTACGGCATCTGAGTCAGAACTCTGCACCTTTGCCAAAGCCTCTGAGTGTATGGCTCACATGAAAACAGATCCCACAAAATGAAACTATAATCATAATGAAAGGAAACCCCTCGGCCATCACTCAGCATAAGCACATAATCATTGACAGTGTTTATTGGTGTTGATTGGTTTCCTACTCTAAGATAGAGTGAGCAACTGATCAAACCGCCAGCAATAGCAATAAACTGAAACTAGATACAAATAGCAGGAGACGTATATTCTTGCCACACGTGAAGGATCCTCTGGATACCCAACCCCCTCAACCAATACCACAACCTTGGTCCACCACACAAGCCAAAACCATATTTTATTTGCCTAACAATCCCACTTTAGTCTTTGTTGTTGCTCTGTCATCTACACTCTGATTCTTGCAGACTCTGCCTTGCCCATTCAGACTCCAAAAACAATGCTATGTTGTCTGGTGATGCTATCTCCAGTCCCCGGAGCCTGACATGCCACTCGGTGTGCTCTTCATCCCACACTCAGCATTTGGATGGCATGGAGCAGGTAGCACAGGCTCAGCCCACGCAGAGCTTCACAGGCCACTGCCCGCCACATGCTTACCAGTGAGTATCTGGGTGAGTGCCACTGGATGACCCGAGCAGTAGGCTCCGGCCTTTTCAGAAAATGAACTGCTTCTCCCAGCACACAAATATCTTGCTAATTAGCAATTAGCTATTAAGGGAAAAGAAAGGAATAGGAGCTGGGGATCTGAAATAGTCTCCTAAGAGATGTTGGGGGGAAAAGTACCAGCAGCACTTAATGGAAGCCAGATAGAAAGTGGCTTCATTTGGGTCCAATGTCTCACGCCGGTTTCCTAAATGTTTGAGATTCAATAGAGGACCCCAGTGCATTCTGCCAAGTGCTTTTCCCTTTAATTTTTAAATGCATTCAAATTTCAAGGGGAATTTAATCCGTATGTTTCTGGTTCTTTTACACTTAACTCATCAAAATGTTGTTCTTTAAGAGCTGTTTGATCTGTAAGGCTTATGAGCCTTTGTTATAAGCCTTTTCAAAACCTCTTTCCCTTTTTTGAATCAGCAAATGGAATTGTGCCAATTCTGAATGGGATTTGAATAAAGAAAAGTCCAACTTTAGGATTAGATGTAGAACCTCAAGGGTATTGGAGCTGGCTTTGCAGAGGGGCACTTGACCCTTGCGTGAGAGTCGGGCAACCCACATCACAAGGTCCCAGCATAGGAAATGAGGTATTAAGAGGCAGCTGGGAGACAAAACTGATGGTATTCAGACGCACACACTTTAGTGAACCAGAAAATCTTAGCATTAGCTGCTGGCCGGCTCCCATTGTCCAGAGGTAGCCTTAACAATTGCCAATACTCAGGGGTACTAGCTATTTCATCCAGTGCTCTCATTGGTTCTTCCTGTTTGTCTTCTTTCTGAATCCACATCAGAACCTTAAGGGTGTTGTATAGGTAATAAATCACAGATGGGAGTTTATGATCTGGAATCAGTGGGCCTGTGCTTGAACCTGACAACCATTGTGTATAAACCCTAGCTTATGAGTGAAGGTTTTTAATAGCCCTTAGATTGTGCTTCCAATTGATGTTACTCTCAGTTGCCTGCTTGCTTGCTTGCTTGCTTGCTGCTACTGCTGCTGCTGCTGCTGCTGCTGCTGCTGCTGCTGCTGCTGCTGCTGCTGCTGCTGCTGCTGCTGGTGGCGGCGGTGACGATGATGATGATGATGATTGATGATGATTGCTGAGATGAAGTCACTGTCTAGTGATGTAGCCATTTGTATTCACTAAAACTATAAAAAAAGAGACTTTTCTCCTTGTTTTACAAATTATACCTACTAGTTCTGAAATAGTTTTTTCCCTATCACCTTTTACACACGGTAGATTTTAACAAACTTGAAAACAGTTATGAACGTCTTCTCTTTTCCAAGATTAATTTTAAATTCCTCATAGACCTGTTTCCTGACCTTTCTACCCTGGCTGTGTTTCCCCCTGAACACATTAAAACTGAGTGTGATGTCCTCAACTGTTGTAGATGAGGTCTTAGGAGCTCAAAGCACACTGCCTTCTGTTTTCTACTTTATGTCTCTATTAACATGGCTGGGCATCCCATATACTTTTAGGCAACAACATGAGAGCTTTTCATTCACCTGTGATTAATTCTAAGTAATATAAAATCATATACAAATTGTGCTTTAGGTAGTCTTCCACTTTTTAACTTCCTACAGTTGATTTTTAAACATTTTGAAAATATAGTATTTTCTCATTGTAAGAAAGAGTAGTATGTATTTAATGGGAGAAATACAATCTAGTCTCTACAGCGTATTTTGATGTCAAGTGCAGGAGTAGTCAAATTGGAAGAGTTCCTGTTCATGTATCGCCTAAATTCTTAGCTCTCAAATACTAAGCCTTCAGAACCTCTTCCGGAAGAGTCATTGTGAGGCCCAGGTAAGTTTCATCATGAAAGCACGCGTAAGAAAATCAATGGCTTCAGCCCTCCTATTGGGTAAGCAACTGAGCGCAAGCTTCCAGCCTGCATGGGACATCTTTTAATTTGCCAAGTGACTAAATGTCCAGTCCCTGCAGAAGGCATCTACCAGCTGTGCCCACATGGCCCACTCAGCTGGACCGCTTTTCAAAGAGCAGACAGGCTTATCTGATACCAAAACCCCATGCCAAAAAGATCATAGCTGGGTTTGAGCACTTGTACATAATCCCCAGCAGCCAAGAGTGGACAGCTCTGCTTGACAAAGGCTGTTTCCATCCTGCAGGCCAACAGACAGCTCTGCCTGCTGCTGGACAGTGTTCTAAAATGCCTGGACCCAGGGGTGGGTGTCAGGCCACTGATGACGCTCGCCATCTGTCCACTTACCTTCTTCTACCTGAACTTCATCTCCATATTCCCAATGGGCTCTGCGGAGCCTTTTAAGCTTCACTGACCTATTCCGGTCTGTGAGCCAGGCAATCTCAGCAGGTTTATGCTTATCCTCAGAGCTTTGCAAATG